>NC_134473.1:67432286-67693049 GCF_964194025.1 Convolutriloba macropyga | reverse complement strand
ACATAGCTAAAAACGCAATTTTTTGATAAAAAAGACAATAACTTAAACATCAGATTCAAATATGAAACATAAAAGTAGCAAATAATATGATGGTATACGCCTCAGAGGCTTGCCAGAGTCAACAACAGTGGACGCCAGAGTAAAAGCCGATGAAAATTTGAAATCAGTGAAGTGTCTTCTTAACCAATCGGACATAAACTGTCAGTGATGAAGTAAGTGATCTTAAAATACACGGGAAAATTACAGACTGTAAAACAAGATTTGACGAACGTATAAGCCTACTCTCATTGTTCAAGCTGAAAACGTACAGCAGTAAGGTGTACGTCAGTACAGAACTCATTCCATGCCACCGTTATGATCACGACACGCGAATGGCCTGTTGAACATCTGCTATCATCGTCGGCAGGGTGAACTAAGGCTGTTTTAAACAAGTGAACTGCGCGTGCGAAACCTGAAGCTTTAAAAATAAGGCTTGGGAGGATGGCTGATTCGAAGGACTCAGAGTTAAATACATCATGAATGGAATCAAAATTAACCGTTAAAACACCTAATCCCAACAATAAAGTTGACTAGAAATTTCCAGAAAACATTATTTGGCAAACACCATCACTAATCAAAGCGCCAATGACATCCTATGTCAAGAAAAACTTGGTTAACATCAGAAGTGAACTCCAGTGCGCTATTCCTACCTAACTATCTCACATACCTTTGTGATTAACCAACCGGAGGAGCTATGATTGCTGTCAAAAAAATTTAAGGCATCAAGAACTAAAAATCAAATTGCAAATTGAACGATCAGCTAATATTTTTTAACAAAAACAACAGCTCTTTTATTGAAATTTCATTTGTACCGGAACGGTTTTAACTGAAATTATTTGACTTGTTTTTGTATTAACACCCTGGGCATAAATAATAAACCCTTGAATTACTTTAATTAATCGATGATGCAAGATGAAAATTTCGTGCTTGAAAAACTTCATCCCAAATAAATTTGTTTTGACTGTAATCAAACTTAGGGTCAATCCAATTATAGCACTCAAATTGTTGGAAATGTAAAGTATAGCCCCTTCCCATTCCCTCTGTCATTACGTATTGGGGTTTACGTAAGGCCATAATTAGTGTTTATTATGTGAAAGAGACCAAATTTGCGTTTAATTGGGTAAAAAAAGCTCTACTGCTTTTTCATTGCACGTAATTTTTTAATGGACTGATGCGCCATTGCTAGGGCTAGTGAAACTGTTATTATAACTTCTCTTCAAAGCTTTTTTGGTGCTTTTTTAAAGAGGCATTTAAACCTATAACAAAAATATATTCACTTGTAACATCTGTTTTGCAAACTGCAACTGGAGCTCCATGTCCTCTGGAGAACATCATATAAAATACCTGATTATCCTTTTGGACAACTTTTTCTCACTAAAAGCAATAAAATTTTCCACGCAGTCTTCAAAGGAGTAAGAAATGAAAATAGAGCTTTGATTAGAACAAGGTCGGGCTTCGAGCGAAATAAACAAAACTGACATACCTTTGTTGACTTGGTTAATTTACTATGATGATAGAACCGATATTGGTTACGGACCAAAGTGAGGATTGGATTCATTCATTGAACACCAAACCTTCCATCAGAGCTAACCACTCTAATGAACCTTATTTCATCTAAGCCACTTTTTCTTCTTCATTATCTACTTAATAATTTAACTTCTAAACTTGCATTTTAAACTAATACCACGCTCAATTAGCAAAAAATTTATACTATTGCGCACGGGTGGTGACTATAGTGGCAACAGATATTAAAAGTAAAGAAAAAAACCACCAATCAATAATAATGAGTGTTGTACTGATTTCTAAAAGATATCTATTTTTTGTTTAAAAATCAACTTCTAACAAAAGTCTGACGTCTTAACATCACAATCCGAAGAAGAATTGTGAACTGGTATCAAGATGAGGCAAGAAAAACTACCATCTATGAACTTTTAAGTTAGTACTCCCTAAAATTTCGAGTAGTGTAAATCGGTTCGTAAATGTTTTTTTTAAAAAAATTAGCGTTCAAAATCAAACCTATTTCAATTCGACATAATTTGACTTAGAATATGCCATTGAAACTTGCGTTATTTTGAATTTCTTCAAATAAATACAGTGTCAATAAGATTTAAGAGCTGCTTAGTTAAAGTGTCAAAAAAGTACGGGTTTAGAACATAATTATTGAAATAGTTTGATTAACAGCAGCATTAAAAAAACGGATGACACGTCACTCCTCAAAAACCGTAATACGGGAGCCTTTTACGGGTTCAATTGATTTTGAGAGTTATGTTACTCACTTTGAGCTAGTATCACAACTTCAAAAGTGGCAAAGAAAAGAAACAGTAAACGGCGCTGAAACCGGAACTGATGAACGGCTTTATTTTTTTGCGTGAACGCTACAGAGGTCGGCTATTGATTTCTACCGTACACTTTCGGTGGACACTAGGAAGAGCTATGAATTGATCTAATAACTTTTAGACAACCTTATAATGAGGGGCCTATTGTTTTCTGGGTAGGCTAGATAAGAGAGTCCAGCAGCCGGGTGAAAAATTAACAGATTTTCTCGGTGACTTGCAAAACTTAGCCTTGAAAGCGTGCCCCCAAGAGTCTACTGAGTTAAGGGAAAATCCCATTTTGAGGGGATTTCTCGAAGGCATAGAAAATAGTCGGGTGCGACTCTACCTGAGAAAGAACTTGGGCGACGTGGATATGACTTTAGACAAATTTTTAGAAAGAGCACTACATATCGTTGCAGTCATTATAATGGAGGAGGAAGACAATAAGCCGTGGCTTTCTGCCATCCAGACGCAAAAAATTTTTCACTTAGTTAGTTGGACTAATGATTTAGTGCGAATATTGCAGAATAATCAATCTGACAGGCAAGATAAGCAAAAGTCTCCATCGCAAGGAGCGAGGCCAAAAAAGAGCTTCTGCGAGGAAGTGAGCGGAGTTCAAGAGAAACAGGAGATATAAATAGAAACTATAACAGCTATGTCAGAAGAAGCGCTTATAATAGATGAACCAATTATGACACTAGAGCACGATCGCCAATACCAGCGGGCGAGAACAGAAGCCGAGATCGATCGCACGAGAGTTGTTCAAAACAGTCAAAATCATTATTGAATTCAAAAAAAATTTCACCATTGCGGTCAGCGAAATCATGCATCTAAGGAATTCAAGAATTCTTTTGAAAAGTTGGAGTACAAGACATTTCAAACAAATTTGCCCGTATTTAAAAGAAAACTAGCTGAAGATGGCAGGGCTTCTTTTTCAGCGAGCTTCGTGAAAACAGCCCAATGGAGGCAATGATTGCAAAAATAATGTTAAAAAGCAAACTGATAATGGCCTTATTTGATAGTGGAAGTAGTGTTAATCTTCTTTGCAATACACTCTACTCAATTGGGAGAACCGAGCCAGATCGGAGTGTGCAGTAAAAATAACATAGCTGCCAACAATGGGAAAATGACTGTAAAGGGGTCAACAGCCATTCAAGTCCAACTTCAAAAATTTACATCTGAAATAACAGTTGAGTTTTTAGTGACCAATTTGAGGTAAGGCCTTTTTTATTGGGCATGAAATTCTTTTATATTTTGGACTGTATTTAAACCCCAGAAAAAAAACTCTTTTGCGCAAAGTTTGGGACAAAAGTACAATTATTCCCATCACAAAGAAATAATAAGAATTTGTTTTTGATTGCTGCAGAGGATCACATTTAACCTTGTCACAGCGAAAGTTTCAATAAATGCCAAAGTGCCAATAAAGAAGGTAACAAAACACAACAAACAGAAGTTCTATTCGAACCCATAAAAGAGTTTGAAGACAAATAACATTTATTAGTGGCGATATCGCTACATGACATGGTTGATCAGGTCGTATGGGTTCGAGTTCTGAACCCTACCTTAGAACATAGGAAAATTTTCAAAAATGCAAAGAATGTATGTTCGGAAAACCGTGAAAAATACTATTCAAGAATACAGCAAAGCAGTCCTGAAAATAATGCAAAATCTAAAGACGAATTTGATTTTAGGAAGCATGTTAACGCAAGATCAATGAGTTTGCCTAGTGGGTAAATGACAAAAGTGAGGTCACTTTGCACAAAAAATGAGATAATTTTTTCGCGAAAGTCAAAAGATATGGGACTTTGCGACCGAGTTAGTCTTAAAATAAAATTAAAAAAGGATAATATGCCATTCAAACATACATACGGTAGCATGGACTTTTAGAAAAGAAAAGCCATGAAAAAAGGTGTTGAAGACTTGAAAGGAGATGACCGAGTCAAACCAACAAATGCCAATTGGGCAGCACCATCAATACTTGTACTAAAAAAGGATGGAACCTATCGCTTGGTTGTAGATTAGCGTGGTCTGAACAAACAAATAGAGAAAACATGCTGAGCTTTACCACGAAATACTGAGGCTATTGATTCACTGGAAGAAACCATGTACTTCTTCAACATAAATCTTTTGTCGGGATACTTCCAGATGGAGCTCGAGGAAGAGAGTCAAACATTAACAGCTTTTGTAACTCGTATAAATGGAAAAGACTTCCTAAGGGACTAGCGTCTGCTACGGGAGCTTTTCACAATCCAATGGAATTATTTTTTGCTGGCCTCTCTTACGAAATGGCTCTAGTTTATCTAGATGACGTCTTTGTTTTTGGAAGAAATTTTGATGAACATCTGAAACAACCAGAGCTTGTTTTCCAAAGTTTAGCGGAGAATGAATTAAAGATTAAAGGATAAAAATTCAAGTTTTTTCAAAAGCTGGTCAGCTTCTTGGGGCACAATATATCCGAGAGTGGAGTCAAGGTTGACCCAAAGAAAGTAAGAGAATGAAAGAGGCATCCTCCCTAAAAGACGTCAGGGCCTTTCTAGGCCTTGTGGAACATTGTCCAAAATGTATTCCGGGTTCTCGAAAAACAGCAGACTCTGTTTAAATGTTATTGAAAAAGTCAAGTAAAATTGATTAGAGTACAGTGTGCAAAAGTGCCATAACCGAGTTAAAGAAGAAGCTTTTGAAAGCCCAATTTCAGGATATTTAAACTATGGGGAACCATATACATTAACTACGGATGCTTCGTTGACAAGCTTTGGAGTTGCTCTTACACAAAAAAAGGAACTGAGGATAGAGTTCTTGCATATGCTAGCAAAATTCTGAGTGAATGTCATCGCAATTATTCAGCATTTCAGCGGGATTTATTTTCAATTGTTCATTTTACTCAACATTTTAAATACTATTTACTTGGTCCGCACTTTTTAATTATAACGGACCGCAGGGCTCTTGTCTGGATTTCTAGATTCAAGGATCCAGAGGGTATATTTGCAGGATCGATAGAAAAATTTGGGCAATTTGACTTTGACATCAAGCATAGAGCAGGCAAAAAAAAACAGATGATTAACAAACAACTTTTGTTAACGCTACTGGGACGGACGCAGAGCAAAACAACACTGACTATGGTAGTCGAGGTTGGCAGTTAGATAAACTACAGAGAGTGACTCTGCGAGATTCGCAGCAAAATGATAAACTAATCAAAGAATTATACTCCTGTCTACTGAACAAAAAGGCGGTAATCACGGCAAATGAAAAACGGAGAATCAAAGGCAATATGGAATTACTGTGTTCAAAATACAAATCTTTCTCTCATAGAAGGATTTTTGTATCGTAAACGCCAAACAGAACCTAACTTTGAGACTGTTTACCAAATGCTTGTTCGATGGGATAGAGTTTCCAACGTGCTTGAGCTGTTACATGACTCTACTATCGCGGGTCACTTTGGGATTGCGAAAACACACCAAAGGGCTTGTCAATGGTTTTATTGGCGTTGCGTGAGAATGGACGTGAGGAATTTGACAGAAAGCTCTGACGTGTGCTGAGAAAAGAAAGGCACTAAGCAGTAACTTTGACGTTCTTTCACAAAATGGAAACCTAGTTATCCATTTTGGCAACTTTCTTTTGATATCAAGAGTCTACTTCCCGAGTCTCAGGGAAAAAAGTACAATTTGCTTGACGTTTATTCATTCATCAGATGGTACGAAGACGTAGCTCTGCCCAATCAAGAGGCAAAAACAGTGTCAAAAGCGTTTTTTGCACACTGGATAGTGAGATTCGGCTGTCCAGTCAAACTACACAGTGACCAAGGTTCGAATTTTAGGTCAAAATTATTTCGTAGTTTTTGCAGTAAATTAGGAATTCTGAGTTCATCAACATCTTACCATCCACAATGAAACGCGATGATTGGAGGAACAAATAGAACGAACAACAGAAAAATGTCTCTCCAAATACATAGGCCAATATCAACAATAATGGACAAAACTTCTACCTTTAGCGATGATAGCCTACAGATCATCAATCGATAGTGTAATAAAATACAGCCCAGCGTATTTGGTACTGGATTTTCTACTGCAACTACCTATAGACTGCATCAATAACACACCGCTGACCGCAATATTTGCAACATCAAGAGACTATGTGTTCACAATGAAACAAAAACTAGAGGAACCGCATCAATTGATGCGAGAAATAATGTATGTTGAACAAGACCTATTATGATTACAGTAGTTCTGGACCGAGCTATAAAATTGGAAAAGAAGTGTTAGTTTTCAACCCAACGGTGAAAAAAAGGAGAAGCACAAAAATTTATTTCACTCCATAGAGTATCATACAAAATAGTTGAAATTATAAACGATTTGACTTTCAAGGAAAAAGATCAAGAGACGAAGAAAGCTATTAAAGTCCAATAAGACCGAATGAAAAAAAACATGAAACAGGAGAAAAGCCATTCACGCCTGAGCCTCAGGCAAAACGAAAAACAATTGTTTAGGAAGAGAAGAATATCAATTTGAACAGCTCAGATGATGACGATATAATTGAAATAGAATCATCCACAGACAGTCAAATTATTCTAAACTCAGAAAATCAATCTGAAGCTGATAATGCTAACATTTCACTAAACGTTACAAATGACATGTCTGAGTGTGAAGCAAAAGAATCAGAGCAAAAAACCGCTAAAGGGCAGGAGAAGGCATTCAAATTTGCCGAGTTAAAAAGTGCAAAATCTTCGAAATCTACAGAGTACACTGGAAAAAAAAAGCAAGAGGAACAAAAATTCCAAAACCAGAAAAAAAGCCACTAGAAGCTAGTAGTAAAACAAAAATTTCCAAAAAATTTATTTGTGATCCCAAGGCACCGAATATGGCTAAAAGGTCTAGCAGCAAATTAAAATCGAAGCTTGAAAAAATTCATTTGTGAAGTATATCAGTGATCAAACTCTACATCGTAGCCTTTTGTTCGATATCAGATTTAGAACAGAGTCAAATTGCTCAAATAATTCGCTATAATAGTAATGGAATTATCAGTCGAGAAGCATTCCGAGATTCGGATTGAAAATACAGTCACGAAAATTTTGTTCATTCGAAAAACCAGTTTCAGCTTGAAAATTTTTGAGCAAATGAGATAACAATTTTTTGGAATTTAGAAACCGAAAGCTTATATATTTGGTTAAAAGTGAAGTTAATTGCCGTGTCAGTCTTAAGAGTCTAACTCATTTTCCAATTTGTAAAAGATATTCCAAAATGGTTCATCTATTTAGTAATAGTTTATAATGGAGCGTCTCTGCAACAAATATTGCGGTATCTTGACCCCGTAACAGGAAGACGTTTGTAAAATCAAGTACTCAAATGAATAAAGGAACGACGCGAAAAAAAATAAAGGAAAAGAGTCATTAAACGAATCAATTTTTAAAAAGGAGAAAAAAAGTTGTCTTGAGTTCAAGACCCCAAAATGGGAACGCCTAAAATTCAAGACCAAAGGAAAGAAAGAGGAAAAAGTTGTCTTGTGTTAATGGCCAAAAAAGAAAAAAGGTTGTCTTGCGTTCAATACGAAAAAGCTGTCTTGAGTTAAACAAAAAAATGTCTCGAGTTTAAGACTGAAAATATCGAGAAACTTTAGAAGGGTTTTTATTCAGTACAGCGGGCAACGAGATCCCGCAAATTGGCAAATGTGTGTACAATATGCCAGAATTGTGGAAAATTGTTTCCGAGAGTGAAACCCTGTCTTTGGCGGACTCGGTAAATGTCTACTCTCGAACTTCTAGCACCCACCAATAGTCTGTCACGTGCTCTGCCGACTGAATTGAAACTGCAAAGCCAGTGCTCACAACTATAGAAAAGGAAGAGTACAAACTTTTTACTTCTAAAAGACCGCGTTAAGCTTTGACAAAAGCTGGATAACCATTGTGACAAGACCAAAGAGGCAACACAAGAAGCATTGGGCAAATAGAGCGCTGATTGTGAGGCACTACGAGATACTTTAAAGGAAGCAGCAGCCAACAAAAACTCAACAAAAGCAGTCGACCGATTGATTGAAGCAGAGTTGACCGATTTAAAAGTCAATGCTGCCAAAAAGGGAACAATCATCGAAAAAATGAAGAAGATGAATGACCGATTGCTCTCAGAGCTTCACCAGCTGGAACACTACGACCTGCATTTGGCCAACGAATGCCGAAAAAAAATACTGTCATTGATTGACAAAAGAATTGGATTAGACATGAAAAGGTCGAAATAAAGGCCACGGAGAAATGTTTTTTCGAAGCAAAAACATTATGAACCGGCCTGCTACGCTATGTGAGATTTTAGTGGTAAAATTTTTTGCTTCGAAAGGTCAGATCGGAAAACACTGCCAGAAAAGGAGCCTGTTGACGCACGCTGATGCTGTTGGAGACAAAGAGCTCTTCATGACCATCAATCGGGCATTCCAAATTCTTGCAATTGATGACGCGCGAGATGAGTACAACTTATTTGGGCTTGACGCAGCAGGAAAAATTATAAACGACGAAAACTGATAATTAAACTTTTCAAACGAATGTAAAAATTTTTGAATTGTAAGACTTTCCAATAACCAGAACTGTGAATAAAATTTTTGTTTGATTTTCGAGTGAGTGATACACTCTTTTCTTGTTAAGAAGGCGAGAGTCTGAGTGTCACAGGTATATATAAAAAAGATGTACTAAAAAACTTAGATTTCAAGGTAAAGATTTTGTTTGAAACTTAATTTGTTACCTGATTTATGGCTGACGCAAAGTTGGAAGGAGTAAGAAATGAAAATAGAGCTTTGATTAGAACAAGGTCGGGCTTCGAGCGAAATAAACAAAACTGACATATCTTTGTTGACTTGGTTAATTTACTATGATGATAGGACCGATATTGGTTACGGACCAAAGTGAGGATTGGATTCATTCATTGAACACCAAACCTACCATCAGAGCTAAGCACTCTATTGAACCTTAATTTATTTAAACCAACTTTTGGACGACATTATTCTACTTACTAGTTTACCTTCTAAATTTGCATTTTAAACAAGTACCACGCTCATTTAGTTAAAGATATAAAATATTGCGCCCGGGCGGCTACTATAGCCCTCTCAACGAGATTTTTAGAATTTCTTTGACTGTCTTCCTTGAGAATTGCTCTGAGGAAGCCTACAAGAATTAGGCTTCGGTGAAAATGATGAATCTAAATGCCTCGTACTTAAATCATTGAAAACAATGTGTGTTAGTTAACAATAAAATATTTAAAATGCCTGAGCGACTAGAGGTGTTCCACAGGCATTGGAAACCATTTTGGGTCCCTTTTTTTCATTTTCTTTATAAATGGACTTTCAACATTAGTTGATGCAAAATTTGCCTCTGGCTAAAAAGACGATTTTAAAATTCCGGCCAAAAGTAGTAGTAGTAGTAGTAGTAGTAGTAGTGGTGAAAGACTCAACTCCAAAACAGGAGTGAGGAGATCATTTAGTCCAGGCATCAGGAGAAATTAAGAGCGACAATTTTTACAAAAACATTTTACGAAATAAGAACAAGAGATATCAATGTTAAAATGAGTAGGTTTTTCAACTAGAAAAATATGTAGTTTAGTACGAAATATGCCCAGCGGCATATCGAATTTAATAACATTTAGCTTTAGCAGTTCAATTGCACATCTGGTGGCCCTGACAAAAAAGTTATCTTCGGAGCAGAACTTCTGCGTTTTAGGCACGCTAAACAATCCAAGAGTCGATGACCTTGTGTTGAAAGAACTACTTTGTGTTTCACTCTCCACCTCGGCTGGTTTATTGATCATTTTCCAAAGCATGACCATGTCTGACTCAATTTTCTGGTAGCAAGCTGGAAAGAAAAAAAATCTTTGAAGTTTAGAAACATAATCGCAATCAGAATTAATCCATCTGAAAACTCTTGATTGAAATTTCTCCAGCTTGCGCGTATAGGTTATGGAAGATTGCCATACAGAACAACCATAAAGAAGGATGGAGAGGACGAGGCTTTGATACAATAAAAGTTTCCTCCTTGCTGATATCGTGAAAGGCACGTTTCGCTTTATGAAATAGAAAATCTTTTTGCATTTAGCTAATTTTGTATCAATATGACGTTGCCAGCTCAAATTACTCGATATGGTGAAGCCAAGGTCTTCAATATAGTCAATATAATCCAGTTCTGTCTCACCAAGTTTTAATACTTGCGAACGGTCAAAATTGAAAGATAAAATTTTACATTTGGACGGATGAAAATTCAAGCCATTTGAAACTGACCACTGCTGTAAGGCGTTAAGGTCCTGTTGTATAAGTTGTGACTCGCAGCATGTGAAAATTTTCAAATCATCGGCGTACAGAAAATACGATCCATGTGAGATTACATTTGGCATATCATTGATAAATAACAGAAAAAGAAGTGGTCCGATGACACTGCCTTGTGGTACACCAGATGTCACATTACAGAAAGAAGAGAAAGTTTCATTCACTTTGACGCACTGTAAGCGATCAGAAAGATAAGACTCAAAAAGTAACAAAAAACCAGGACAGAAGCCAAGAACTTGAAGTTTAGATAGCAATAGGTGATGAGGAACAGTGTCAAAGGCCTTCGTGATGTCAAAATAAACTGAAAATGCAGGAGAGCTTATGTCTTGTTATTTATAAACAATATCTAAGTAATCAATCATTTGAGTTACAGTGCTCCTTAATTTCATGAATCCGTGTTGCTGTTTGCAAATTAAAAACTTCACCTTTGGATAAATAAAATCAAACAAAATACGTTCGAATACCAACGAAAGTTTACATAAAATACTTATTGGACGCTAGTTCTCAACCAAGTTCAGTGGTCCCGTTTTATGTAAGGGCGTAATATACGATACCATTCATAACGAAGGCCAATGCAATTTTTGGTAACCCAGTAAAAGAGTTGTTGAACTGCTGGAGATAAAATAGTTGCACACTCACGAAGAACGAATGAGGGAATATTACCAGCACCCATAGAGCTCGAATAATCACAGGGCAATAATAAGGTTCTCTGTTTCTGAAGCCGTTACGTTGTCTATACACAACTCTGGCAAAAATTCATAAGATTCTGGCACATCGTATTTAATTTTGGGAGAAAAAACGGAACCAAAGAACGTATTAAAACCATTCGCGATCTCGGAGCTAGAGGACAGAGAAACTCCGCTATAGGATATAACAGAAGGTAAAAACTTACTGAAGCCAAAACTGTTCTCAGCAGCCTAAAACAGTGAGAAGAACATGATAGGTAGAATTTTTCAATGAAAATTTGCTTGTCCAATTCAATCAACTCGTTAAGTGATTTATCAAGTTCTCTTTGTTTTAGTGAGAGCAGAAGTGTCCAGTTGTTCGTAAGCTTACGGAGGTTATTCTCTTTCTGATTCAGAAGATGCATTGTATGCGAGGAGAAAAATATTGGCGCATTACGTCGCTTAGCTCTTTTCATCTTAACACTTTGACTAAAACTTTCATGCAGATAAAAATACAAGTGCTCAGGATAGTCCAAAGTCTTGATATCGTTGAAACTTAAAAATTTGAACAAGTCAGACAGATAAAAGTTGAAAGCTTGCGCATTGAATGACGAGCGTGAAAAACCTGATTTAAATTTAGCATCAATCAGATCAAAGTTACAAGAAAAGAAGATCGGGTAATGATCGGAAAAAAGTTTGGTTCCAATAGTAACAGGTAATTGATCCACATTAGACAAGATAAGATCCAACGTGTTGTGACCTTTGTGAGTGGGACCGCTAACAAATTGATTCAAATTAAGTTCGTCAAGTAAATCCAAAAATTCAACTTCCTGAGAGTTAATCGATGTAAGTGTTTCCCAATTGATACCGGGAAGATTAAAATCACCGAGCACATAAATATTAACTGTTGTCGTAGGCGAATAGTTGCTGACTAAAAATTTGATTTTCGCAAGGTATTCATTTAGGCAATCAGTGAGCAATTCGATGTTGAAGTGAAATGGAGATCCGACTGGGGGTTTGTATATCAATATGAAAAACGACGGTATGCTATCTAGAAGACCACACGCAACAGAGAAAGGATATTGTGGTAATTTAACATCAATTATTTGTGCTTGGATGGAATTAGAAGCAGCAATGAGAACACCTCCGTGTTCCCATTTGCTGCGATCGGAACGTGCCACAACATTGATATTAGATCCGAGTAATATTTTTGAGTCAGAAATGCTTTCAGAGGGCCATGTTTCAGTTAAAAATATTAACGAAATTGATGCTCTTGTCATTATTCTAACCAATTCTTGACGTTTATCCAAGCTGCAAATTGATTGACAATTGAGAAGCAAGCAGTTGGCTTCTGTTAGTCAATCACTGCTCATTTCGACTTCACGCTCTTGATAAAAAAGTTTTAAATTCTTTATCCGAAAGTCTTCTTTATTTTTTCCTTCCCGATGAATCATATGGAAGCGTTTCCCGAGGACATCTTTCTCCTTCTGTCTTTCACTGGATGTCAGAAATTTCTTTATGTATACAGGTTTTACAAAATTTTGCAGGTAGTGACTTCTAGCAAAGCAATTCTGAAGGAAAAGGGGATTGGAGGTTGTGATAAGTATAGGACGGCAGTTTCGCTTTTGTTTGTTCAGGGGATTGACTTTTTTGCCAGGTCGTCTAACACCTGTTACTTAGCCGTCGCAAGCTAACCCAATATGCGATATAGTGTTTTTGACTTCCATGGAGTCCTTCTCGATTTGCTTCAAGTACGAGTCTTCAGATTCAGTAACACCATTTATAATAAACTGCAGATCAGGATTTTTGTATTGAGCGTTTGAGCGACCTGAACTAATGTCAGCGTAGGGTGGTAAGGTGTCATTAACAGCTTTCTTGACGTCATTGTACAAATGACTAGTAACAGACTCTTTAACAGCTTTAGGAATTAGTTGATGATGTAAACTTGTTACTTAAAGAATCAATAAGCCATTCAACTTAGCTTCGGTTTTTGAAGAAGTGAAGATGTTGTCATTCTGCTCGACACACGAGTCACAAAGCCACACACAGTTGCGTTTAGCTCCAAGCCATTTAACTTCCTCCTCGGAGAGGTGAGCACAGGTACCGTGAAACCAAAGTTGACAACTTTCGCACCCAATCGCAGAACCGTCATCCTCTTTGACTCCTTTCTTGCATTGGCCGCATTTGACTGATGTCTTAGTAGAGTTAACTCTTTGATTCCTTGATGCCATTGTTCAAGCATACATTAATATGAAACACTATTTAATAAGTTTATCACAACAAAAGTCAAACTGTGATGGACCAGAACGTTCAAACTGTAGAAAACCGATGCTGCGAGAACTTCATGACGTTGAATGCCAAAAACTGTACAATAGTTAACTTAAAGGAACCCCTAAAGCGCCTGCATAAAAAATGAGCTAGAAAATTTAACTCCAAAAGATCTTGGACTTGTTGAAAGTAAGAATCTCAGCTGGACTGACACAACTCGAAGTAAATAAGAATAAACTTCTGAACTGTTCACGATTAAAAAAACTAAATGCCTACAATGTGGACGTGGTTGCTATCCACCAAGCAACGACGGCGAACAAAAAAAATCTCCAATAGTCCGAGAAGGTACAACGAAATGCAACGAGGATCGTAACTGCTACCATAACATTCAATTGCAGACCACAGAATCAAACTATTATCCTTATATCTAGGAATGCACGATCTCTTTTTTCTGCCAATGCTCAATAAGAAATACGATGTGTCTATCACAAGTTTGTAAAAACTGTCGAAATCTAGATGAGACAGGGAAAAGGCAAAGAGTTCGTGATACCAAAGTTTGGTCTAAAAACAACAGACAATTCATAAGTACAGAAATTTGCAACAAAATCGGCCGTGCCATCAAGAAAGGTTTCTCCAAGTTAACGAAAAGAGACCTTACTACTCCTACTCAATTTTTTGGTTCGTACCGCCTGCAAATAAATTTTGGGTGCTGTTTTTGTTCAAAAAACGCCCAGTAAATTTACAAATTACCATAACATTATCAGCTTTAATTCTTTCGAATTTGCTATCGATTTTAATCCAACAATATGACGTCGATTTGAAAGGCAGTTTAACCAAATGAAAGACAATATGATCGAAAAGAAATCAATGTCCGTAAAGCAGGGCTAAAAACAGGAACGATACTTTTTGCAGTAGAAGCCTGTATTTATAAACGAAATCAAACGAGCCGTTAGCAATTTCGGGTTGTGCCCCAGGACGCTTTTATGCACCCCAGCTACAGAACATGTGCCTTTAAATAGTAAATCATAACGTAAAAAAGGAACGTGCAGCGGGGGTGCAAAACAATTTATATGGTCCCCGTAAGCTGAGGGGCACTAACTGCAAAGATCTCAATTTTCTTTGAAAAGTAATTAGAATCTATTTATGACTCTTGTGTCCATAAGCTGCTAATGATGAAATTGCAGTTGTACGGGAAAGACCCAAGGTTTCAACTGAAACTAATTATTGTTTTTGTATTAACACCCAGGGGCATAAACCTTAAGCCCTTGAATTACTTTTAATGATCGATGATGCAAGATGAAAATTGCATGCTTACAAAATTCCATCCCAATTTCAAGTACTTTGTAATCAAATTTAGGGTCATTCCAATTATAGCACTCAGATTGGTGCGATTGTAACGTGTAGCCCCTTCCCCGCTCCCTCTGCCATTACCGTATTTATGCCATAATTGGGGTTTATTATGGGAAAGACCCCAAATGTGTTTAATTGAGTAACAAAAACTACTGCTTTTTAATGCATGTATTTAATGGGCTGATGCGCAAACGCTGGGGCTAGTGAATCAGTTATTAAGGAGTCGACAGGCATAAGTGTAATATAAGGGACCAATAATTTAGTGTTCATTTTGTTTCAATGCGATTTCAATGGTCATTTTATTTACGATCCAATCGTGGACAGTATATTATTAATTAACCGTTTTGTTCAATCGGTTACATTAAGAGGCTTAAAGGTATATTCGTCTGAAAAACTAAATGCAGTAAAACAAACGTTTTCGAACGTTACATTTGTTATGAATGTATTCATAGATTTACGAAAATAAAATGGTGTATTGATTGTTTTCAGATTTTTACATGCTTAAGCAGAGATTGGAATCCGTCTAATTAATTAAGGTGAGTTCTTAACTTTTTCTCTTTTTTTTTACCAGTATTTAGTTAGTTTTATCACAGAACATGCATCTTTTGCTTGATAGTAATGAGAATTCTTCCTGTCTAAGAGATATGGACAGCTGATCAGTTTTTTGTTCAAATTTAGACCACCAAGGTTTATCAGTGCTCCTACAAAACAGTTTTAGCTCTAATGGTACCCAAATGACTCTGTCGTCCTCTAAGAGGAGTTCTCTAAGAACAGAGCGAAAACGAAAGGAACATTTTGCATCAAAACTTGGTTACTTTAGTTAGGAGTATAAATCTTTACATTTTGTGTAATGATATCGGTAACTTTTCTGTTTAATTTGACTTTTCGTGGTAGTTTGCATACCAGTTCTTTTTGGTAAAATCAATTAGGACTTGATCTGTATAATCAGCGACGACTGAATTTCAACAGGTTTTGCAAACCAAAAATGCATAAAGATAATAGAAAAGCCGATTTTAAAAATCAAGTAAAGAGGTGAGATGATACAATATTGCGCCTCTGCAATCAATTTGATCTGCAAGAAAATTGGTATTTCAAATAGAATAATTTGATGTAGAACAGTGCTAAAAACAAAACCAACAAACAAACTGTATTTTCTAGTCTTAAGTGGCCTTCAATCTAGCACTGAGTCTAGAACTAATATCTCTCAAATTAAGCGTTTAATTTTATTCAAGAGGGCTACAAGTCTTCTAGGAAAAAACTTTGAGATTCTTATGATATGTGAAAAGCAAACTCTATACAATTTTGTATATACGAAAATGTCCCTCTTGTACTGTCTTTTCGATTGATTGCAAGTTTGATTCTTCTCATTGAAAGAGAATTTCAAAATCACTTTGTTTTGCGCATGCGTCATCAGTTTTAGGTTTAACAGAGCAGAGTGTCCCTCAACTGTTTTCCTCAGAAGGTACCGAAAAATGGATCTTCGAGAAGTGATTCCCTTTCACCTACTTAGATAGTTGTTCTAAAACAATTAGAGAACGACATTTTATGCCCCATTGGTTAGTGGCGGGATTCGTTTCAGTGCAGTTTTGCCTCGTCTCAACTGTGCCCGGTGCACTAATCAATTCGTACATGCAAAAGTAGTCCCTTAACGATTACTTAGTGATCAATTTTTATGTATTGATGAAGTGACTCTTCTTGAAGTCAGAGTTTTTGGCGTTTTTAGCGACTGGAGGTTTTAACTGCGAATCTTTGTACTCTTGTTTTTTTTCATGTCAAGGCTTCTAATTTACACTGATTTCAGCTCTGGTTTTTATTTAGCTTTGTAGTTTGCCGAAGATTCTCCCCTAAAAATGTACAAAAATATCACACAAAAATCTGATGGCAATATTGCGATCAGGTTTCTCAACTTAAATTTCATCTAAAGGTCACGATATATGGCAGGACAGAGCAGGATTTATGTCCCACGGATCTGGAAGAGTACGTGTATCTTCAGTGCTTATTTTGTGATTTCCATTTTAAAGCTCTGCAATTTAATCCTTTGGTCATCTGGCCAAAAATTGAGGGTGAATCAAAAGAGGATATCTCACTGAAGAAGCTACGTTCTAGCCATACTATACCCGATTGACCTTTCGTTGTAATTATCAAAGGCTCATTTACGTCTTAAAAAGGTTTACGGATTTCGTCGTTCGAGCTTATCACCACCTCTCAAATTTTTATGAGAAAATCATAAAATGGTTTTTTTGGGGCTGTTCAGTTATCTGGGTTCTTTAATCATAGGTAAACCCACCTGAACTAATGCAGTAAACAAACTCGCCGCAAAAATTTAGAAACTTTATGTAACCACAAAAAAACGTTATTGCTACCTGTTAGCTTTAGTACTGAAGTTCATGTAATTGTTCTGCTGGAGTAGTGATTCTAAACTATGTTTGTTTTCGTTTATTTGAATATCAATAGACGAGCGCTTACTGTGATTGTTAACAAAAAATTGTTCCATAACTTTTTGCCAATGAAAATAGAGCTATACAGACTTTTTGCTTTGACTCAAAAAAATATGGGGAAGAATTATACGCTAACGCGATTGTATTTTTTTCGTCAATTTCCAGCGATTGCTGCTATTATTTACAGAGGAAAAAAAGGTATATATATCACCGAAAATGCAGAAATTCTTGTATCTATCGGTGATGCTGTTTTCAAATTCTTGTCTTTGAAAAAGGGTCTCTGATATTTAGTTTTACTTTTCGTGAATCTTTCCACATCGAACCGGCGGGCTCACATTGAAAGTTCCTATATCTCATTGGCATCAAGATTAGCATCACTACAATTAATAGGTTGGAATACTATGTGAAAATTTATATTACTGAGTCTAATGGTCTTGTTTAATGATGTTCAACCTCACTCGAATATTGCGTGAAGATATAACAATGGGGCTCGGTAATGTGTTTCTGCACATAAAGTATCAACCCATCCTATGTAAAATTTTACGGTCAAGTGTAAAATTCGTTCACCAAGTTACAAACACATTCACACGCGTGTATCTGAAAATAATTTTTGCTCCTACTAAAAGTTGCGGCTTGATAAGATATTATTCATAATAGAGAATTTTTCTTGAGTTTTGTTATCACTTTGGTCAACATATAAATAAATATAGGGATTAAATACACATTTTTTCAAGAACTTATTTTGCATTTAAATATGGTCATGCACTCAGCTTAAGCAGAGAAATTATTCACAGCAAAAATTTGAAAAATAATTAAGTTCAATGAAGTAAAATTTTATACCAGCTGACATTCCCTGCTTTCTTAAAAAAAGTGCATCGCAATATTCACAGTTTTTATGCGGAAAGTAGAAAAAACATTTGTTCCTTCAATTGAAGTAAAAAGAAAACCTCTACTACCTTTGCGCATCTTGGTTGCGGCTTTTAGGTTCCATTTAAAATTGAAAGAAGCAAAAAAGGATCCATCCTGAGAAAACCAGGCATGCGCATATTAACTTCAATTAAGAATTTTCTAAGGAAATCTTGAGCCTGTTTTAATTTGCTCTCAAACAAAGTTTGTAGCAATTATATTTGTCCTGTGGTCTTTTTTATGCGATTTTTTGCTTGATCAATTTTTCGTCCGACCTTTTTGACTTTTTAATTGCTCTCGTAGAGAAGCAATTATTGTAAACGTGTGTGTCTTTTTTATGCAAAATTTTTACTTCACCGTTTTGACTTTTCGAGTGACTTTTACGCCCTTGACTTTTTGCTTTTTGCGTGATCTAAAATTCCCTCTCAATCACAATTTCAAGCAGCTGAACTCAATTGGCGGCAATTTAACACTAAAAGTCAAATGAAAAGTGCGCCGAAACTGGTGCCATTTTTCACTTTAAATCTTACTAGTTGTATATATTAACCTCTGTGGTTATTTTATGTCCATCATTGAACTTCTTAGTCCCGTTTTGCCCCCCCCCCCCCCGACTGAAGCAGGCTGCAATTGATTAGAGCTCCCACTAGTCGTTCGATAGCAATTCTTCCGACGTTTAGTCGGTTATGTTTGTCCTCGAAAATGGGATAAAATTGTGACGCCCGGAGGGCTTTAAGGGCTCTTAGAGCCTTTCGGCTTACTATACTCTAAGTATGCAATTCGCCGAAACTGCTTTGGAGACATAAATTCTTGATGTGAATGGCAGAAGGGTGGTTTTGAATAGTTTGACATCCCCCACATCACCCCCTGCACATGTTGCACCCGTAACTCAGCCCGCTTGACTGCCCCCACCCGACGCCCGTTCAATTAGGATAAAGCTAACCTTCTAAACCGTAGCTAGCTACTAACGAAGGTGACGACTCGCCAGTCGCTTGAGAGCAATTCTCTTGACCTTAGTGGGTTATGTTATTTTCCTGCTAAATCTGGTTGTCTTTTCTGTTCAAAGTGGTTTGGGAAGCGTTTTTTAAACGCAGTTTTAAGCTTTACAATGTTTTTTTCTGGAAAGACAACTGTATAGAACTTTTCAAGTAGCAATCATATTTGCAATACAAGAGCTAAGGCACCGCTGACAGTACGCCTGGATTTACTGATGTAATTTTCTTAGTTGTTTATTTAATGAAGAATCCATAAGGATTGATCAAAAGTTTGGAGTGCTATGTTTGAGTACAGTAATTATTCGTTTTTGCGAACACGCACTTTTGCTTTTATGAATTAGTACCCGTTGAAAACAATGTTGGATTTGTGAAAACAATGAACAAAACGATGTTGGAAAACAATGAACAATCAATAGGAACCAATAGCCATAATTCTCAAGATAAACCTTTGAAAATGTTAAAAAAGGTGCATGAGAAGTTTTCGTATGAGAAATAAAATCTAAGTTTTGTGTTCTCTTGTTTGACAGAGAGCTAAGTTCTTAGAAAAAAATTCTGTTCTATGTTTCTCAGGCTGTTCAAGGATCGGTTCAGTCAGATTTGAAGTTATAACCTATAGATGCTATATTGGGAACAAGTCTTGGAATGTTTTCCTACAAACATTAGAAAGAAACTTCATATGGTGAAAAGTCTGAATTTTGATTTTCTCAGAAACAAGATTATATAATGTACTAAAAACTACTTTGATTAAACTGACCTGAAAGTTTTAGGCGGTATTGTTAATAAAGCAGGATCTGGGCTAGGTGTTTTGAGGTGCTGAGTAGAATTTGATGTAATTTTGAAAATAATAGCGGCGGTGAAGTAATAATAGAAAGACTATAGGGAAGAAAGGTGATGAATTTCAATTCAACGAAGGTGAGCAAACAGCTTGCGAGAACTTATGATTATAATTATTGAACGTTGAAGTTTTTTGTAATTAAATGAAAAGTTAGTTTGGAGACGGTAAGATTTTTACACTAACATGTTATACAGAAAGTGACCGTGTCAAATTTTACGCATAATAAAATTGTAACTAGTGTAAAGGCGCTCAATAAACGTAATACTTATCAAGTCAAATAATAATTGTGAATTAATTTTTGGTATTTAACTTACTTTGTAATAAATAAAAGTAATTTTTTTCAATGTTTGCTCTACACCAATTCGTGTTTCCATTGTGCATTTTCTCAAACCGAATTGTTCAAAGCGATCGATTTTATTGAAAAGTTGTTGAGCCGTACAAATTTGGTTTCAATAGACAGTTATTATTTCAGCGCATCTGCGCAATTTGAAATATTAATATTAACGGAAAATATCCGGTCTAATATTATCCATATATTATTTGGCTGGATTTACTCTTTTTGCGGAAGAGATTTTTAGATAAATGGATTGATTATGAAGACTAAGTAAATTCGTTACGCTTGTTGCGCTCATTGAGCAGCCAAAAATTATTGATGGTTGTTCAGCCCCCCTTGTGACTATTATAATCGTGTGGGCAAGCGGAAATTATAAATCAACCACCTTTGTGGAAAAGTAACTCTCTAAATTACTTTATGGTAACTCTGCAAGAAACCAGAGATTGCGAGAACTATCTCGGCATCCGCTGTCTGTAATAAATATACGGCACCGGGAGGGGTTATCTATTTTTAAACAGCAAATATATTGCAAAAATTGTTGTTTACTAAAGGAGTCGGTGGCTTGATATAAAAGTGAAATATAAAAGAGCATTTACTTTTATGAAGAAACAAAATTGGCCATATGGCTGTGGTTTTATCTCCTCTGATGAGAAAGTAAGATAAGCAAGCTTTCTTCGCTCTAGTTTATATCACGGGCGTCATTGCTTTTACTAGTTATTACAAATAGTTTTTAGTTATAACAGTTTATAAATTTTTTGTGGTGTTTACCAGCCTGGACCACATCCGCAGTTCCGTTGTGTAACTCGCTTTTTATTGCGACAGAAATTTATTTTGTTTGATGTTACCAAATAGCAAATAACGTCCATTACCCTGCAGTTTTTAAATAAAACAGAAAAAAAGCCAACGGCTTCAGAAACGAGTAATCTCTCCAGTTTTGACCGGATTAACGTCAGTGCAGATGCCATGTTGTAAAAACTATTTAATTTGTTTCCGGCAAGTCAAGTGATTTTAGGGTTGTATATTGATATTGAATTGCAATATTAATAAGTGCTTTAGCGAGAGCAACTGTTTTTGAATTGGTGTACGGTGAAGATTATTTTTATTGTTCCCTTGTGCTGAAATCTTTGAACTGAAAACTCGCACACCATATGTTGGGAGTAAATTGAGCTCTCGTTTTGCACAATTGAGCCGTTATTGTTTCCCAAAGATGAAGGATAGTGTGTTGTGAATTTACGTAGCCAAGTTGTTGCTGTTGTTGTTGTGGTTGTGAAAAATTTATGGATTTCGGTGACGCTTTAATGGCTTATAGAGTTGGCTGTATTGACACAAAATTATATTAGTTATCAGTTTAAGACATCCTATGACCAGTTTCTATTTATAAAAGTTATCCCTCAGAAATCTGTCCATTTTTTAGCTCCTACTTTCTGTTCACGATGCAATCTTCATTATTATCACTGCGTTGACTTCTGTATTTTTTCCATTATTTGTTGTTTTTACCTACCTCATTTTTTTTGCTTTTTGCAAACTTTTGCCCAATGCAAATTTTGGAATTCATTTGATTATAAAATTTTGAACTAAATTTGCGTGGATACGTACGACAGTATGTCTAACTGGAACGTAAAGGCGGTGTTGGCGGTTAAGAAGTTCAAGGACCGTTTAGATCGCAAGAAGGGACCTCAGTTCCTGGACGTGACAGCCATGCGAGGACACTCTCGCTACGACCACGACAGTATATTCCTCAAGGACAGATGTGCCCACTTCAAGGTTAGGTTGTCAAATTTTTCTGTTCCGACCCCCACTTTTGTGGGGAGGGAGGAGCTATTTACTCAAATGGGTTTTTTTTGTTCAGTCAATTTTGGCCGATCGATATATTCATCGTAGAGAGTTGTGAGTGGTATCATTAAAAGGCACGTACATCCTAGAAAATGGAATTAAAAAGATTTTTAGGAATTTCGTTTTTTACAGGGAGTTATTGAGGTTTGAAGTTTTGAATATTCAACCGTTTTATTCACATTTTCCAAACTTCAAAAATTTTGCTATTATAATTTCAAACAAATTAAATTTTTAACGGTAGAGTGTTATTGTTACCATTAGAGATAGAAATGTGTTGCTGAATTGTTTGATTGGAAATTTTTGACTGACTTTTTCAGACTTTTTTTAAATCAAAAATTGCACAAAATATGCTTTTTTGGTCCACTTTGTTCAAGTTTGTGGGAGACCTAGAAGCCGCAGAAACAATCTCCCAAAACTCCAAACGAGAGCTAATTGAAATTTGGTGCCCTATAAAATCTTCTGGAATTAAAATTTTGCCGTTTTTTGCAATATTAGTTCGATAATTATACAAAATGCACCATTGTTTTTTTGATTTTTGGAAATATTTCACTTAACAATTCGTCTAATTCGCAAACCGTTGGAACTTTTGGGTGGTTTGTTGGGCCTGCGGCAAAATGAGGGATAGCTTCGACATCATCATGTATTATTTTAATCAAATTTTTAATTTGGTGCTGCCTTTTTTAAATATTTTGCTTTTATTGGTTTTTTTAATTGTTATTAACTGACAAATTTTGAAATGAGGGCTCCCTTAATGGCAGCTCCCAATTACTTAAAAATGAAGCCAATTATGGTTATAGTATGTTTTCAGTGAAGCTAAGGGATTTTATGTCTTTGAAGAAGAGTTTTTGTAAACTTTAGCTGAGTTCTTGTTTTCCCTTCAATTTTTATTCTTTTTGCAGTACGATTACTAAGTCTAACCAATCAACGATCCAAATGACTTCTTCAAGTGTTGTACCTGAAACTGTAAGTTTAAGTCGTTTCTTAGCAGAATCTTTATTGTCAGAAATTTCAGGTCAAATTTTCTTATAAGATACAAACTAATCGTTGTGGCTTATTTTTAAAAAGATATCGGCTTCTTGGTTTTGGTACTACGACTTCCCGACAAAATTTCGTTGTCTTTGTGCAATATTGTCCATGTTAGCTGTTGTTTCTGTTTCTTTGGTAAATTGCCACATTACTTAACACTCCAACTAAAAAAGGCATTACAAAATTTGTTATTGAACATTTATTGTTTTTGTTTATGATTTTAAGGGCTGCGACATCATTCTCTTGCAGAATTTGGCAGTTCTTGTTTTTGCGCTGTTTTTGTTTATAACTTTTCTTGTGCTAAATATTGCGTAATAAAAGGTCTCAATGGTCATCTATAGATATATAAATGAACTCAATGACTGATATCGGTATATAGCTAATGGGTTTGTTTGATTTTCAAATTAAATTTTTAAAAAAAGTGTGTTCATCAATTTTTGTTCCGGTTTTCCTCTTTCGTATTTTACAATTTTGTATCTGTTTCATAACTTAGTGATCTTTTTGAGAGATCTTGCTAACTTTTGTTGAAGAACTTTTCTGTTAGTTAAACGTTTTGACTGTTGTATTTAGGGATTAGACAATTTGTGGCAGAATTATGTGATTTTTTGATACTTGTGGAAAGTTTTCATTTTTTGTGGCTCTTTTTGTCATTATGAGATAGTCCGTTTACGAAAAGGCTTTATGATGCTCAAGGGAGACGCAAGTAAAGATTTAATTTTCCTGTGGTTAATATCTTGGAAATTTATGGCTTCAACACTGGTTTCGTAAAGTTTTTCGATGTTTTTTTGTTTCTGCTTGTATTTAATGTTTTATTATATTCTTATGACTGATTCTCACTTATAACAAGTGCTATTAGTTTTCGAAGATCTTGCAAGATAGACTGTCCACTCTTTTAGTCGTAAGCTTGTTGGCCCTGAATTTTGAAAACATTTGTTCTTGAATAAAGACAATAGATTTCTGAGCTTTGCCAATTTTATTTCTGGTAACTTGTAGCTTAGTATCTCTATAGACAAGTCACATCCCTTTTCTATTGAACTACCATATGCTCTTTATAACGGTTTTATGCTCCTCAATTGGTCTTTGTTCTTGGCTCAACGAGTTTTTTAAAAATTCCATGAGTTTTGCATATTTGCCCACTTTGTAGGTTCTTCTCACAGTATCTCCACAGTATCACAATAATGGGTGGTCGTCTAGCCATTTGAAATGAAAATGCAATCAACATTTATGAATGTTTTTAGTGAACTGCTTAATGTTTAATTAGCTGGGACACCGTTTTCGGGCACAAAGTTTGAGTTATTCCTTTTTGCCTGCATTTGGCGTTCTTGTTGTAGTCGTATGGCATATCCTGGATAATGAAAAGTCTCAATAACTCTCATTGGAAGTATAAATGATTCTCTCAATGATTTAAGTTGTTGCATAATGTTTCTAATCAGTTTGCCATTAATTGATTTCGAAAAAAGCAAAGTTTTATTAAACTTTGCGCTTTTGCTGATTTCTTGTCGACTTGTTATCTAGAAGTTATCTATTACAGGTTTATCTTCTTTAGTATAAGTTATATCTGATTCCATTTTGATTTGTTTTTTATGGTTTTAAAAAATGGATGAGTTTTGGTCGTAATTAACATTTTTATCGTCGTCTTTTAATGACAGGTCGTCAATTAATGACAGGATTCATCGACCCTCTAAGTTAGATTCTTTTTTTCATTTAGTAGTTTGTAGAATGATGTTATTTTTTTTATCTCTTCTCATTTGGTAGACAATTAAGTGAAAAATGTTGATGAGCTGGGTCGGAACTTTGTGCAAACGCACATTACCGAGCCTCCTTGCTTGTTTTTAACTTTTTGCTGTACTTAAGAGAACGTTTTTTTACTGTATTGACTTCGAAGAAATTTTTAGTACTGACTTCGAAGAAATACTCAAAGTTTTGAAAAGCTTTGAAAGCTTAAAAATGTTTAAAGGGCATTTTTAGTCGAATAAGTGTTTTCTGAATACATTTTTTTGTGAACACTTCAATGTCTCTGAACAATGTGATAGAAAACTGTTGACTATGGTTTAAGTGTCTTCCGAAAAATAGATGCGCCCACTTTTAGATCAGTTGGTCTGGTCACATCATACATCGGCTTTTAAACCAAGTTTGAGGCAACAGATATTGAATTTCAAGAATTTGTTGGATCATTTTCGGCAATAGTGCGAAATCCTAATATAATGTATGATAAGGTTGGGCGGGGGGGGGGGGGGGGGTTGGGGGGGACAACAACGTTTTAATCAATGAATCGGTTTTATCACCTCAACGTGTTGGAGTCTCGATTTTTATGTCAACAGTTGGCTGACAATTCGACTGTGTCATATCACCCTGTTGCATAATTAAAGACCGGCAAAAGGCCTAAAGGTTTTGCAAAAAGAAGCGAGACAGAAATAGCCGCCAATTAAGTACCGATATTTTTGTGTTGCCGGTCGGTGTTGTGTTTCACATAGCAGAGTTCCCGGATTGAACTGCAAGTCAAGATCAGTACTGGGCCAGTCTAAATGCAAGTCTACTTGCACTTATCTGATTCAATTGAATTCTCTCATGAAAAGAGAAAGAAGGAATCATTGTCCTGATTGTTTTCTAAGCTATAAACAATGCCCTAACAATTAACAAGTTGTATTATTTCGTATATTATGCGTGGGGTGTGGCAGCCAGTATCATTGAACTATTTTTCTGACCTAGGATTTTAGTCAGCAATTCAATTACATGAAATCACCTGTTTAGAACACACCGGCAGCCTTGCTGTCTATCAGGCGTCCCAAAAGTCTGCTCGCTTTTATTTGGAATGTTACTACCGCATCCACTAAATTGGTTATTGTGCTATTGAATAGGGCGGTCAACTTTTCTTTGATGCTACGTTGTCGCCAACGAAAGTTGTGTGAATTATTACCAATCCCTGTTTTGTTCAGACATCTTTTCAGTGTAGTGCGCACCAGTTGCATGGAGTTTTTATTAAGGACATCAATATCTGAAAGTTGAATAGAGAACAATTTTGTTTTCAAGATTTTCAAATGTTAGGAAAACAGATGCATTTAAAAGATTTTAAACTTTTTGCTCTCGCCTATACATGTGCGCCTCTATATTTCCCATCCGTCAGACTATGTTGTTGATTTGCTCCCGAATGAAGTTTGAGGCAACTATTGTATAGGTGACTCCGCAATTATTTTAAAGGTTTGTTATGCAAATTTTTTTTGCTCTAGAACGTTATTTCGCTCTCGAGTGACTTTTTCATGCTCGACTTTTTGATCTTTGCGTGATCTAAATTGTTCTGATTTTGAAAATAAGTCGGTTGCTAAAATAATGGGGATTGTAATTCCCGTAGCAAACCAGTATAGAATAATAGTTAACGTCTTAGACTAGCATCCTGGAGGTCGCGGGTTCGAACCCCTCCCCTGGCTTGATCTTGCACCGAAAGGTATTTCTAGGCTGCACACACTCTATCAAATTGCCCCGCCTGGTGTTCGGGAGCAACTGGTCCGCAATTGTCATTTTAAGCTGTTGAGTGTTTAAGAACTTCAGTATTTAAGTATCGCAAAGTTTTATGTCATTGATAATCCGTTCCATTTGAAAATCAGTTGGCACAAATTGTCCCCGATCGCTCAGTTTTCGAAATTGTGGACTTTAATTGGACAGACAAACTTTTTAAAGCATTTTCCAAGGCCACCTTTCGTTTTCTGAAGTCGGAATTTTTATCACTTTATTTTAAAGCGTAAAAGATAAGCGTAGTCATTTTGGGTTGAATGTTCAGCTCAATTAGGCTAGTTTATTAGCCAAGAACTTTTTACCAGTTTTCTAATCATTCAAATTGATAAACATGATTTATCCAAAAGTGGACCCGGTGTGCCAAGAGTTTGAATTTATATGTAGGCGTAGCTTAAAGGCCCAAGAATGTTTTGCTTAGAATAAAAGTGGTGAAGAATAATAGTGAATACTGTCAAGGTAACAAGAGTAAAATTAAACGGAATTATCTAGTGAAACCCGATGATTAAGTCACAGAGCATTAGGCTATCAGATTTCATCAGACCTACGGGGAGCGGTATTCAATATATTTTTTTAAATCGAACTATGGCTGCTCACCGTAATAGAAAACTTTTTGACTCTTCGAAAAATATAGTTTGTCAATATTTTTTTTGTTTTAATGTTTACTTGTTTTCCCAATGTCTTAGTTTTTATTTTTTTTTACTCTATGTTTGCTTTGAAGAAATTGAGGACCGTGTCAAATTTGGGCCAAAGTGCGTTTACTAGGGGAAATTAGATAATCAATTTTCAGTTTAAAAACCGCGGCAATTTAAGTGTTGGAGAATTTTGAGCCCGATAAAAGGCCTTGCTTCGATTGATCCGTGCATTTGAGGTTTTGAAGCTCAATGACGGCATAAAGATTCATAATTTACGTTAGAATGGGTAGAAATTGAGTAATCAATCAATGTCTTATAAAAATGTTCCACTGGATTATTTTTGTCATTGTTCTGGTATAACCTTGTACTGATTGTCTTTGTCAGTTAACCTTCTTCGAAACAGAACCATGAAATGGTCCAGCCAATTTTGGCTGCAACAGTGTTAAATTAATAAGTTAAAACCAGAATCAAAAAGCTGGGAGTTAAATTGTTCGAATTAAGACGAAGTGGAACGCTCTTAACGGCCACTGTGCGAGTTATATTTTTCACTGTGCGAGTTTGCTATTGTAAGATATTATGTATTGCAATGACGTTAGAAACGGTTCGCAATGCTGACCGTACCTTGAAGGATTTGTTTGAAGCTTAATAAAAGCAAAAAAATATTATCTTGCATATTATCTTATAAAAACTACCTTGCATCCCTTCATTAAGCACATTGGGGCCATTTAGTGAAGCGTCAACTAGCTTGCGTGTTCTTGAGGCTTTAATTTTTTGTGTAATTTTTAATGCTGCTCACATAATTGAAAGACAGACATTTCTTTCTTTGATTTACGTAGGGAAGGTTGATCATGCAAAGAGGTTGATCATGCAAACGAGACACTTGAGAACGGGCCATCGGCCCAATAGTGCTCTCCCACAGTCAAATATGTGATTGTATTTGTACAAGTAATTGTGAAAAGCTACTTATTGACTGATGGAAACAATTTATTATTATTATTATAAAGTATTGTTGATTGATTTTCCAGGCGAAAGAAGAGGAGCCGCCAAGTGCATCGGGTGAAGGGGCGACTAACGGGGCTGCGGCTGCTGCTCCTGCGGCACCTCCCCCCAGTTACAACAAGGCAACTGGCGATGAAGACTCAGTGTAAGTGTCACATAATTCCTGTTACTCTTCTCTGAGAGAATTCGACGATTTTACTGCCTTAAAAGTTGGTTTCTTACCACTCATGCGTTGCTGACCAGACAGTGTTCCTAGTAATTATACAAGATTATAAATCATGTTTATACAATAGTACATTATATTAATTATGCACTAATAGTTATACAAGATTTTACACTATAGTATTATACATCTCAGAATTTAAAAGATCAAAGCATTAAAATCGTGGTGAAATGATAGAGCATAAGGTATTATGAAAAAGCTGTTAATGGTTTTTGCTGATTTTTTCTAACAGCCCGTGCGTGGGATGTGGTTACAAGTACTCTGAGCACTATCGCGATGGTCTCCAGAAACTGCCACCTGGTTCGCTCTGGAACAGGGATGTCCACATGCGCAAGCACCAAGTAGTCACCCACGGCAAGCTCAGATTTGTGAACGAGTTGGAGGGAGATTCAAAAGAGTGTGAATTTGTTACTGTTGCCCATGATGCGCACCCTGAAGGTCAGCTTAAGTTTTTTCCTGGCGAATCAAGTTTATTGTGTGCTTATTTTTACCCCGAGGCGCACGTGCCATATTTTTACATTAGATTCACCGTAAAGAGATTTGCGTGTCGATCATTGTCGAATGATTGTGATTTTTTTCCCTCAAAAATTGGATAAACAGGTAAAGAGCGGGAAGTGTTAAGTAACTGCTGGGCTGTCTAAGTGTACATGTCAATGAATCTGCTGAGAAGACAAATTAATAATGCCAAGAGCAGGTTTTTCGCTGTTTAGACTGCTTATCAGCCGGCTATTATTGCGCTCCTATTTTTACACTCCAAAGAATTAGGATCGTTTTGGTGTTGTCTTTTTAATAGCCGCACAGCGATAGCTGGGGCTATTATTGGCCTTCTCTTGGTTTTTTACGACTCGAAGAGGAGTATTGGTTTTCTCTCGGTTTTTTTTTTACAGGAAGTAGATTTGTTCACGCGGCATTTTGACCTAAAAGCGAAAGTGAGAAAAGCTGTCTTGGTGAACAAAATTTTGCTAAGCGAGAGAAGTTTTTTGATCATGCGCTGCGTTTAGTGAATGACTTTTTGACTTTGAAAAGTAGTTTTTGACTGAATTCCACATATAGATGACCGTTTTAAGCCGTTTTTTTGTCCAAATGGCCCCATTTTTTTGCTTTCAATTTGGTTTCTTGTGGAAATAAATTTTATTCGATACTATATTGAAATGTCAACCTCGGCAATTGATACACAGTGTTTTGCAGAGCCTGAAAATGTTTTCACGTTGAAAATTGGCACATAATTCTTGATTTTTTAGTTAATTTTTGGCTTTTTTTATATTAATTTATTCATTTTTGGATCTTTTAACCGTTCTGTTTGTCAAAAAGCAGTTAATATGGCAACTTCTCTTTGGTAATTCCCATACTCAACGCCTCTTTCTACCTCTTTCCACCTTTTGGTTGTAATTGCTAGAAATAGTTTTTTTGTGCAACATGAGGGACTTTAATTTCGTTTCAATAAAAATTCAATAATTTTCTTGGCGTTAAGTTTTGAAAAAACAGTTAAAACTTTTTCATAAATGCAGTCTTAACTTAAAAGTTCTTCGACCATTTTTTTGCAAAATGTTTCAATGTTTCGTATTTATGAATTCTGCTTTTTCCTATTTTTTGTTCTCTTCAGTAGGATAGATCTTTATCGGATGACTAGTTATCTTTTCTATGTCTTGAATGCTGAACAATGAAATGTTTCGTATTTATGAATTCTGCTTTTTCCTATTTTTTGTTCTCTTCAGTAGGATAGATCTTTATCGGATGACTAGTTATCTTTTCTATGTCTTGAATGCTGAACAATGAAATGTATTCGTTTTTCTTGAATTTTTTTAAATTTAATTTTAACTTTCAAAATTCAAGAATGTCTTTGTTACGATGTTCCTTACATTGTGCCCATATTTACATTCTAGTTAGTATCATTCTAGTTTTGTCCTACACCTACATTTTTTTCGGTATATTGATTTTTTGAGTTGTAAAAAATGAATTTCAGATTTTTTTAGGTTTTCGTCATTTCTTTGGTTTGCATTTGATTTAGTTCAACATAGGGCAGTACTGAGAGTTTGATAGCAAGCGTTTTCCAAAATTTCCACTTATGACTAATTACTACAGCTTTCTTCCGGCCTCGGTATTAATAAAAACGATTTTTTGCCTTTGAATATTCTGCTGCTTCTGTCTTTTCTAAGATCAATTTTATTTTTGATTTAGTATGAAATCATGTTGTCTAGCTTATGTACAAGAAAACAGGTGTGTGTTGTTTTTTGTCTTAATCGCAGTGATTAGAAGTGTAATGATAGGTGTTTTCTGATTCTTAAATTCGAGCCTTCCATTTTCAAAAGATTTAACTTAGTTTCTAAGATTATTATCTGCCGTTTGCTTTCGCGATATTTTTCAGGTTAGAATCATGAATTATTTGAGGGCTATTGATAACCTTGTCAGCTTTTTCAGACTATTAGGTTTTTGACCACTTTAATTATTTTTGATTTTTTAACGTTACCAAACGTTTTCAATAATATAAAATTTTGCTGCATTTTAATTCTCTTGTTGACAGTGGTTTAAGTTTCACCAATTTTTAGAGCAGACCTGGAGAGGTAGTGATTTAATGGTTTAATACAAAAGGTAGTGGCTTCCGTTGCAATTACGGTTTTGTTTGTGAAGTTCTGACGCTTCGAGTCGCTTCCGGAATTCTTCCGGCTATGTTTTTTTTATTTCGTCGTCATGATTTTTGTTACCCTTTTTTGTTCATTGGTTCATGCAATTTTAAATGAATTACATGTGTGACGTCATTTTTTGCTCTTAGTGGAGCGAGTTTTTTTGTTCATGCGCGTGGTTTAATTTTTGGTCACACTTGACTTATCTAACTCTCAAAAATGACTTCCTCACTTTGAAATTGACTTTTATTTACTTTAATTCAAAGAGATAAGGTCGAATGGGTGTGTGTTACTCCAAATGAAGGTTATTTGAGATCAGCTAATAGAGGCAGCTATAACTTATACAGATTTTTAATCAAAATATAACAGATCAGCCTTCAATGAAAATACATTTTTTTTGGTCTGTCTTTTACTGTTTTTTTTGAGACTGCCGATCTACGAATCTATTGCGGCTATTTTCAATCTACTGCAATCTGCCAGCTATGTTTTTGAGATGCTTTCCATGACTTTGAGCTTTTGAAACGGGATAAGCATGTAAAGCTCGACGGGTATTAAGGTGCAATAGAGGACCTCAGCTGGATTTAGTAGGCTTTTAGGTGTTTAATGCGCTGAAAGGCTTAAATTGAAGGTGAGAAGGTCAGTTTTCGCCCCTTGATTGCAGTAATTTTTCCTTTTTGTCAATTTTATTAAATGTTGTCACTCGCTCTCAAAAGTTTTTAGCAATTATATTAGTCCTGTCAGATTTTTTGTGCCATTTTTCGCTTGACGAATTTGTCGTCTGACGCATTTTACTTTTCGTCCTCAAAATCGGGAGAAACAGGTAGCGACCAGCGGCATTAAGTGCTCTTAGAGATTTTCAGCTCATTAGTCTTCAAGTATGCGATTCAAAGAATCTGTTTTGGAGACTTATACTTATGGTGCGAAGGGCGGTTCTTAGAGATTGACCCCGCCTGTTGCCACCACCATCAGCCCCTCCCCCGCTGCGCTCACTTACGCCTCTTCAATTAAGCTAAAGCTAGCGTCACTAAACCGTGCATCGCTACTAACGAAGCCAACCGCTCGCCGGTCGTTCGACAGCAATTCGCTCGACGTTAATCGGTTATGTTTTTTTGTTAGTTTGGGTATTTTAAGGGCGGTCATAGTTTGTATGGATATTATGCTATGCGAAATTTCTTTTTATGCTAGTGTTTTTGTTTTTTTGTTGTTTATGCCTACTGCGTGAAAGCATTTCGAGTTTTTTTGAAAATCTTTGTCCTTTTCAGTTTTTTAGGACAAAACTTTTTCAAGGTAGGCATTTTTATGAATGTTTTTAACAGCACAGAAAACATTTTTACGATCTGGATATTCTTAATTTTTGAATTTTTACAAAAATTCGCTGTTCTTATTTTTAAAAAATTTTCGGTTTTGTTTTTTTTCAACTTCTTTTATTTTTAAGCAGCGACGAAATTTTTGAAGCTTAAAACTATGTCAATGTATACATTATTAGATTTACGGAAGCTATTTTGACTCTGTTTTGGATCAGTTCCTGCCCTCTGTTATGGCTCATAACCCGAATTAAATCAAATTTTGTCAAAGTTAATAAGGACTTTTGCAGGACATAATTAATTTTTATGACAATTTTGTGAGCTCTTAGTTTTGGTACTACTAAGATTAACACCCAAATTGATAATTTCTTCAATGTGTTTTGGAAAGTTTTAGGCTTTTTGAGTTTTTCTTGCCTTATGGGCCAATGAACCTTCTACTGGTTTGATAATAGGTTAGTGCGTAGTTTTTAATGGCAGTGAAAATCTTTCTATTAATAGCCGCACAGCGATAGCTGAGGCTATTATTGCGCTTCTCTTGGTTTTTTTTATTTCGTACGACCATATGAAGTCACAACCAATTCAAAGCTGCCTTTTCTTCATTCGTTCATGCAATTTCAACTGAAATGCGTGCCTGACGTCATTTTTCGATCTTTGTGGGGCGAGTTTTTTTGTTCATTTGCGTGATTTAATTTTTGGTCTCACTAGATTTACCTCACTCTCAAAAATTTACCTCATTCTCACTTCCTCACTTTGAAAATAACTTTTATTTAATTTAATTTGAAGAGATTAGGTCAAATGGCTGTGTGTCACTCTAAATGAAGGTTTCTAGAGAGCAGCTAATAGATTTTTAATCAAAATATAACATATCAGCCTTAAATGAAAAGACGAATTTTTGGTCCGTCTTTTTTACTGTGTTTTTTGGGACTGCAGACCTACAAAGCTATTGCGGCTATTTCTTGCAATCTGCCAGCTATGTTCTTAAATGTCAAGACTTTTTGCAATTTTTGGAAATAATTTTTCCAATTTGTAATTTTTATGTTTTTTCCAGCCTTAGGGGCCAGGAAGCGTCCTGGGTTGTGATAGTAGGTTACTGCGTAGTTTCAGTGGAACTGGAATGGTTCTCAACTTTTTGATAACTCAAGTTTAATGTTCCAAAATATAAAATAGTTGGAGTTTTCAATTTTCAAGTATTTGTCATTTTTCTCGAGGATTCTTTAGTGGCCAAGAAATGCCTTTCATGGTTTCTGCCTGGTTAAAGTGTATATTTAAATGGATTGATTTTGGCCTTCAAGGTGAAGGCTGCACGTGCTTTAGCAGTAATTATTTGAGTTTGTTTGATTATATTAGTTTCTGTAAACTTTGATACTGTTTCTTTTCGGCTGGTCAGATACAGTATTTCAAGTTTTCATTCAATTCTTTCGAGTGTACTTCTGAACTTGTCCTGCTGATTTTTTTTATAGTTTAAGGAATTTGAATTGTTTTGAGCCGCTGTCCTTTTTCAAAGATCTATTCACACATTTTCTTGATTTTTATGATTTTTGATGTCAAATTGAAGTGATGATTTTAGTCACGTCGAAATAGGCTGTGGAGCGAAAAACCAGGTGATTTTGTGGCGTAAAATTTCTCCGCTCTGATTTCAAATTAGAGTTAGAAAACGGTGTTTGAACAAAAATTCTCGCTAGTGGTTTTTTTTGTTCATATGCGGCATCTTGACATTGATTTCTACTGTTTTTTCGAATTTTGGATTTGATTTTTTTCCTAAATGGTTTTTCTAATTCATTCATTCTACGTCTAGGTTTTTGTGTAGTGAATGAAAATTCTTTGAATTGTGTCAGGACTTGTTCTGCTATTTTTTCTTTGTCGAATAATTGTTTGTAACGCTTCACCTTTTTTTCCAGCCTTAGGGGCCAGGAAGCGTCCTCTGGGTTGTGATAGTAGGTTACTGCGTAGTTTCATTGGAACTGGAATGGTTTTCAACTTTTTGAGAACTCAAGTTTAATGTTCCAAAATTTAAAATAGTTGCAGTTTTCAATTTTCAAGTATTTGTCATTGTTCTCGAGGATTCTTTAGTGGCCAAGAAACGCCTTTCATGGTTTGTGCCTTGTTAAAGCGTGTATTTAAATCGATTGAATTTGGCGTTCAGGGTGAAGGCTGTGAGATTTTTAGCAATAATTATTTGAGTTTGTTTGATTTTGTTAGTTTCTGTAAACTTTGATACTGTTTCTTTTCGGCTGGTCAGATACAGTATTTCAAATTTTCATTCAATTCTTTCGAGTGTACTTCTGAACTAGTCCTGCTGTTTTTTTATAGTTTAAGGAATTTGAATTGTTTTGAGCCGCTGTCCTTTTTTAAAGATCTTTTCAAACAGTTTCTTTATTTTTGATGTCAAATTGAAGTGATGATTTTAGTCACGTCAAAACAGGCTGTGGAGCGAAAAAACAGGTGGTTTTGTGGCGTAAAATTTCTCCGCTCTGATTTCAAATTAGAGTGAGAAAACAGTGTTTGAACAAAAATTCGCTTTCTCGCTAGTGGTTTTTTTGTTCACATGCGGCATCTTGACATTGATTTCACTTGTTTTTTCGAATTTTGGATTTGATTTTATCCTAAATGGTTTTGCTAATTCATTCATTATAGGTCTAGGTTTTTGTGTAGTGAATGAAAATGTTTTGAATTGTGTCGGGACTTGTTCTGCTAGTTTTTCTTTGTCGAATAATTGTTTGTTACGCTTCACCTTTTTTTCCAGCCTTAGGGGCCAGGAAGCGTCCTCTGGGTTGTGATAGTAGGTTACTGCGTAGTTTCATTGGAACTGGAATGGTTTTCAACTTTTTGAGAACTCAAGTTTAATTGTTCCAAAATTTAAAATTGTTGCAGTTTTCAATTTTCAAGTATTTGTCATTGTTCTCGAGGATTCTTTAGTGGCCAAGAAACGCCTTTCATGGTTTGTGCCTTGTTAAAGCGTGTATTTAAATGGATTGAATTTGGCGTTCAGGGTGAAGGCTGCGAGATTTTTAGCAATAATTATTTGAGTTTGTTTGATTTTGTTAGTTTCTGTAAACTTTGATACTGTTTCTTTTCGGCTGGTCAGATACAGTATTTCAAGTTTTCATTCAATTCTTTCGAGTGTACTTCTGAACTAGTCCTGCTGTTTTTTTATAGTTTAAGGAATTTGAATTGTTTTGAGCCGCTGTCCTTTTTTAAAGATCTTTTCAAACAGTTTCTTTATTTTTGATGTCAAATTGAAGTGATGATTTTAGTCACGTCAAAACAGGCTGTGGAGCGAAAAAACAGGTGGTTTTGTGGCGTAAAATTTCTCCGCTCTGATTTCAAATTAGAGTGAGAAAACGGTGTTTGAACAAAAATTCGCTTTCTCGCTAGTGGTTTTTTTGTTCACATGCGGCATCTTGACATTGATTTCACTTGTTTTTTCGAATTTTGGATTTGATTTTTTCCTAAATGGTTTTGCTAATTCATTCATTCTAGGTCTAGGTTTTTGTGTAGTGAATGAAAATGTTTTGAATTGTGTCGGGACTTGTTCTACTAGTTTTTCTTTGTCGAATAATTGTTTGTTACGCTTCACCTTTTTTCCCAGCCTTAGGGGCCAGGAAGCGTCCTCTGGGTTGTGATAGTAGGTTACTGCGTAGTTTCAGTGGAACTGGAATGGTTCTCAACTTTTTGATAACTCAAGTTTAATGTTCCAAAATATAAAATAGTTGGAGTTTTCAATTTTCAAGTATTTGTCATTTTTCTCGAGGATTCTTTGGTGGCCAAGAAATGCCTTTCATGGTTTCTGCCTGGTTAAAGTGTATATTTAAATGGATTGCTTTTTCTTTAGCAGTAAGTATTTGAGTTTGTTTGATTATATTAGTTTCTGTAAACTTTGATACTGTTCCTTTTCGGCTGGTCAGATACAGTATTTCAAGTTTTCATTCAATTCTTTCGAGTGTACTTCTGAACTTGTCCTGCTGATTTTTTTTTATAGTTTAAGGAATTTGAATTGTTTTGAGCCGCTGTCCTTTTTCAAAGCTCTATTCACACATTTTCTTGATTTTTATAATTTCGATGTCAAATTGAAGTGATGATTTTAGTCACGCTGAAACAGGCTGTGGAGCGAAAAACCAGGTGGTTTTGTGGCGTAAAATTTCTCCGCTCTGATTTCAAATTAGAGTGAGAAAACGGTGTTTGAACAAAAATTCTCGCTAGTGGTTTTTTTTGTTCACATGCGGCATCTTGACATTGATTTCTACTGTTTTTTCGAATTTTGGATTTGATTTTTTCCTAAATGGTTTTTCTAATTCATTCATTCTAGGTCTAGGTTTTTGTGTAGTGAATGAAAATTCTTTGAATTGTGTCAGGACTTGTTCTGCTATTTTTTCTTTGTCGAATAATTGTTTGTAACGCTTCACCTTTTTTTCCAGCCTTAGGGGCCAGGAAGCGTCCTCTGGGTTGTGATAGTAGGTTACTGCGTAGTTTCATTGGAACTGGAATGGTTTTCAACTTTTAGGGAACTTAAGTTTAATGTTCCAAAATTTAAAATAGTTGCAGTTTCCAATTTTCAAGTATTTGTCATTGTTCTCAAGGATTCTTTATTGGCCAAGAAAACACCTTTCATGGTTTGTGCCTGGTTAAAGCGTGTATTGAAATGGATTGAATTTGGCGTTCAGGGTGAAGGCTGCGAGATTTTTAGCAATAATTATTTGAGTTTGATGATTTTGTTAGTTTCTGTAAACTTTGATACTGTTTCTTTTCGGCTGGTCAGATACAGTATTTCAAGTTTGCATTCATTTCTTTCGAGTGTACTTCTGAACTAGTCCTGCTGATTTTTTTATAGTTTAAGGAATTTGAATTGTTTTGAGCCGCTGTCCTTTTTCAAAGCTCTATTCACACATTTTCTTGATTTTTATAATTTTGATGTCAAATTGAAGTGATGATTTTAGTCACGCTGAAACAGGCTGTGGAGCGAAAAACCAGGTGGTTTTGTGGCGTAAAATTTCTCCGCTCTGATTTCAAATTAGAGTGAGAAAACGGTGTTTGAACAAAAATTCTCGCTAGTGGTTTTTTTTGTTCACATGCGGCATCTTGACATTGATTTCTACTGTTTTTTCGAAATTTGGATTTGATGATTTCCTAAATGGTTTTTCTAATTCATTCATTCTAGGTCTAGGTTTTTATGTAGTGAATGAAAATTCTTTGAATTGTGTCAGGACTTGTTCTGCTATTTTTTCTTTGTCGAATAATTGTTTGTAACGCTTCACCTTTTTTTCCAGCCTTAGGGGCCAGGAAGTATCCTCTGGGTTGTGATAGTAGGTTACTGCGTAGTTTCATTGGAACTGGAATGGTTTTCAACTTTTTGAGAACTTAAGTTTAATGTTCCAAAATTTAAAATAGTTGCAGTTTTCAATTTTCAAGTATTTGTCATTGTTCTCGAGGATTCTTTATTGGCAAGGAAACGCCTTTCATGGTTTGTGCCTGGTTAAAGCGTGTATTTAAATGGATTGAATTTGGCGTTCAGGGTGAAGGCTGCGAGATTTTTAGCAGTAATTATTTGAGTTTGTTTGATTTTGTTAGTTTCTGTAAACTTTGATACTGTTTCTTTTCGGCTGGTCAGATACAGTATTTCAAGTTTTCATTCAATTCTTTCGAGTGTACTTCTGAACTAGTCCTGCTGATTTTTTTTTATAGTTTAAGGAATTTGAATTGTTTTGAGCCGCTGTCCTTTTTCAAAGCTCTATTCACACATTTTCTTGATTTTTATGATTTTGATGTCAAATTGAAGTGATGATTTTAGTCACGCTGAAACAGGCTGTGGAGCAAAAAACCAGGTAGTTTTGTGGCGTAAAATTTCTCCGCTCTGATTTTAAATTAGAGTGAGAAAATGGTGTCTGAACAAAAATTCGCTTTCTCGCTAGTGGGTTTTTGGTTCACATGCGGCATCTTGACATTGATTTTACTGTTTTTTTTCGAATTTTGAATTTGATTTTTTTTCTAAATGGTTTTTTTATTCATTCATTCATTCTAGGTCTAGGTTTTTGTGTAGTGAATGAAAATTCTTTGAATTGTGTCAGGACTTGTTCTGCTATTTTCATTGTTTGTTACGCTTCACCTTAGTTCACAGCTTGGTCAACATTTTGCATGAAATCTTTTTGACTTCTTTGGGCTTGTTGCATTGTTGGCTCATTCTGCTCAAAGTGCTTTAAAACAGCAGTTGCTCAGCAAAGCAGTCTAATGTAAACAGAATTGGTACCGAAAAATGAAACCAAAGTAGAAACGGTGTTTGAATGTTGTTTGAGCAAAAGTTTGCTTTCTAGTTACTGATTTTTTGTTCACATGCGGATTTTTTACTGCGATTTTTACTGTTTGATAGCCGCCTCAGTTTCTCAGCCGGCTATTATAGCACTCCTTTTTTTTACTTCGTCGAATAAAAAGTTTTTGATTTACCTTAGTTCACAGCTTGTTCAACTTTTTGCGTGAAATCTTGACTTCTCTAGGCTAGTTTCGCTCTCCTCTCATTCCGCTAAAAGTGTTTTTAGACAGCAGTTGCTCAGCAAAGCAATTCAAAATGAACACAGTCAGTATGAAAAAACGAAATCAGAAATTGAAACGGGATAAACCCCTGAAGCCCAATTTTAGATGCCCGCTACTTAAACTTTGTTCTTATTAGTCTTAGTTAACATCTCGAATGCGTTTAGCATTGATACTAGCCCCTGCATCCTCTCATTCAATCAGAAACATGGGTATGCATAACTACAAAATCCTATCAAATTAGTTCGCTCTTTGAAAATATTTTTGTTCAATAATCAGTTTTTATCATTGTTTCTGCTCCTCCAGCCCCATTTGTTGTTATGGGAATCAATGGAGGCTATTTTCCGGCAATCTGCTTAGTATGTTTTTTATTATAGCTGCGAAGCTGTAAGCTGAGCGAAGCTATATTGCGGTGCTCTTGGTTTTTTTTTGTTTCGTCGTCTGACGCTCTTTTTTCGTTTTACATTTGTTCACACAGCAAAGTTGAAAAAGTCAAATTTTCTGAATGACTTCTTCCTCTCAATAACGGCATTTGCGCGCGTGACGTCATTTCTCTTTCGCTTTTGCAAAAGTTTTTAGGTTATTTGCGTGATTAGATTTTGATCATACGTGACTTACCTCACTCAATAAAATGACTTTTGCACTTTAAAACTTAAGTGAAGTTTAAATTTGTTTAAGGTCAAAGGAACTCATTTGTGCAGTACAGGTGCCTAATAAGAGGCTTCTGCGGAATGAATTTTAACAAGCTTTATTAATTTATCGCTGAATGTTTTTTACCTAGTTTTTGAGCGGCGTAGTTTTTTTTTCAATTTAGATCTGTATCTGTTTCTATCTCTATTATATGGCACGCAGGTATATTCTTTCGCAGCTATTCCGGCAATCTGCCGGCTATGTTTTAGACTGTGTTGGGATTTGGTGTTTGAAGTGTAGAAAAAATTAGGATCTTTGCTATCATAGCGCCCCCTCGCAATGAAAACCCTAATTACCATTAATATAATAATATTCGTTATAATTTTATGTTGAAGGCTATTATAGGAAAGACCCGAAAAGTAATTAAATAGCAAAACAAGTGAAATTAAGCTCAACATTGCGTGCTAGATTGGTCTTATCAAAAATATCTCGCTATTTGTGTAACGAAAGATCCTCCCTATAAAAGTCTCAATTTAGCACATGCACGAAATAACCACCACTCACTCCGTTGTATAGCTGACAGTTTTTGTGTAACTATCAATGCAATATTTTTTTAATATTCAAGAAAACTTTATTGAATTGAATTGAATTATTGTTCACTTAATTTTTAATCCATCCAGAAAGATGTAATTTTTGCCTAAGAATTGATCTAACCAGTGAACACGATTCTAATCTAATTAGCTCATCGTGTTACTTTCGACATTCCTTGCTCTCAAATATCATTGTTTAGGAGTGCTATCGTTCATGGCAAACCAGTGGGCCCTAGAAGACGCAGGTCGACCTAATTTAATCGTGTCAGTCCTAGCAGGACACGAGGCCTCCCGACTGACACCTTTTCAGCGTGAAAGAATCCGAGAAGGTCTTGTCAAAGCTGTCTCAACCACCGATTCTTGGATCATAACTGGCGGAACCCACGTGGGTCTTACGAAGGTTGTGGGTGAGGCGGTACGACAAGCCGAGTACAGAGAATGGGTGGGAGAGCAGCATTCTAGTGTGAAATGTATCGGTATCAACACTTGGGGTACCATTGATAACCATCAAGCAATGGCCAACTGGCTCAAATCGGTTAGTTCAGATTTGAGAACTTCCACTGAATCATTTCAAATGTCAATATTGTACAAATCAACATTTACTGGTGTACATTAAAGTCGTCAAAATTCTACATGGTAGAGGCTAAAATTCAGAGGAATAATGAGCTCAGAGGCAGACATGTAGAACCATGCTCTTATATTTCTGTAATTTTAACTTAAAGGTCTGCTAATTGGACTTATTTCACAATTCTAATAGCTAATTTCTAATAGAATTCTGATAATCTTGTCTGATAATCTTGAAGAGTGAAGGTAACTCAGATTTGAAAACATTTCGAGAAATTAACTGAATGGATTTTATGAATGCATCAATCAAGTATAAGTATTGTCCGGTTGATTGTCAAGAAGCTAAATTTCATCTGATGTAAAAATGCAGTTAATTCTCAACCTTAAGGGAGTGCTTTTTTCATCAATTTAGTTGCTTTTGGGTGATTTTGTACTGAACAGGCTTTCTGACGATTGAGCTTTCGTCGTTTCTCAAACATGCTTTTGCCACTTAGTTTAAAAGAGCTTTACTCAAATGAAATCATTTTAGTTCATCCAATCAGAACAAATTTATCATTGAGAAATCTTTACAGTGATCCAGAGAATTGAAATTTGTCATAATTTACAGTATAAGAAAGATTCTTTCACAACTAAAATGTGATTCATTTTTATTTGTCATTGCGTTACAGCTATTTTGTCCACGATATGCAATATTTTCCTTATCTGTATCTGTACTATGAAAGAGAAGGCGATTACCAGAGGGATAATTTTTAGCTACATGACAACACCCTCCTTTATAACTTTTGGCTTAAATTTGAGTTATTGAGTTAACGAATGCGGATAAAATACTGGACAAAATTCTGAAAACAAAAATGGCGTCTTTTGATGGTAAAATTCAGCAAAATGGGGACGCATAATTTTTCACAAAAATTTTTCTTTTACCGTATCGGGGTTACAATAGACCTGGTCTTTGAAAATGATTCAAATACGCTTCAAAGACTGAAAAAATGAGAAAAGAATACGCTTGCCTTTGAAATTGTATCAATTCTCAACTGTGAGAAGGGAGAAACCAAAATATTCCCCTCAGGGTCATCAATATTCATTTCGAGTAATAAACTGAAAAAATTCTCACTAAAATTTCTGTCATCTTTTAACAGGCTCTGCTGTGTGGTGTCTTTTCACTAAATAATTCATGCGCTTCAATTTTAATTAGTTTGTCTCTTTTCTTTTATTATTTCCTCTCTCTTTAAACAGGAACATCATTCCGGTTCGCGTTACGAAGAAGTGAGTTTCATATAATCCTCTATTATTGTCATTGAAAGTGACGACACCCACCCCCCCCCCCCCCCCCCCCACTTTCTACCAACACAAACCCCCACCAATTACCCACTCCAATACAACCCCCCGCCGCACCCACCATACACCCACACCCGCGCCAACCTCACTGCTCAGCTATTTTGTACTTGCTACTTCTGCTGCTTGGCTTGCGTCTGCCCTCTTTTTGATGTCTTTACTGAACCTAAGGGCTGTCTAGTTCAACTGCATGTACGTGAACTGTTTTTCTCTATCACACACCCTGTAAGATGGGTAGTTATGGGCATAATTACTAGCAGTGTCTGGCACCTTATTATAACAAGGTATTGCAAAATGTAACAAATCTGCCCCGCCTTTCTGTGATGAAAAATTCTTTGTCAAAATATGAGTGTTCAGGTAACACCGTGGACTGTAATTACCAAATTTAGGATTATTCCTTTATTCTCAATTAATGAAGCTGAAAATAAGAGATAATAAATTAGGTGCAGGATGCGGCTAGTATTTTTGCCTTTTAAAAGATCCCCCCTATAAATATTGCAAGAAGAAAGTGTTGATAGAGTCTTATATAGCCGCTATATTGGGTGGCTAAAGTTAGAAATCCAAAATTTCGCTGTAATTAGGAACTCGTTGGGGATCGAACTGCTTTACTGAGAATTTTAACGCCCGAATATCTATTTAAGTAGTTGTTTCCGGTTTTATTGTTTCGGGTCATATTGGGCTAACTTGGAGAAAACAGTTCGGTGCATTTTCATTTCTGTGTGACATCTTGATAATTTTGTTTTTGACTTTATTTGATTTAAATGTATGGACCGTTAGAGATATCACTATCGATTGTTCCGCCTAAACAGAAAATTGCAGATATTTTTTCGACATTAACTTTAAGCAAATTCGATTTTAAATCATTACAAAATTTGTGTAAGATATGCTAAGATTGGTTAAGAAATTTAGCTGTCAGGCTTAAGATAATTCGTAATGCATTGATAGAAAGATCAATTTGGACAGCACAGTACGTAATAAGTTTGTAAGATACAATTGCCGATTATATCTTGACAGCTTTTACGTACTTTGATAACTATTAATGCGTTAAGATATAAGATCATAGAAAGAAACTTTTTTTACGAGGAGCCAATTTCATAATGTGAATTACTTTTCTTAATCTTGAAAGTTTGACTCTTCCAATCAAATCCCCCAATACAACCCCAGTCCACCCTCCACTATTACCTAATTCCGGTGTACAGTTTTTTACAAAGAGCATGAAATTGCTACGGCGATCAAAATTTAAACAATGGTCTTGCTCTTGCTGTATTGACAGATGTATAATTGTACTAGTGAAAATGAACGTTTGTCCTTTTTTTTCGTATATTTCAAAAAATTTCAAGAGTGGTAAAATCGGATATAACTTGAGTGCTCAAATTATCGTTGAGTCTTGCTATCTTCGTTGTTTGTCTAAATTTTTTAGCTTCTTTATTCAAATGAGAAAATTGGATAGTTTGAATTAATAAACGAGCTGTTTATTTTCCTGAAAATTTCCTCCATTAGTGCAGTGTGCACTTGTTGCAGATGATTTCTTTAAAGTTTTTGTTCAAAAACAAAACACATTGCTGTTATCCTAGATCTTGTAAAGTGTTTTAATTCCATTTTACATTGCTTATTCGTGAAGGAAGTTATATCAGTTTTTTTTAAAAAAAAAAAATCAGGGTCTGATTCAATCCTTTCATGCCAGCTGAAGACGGATTAACTATGAGTTTCACGGAATAGCTTTTCGACAACGGATTTTTGCAAAGTGAACAATTTTACGAATAACATCGATACGAAAAAGATTGATCCAGTTTGCATATAAGACAAGTATTGTCTCTGCGAATCGGTTTATGTTTAAATGAATGTCGCAAAGGTTTTCCATTCAGCTCTTCTTCCTCTGAAGGCACTAATTGGAGACCCCATGTCTCGTAATGAGTTTGTAAGATACAATTGCCGGTCTAAAGAGGATGACACATGTGCCCAAGTGATATTGAAGCCTTAATTAATTGAGCCTTCGAGAGACGAGCCATCATACGGTTTCATAGTTTTTTAGTTGTTGTGACGTTGTCTAAATATTCGAAGCTATAAAATCAACTCATGTATGTTATTTGATTAGAACACTCTATATTTGTTTTAGAAGCCAGCCTCAACTAAGTCAAAAACGTTTGATTTCTTCCGATTTTTATTCCAGGGTACCTATAAGAGACACGAGGTCTCAAATTAGTGCCTTCAAAGGAGAAGAGCTGACTGGAAAACTTTTGCGTGACATATAAATTTAAACATAAACCGATTCGCAGAGACAATACTTGTCTTATATGCAAACTGGATCAATCTTTTTCTATCGATGTTGTTCGTAAAATTGTTCACGTTGCAAAAATCCGTTGTCGCAAAGCTATTCCGTGAAAATCACAGTTAATGGATTCCTTGTCAGAAAAAATACCATTGAGCTTTGCTATCTGTCTTCAGCTGGCATGAAAGGAATGTATCAGACATTGATTTTTAAAAACAAAAACGCGTTAAATCTTTTTTTTTACAAAAAACATAGCCAATTGGTTAAACAGTGTTTAACCATTTGGCTGTTTTTTTTTTTAAAAAAAAGGTATATAGAGAATGTTTTGACACGTTCTTTAAGAAAACTTGAACGGTTATAGCAACTGCATGGGTCTGATCGATAGTGAGAACTCTAATTTTTGTGAATTATTTTCCGCCACCATTATATCAATTATTGATTATTTTAGTTCCTTTAAAGTTAGTCCCTGTAGTACAGCCAGAGATTTAATTTGTTAATTTTTTTTTCAATTGTAATGATGCCTACTATCCCTAGTGTATTATGTAACTGTGACTGATTATAATGATACAAACAATTGGTTAGTAGATGATGACTGTGATGTTTTGGTTGAAGTTTGACAGCCCTCACGCTGATTGCTTGCTGCTTTTGTTGTCTTGCAAGCCACAATAGAAATATGCCACTCTCAACGCAACTAAGTTTCTTTTTCATTACATCTCTACTACAGCTCTACCGCCTTTGTCAAGGTACTGGGTGAAACATCGGAAACTTAAGTCACGTGACTCTTAAGTCACGTCATAGTTTAGGCTTAGATTTACGTTATATTTAATGCCATCTTGACGGCTCTTGGAAAGAGCGATATGGGTATTGGACGCATATGGGTTGTGAATCCAACAAGGAGGCTCAGTAATGTGCGTTTGCACATGATGTTCTGACCCCGCTCACCCACATTTTCGGCTTAATTGTCTAACAAATGGGGAAGGGAAAGAAAACTTAAATGTTTTTAGTATTTTTATGTACTCATGTACTCAAGTTTCAAAAATAACTGTTCTATGAATAAAGAATTCAATTCTAATCAGTGGAACTCAATGGAATTTTGAAAAACCACGCTCTAGAGGGCCGTGGAGATTTGCTATTATTAAGAACACGAGACAAGGCGAACAAAATGAAACATTAACAACATCCAAAACTTTGGATATCTATTTGTATAAAATTGATAACAGACTAAATAGCGTCGCATAAAACCGAGCCTAAACAAACAACTGTTTCATTGTTCAGCACTAGAAAAGATTTGGAACCAGCCCTTAATGAGACTCAGCAGTAAAAGAACAAAAACAACAGAAGCGGCTAACTTAAAATTTACGCTCATAATTTCTGAAAAAAAATGGTGCCAAAGTGAAGATCGCCACTAGATATGAACTGAAACCACTAAATACGTTCATAATACGACCATTTATAACTTTATCAGAGAAGACATTTGAATCTGTCATTATTAGGTTTTTCATTTGACTACAAAAAAAAACAAATACAGAAAAACAAAAACTCAAAAAAATTGTGAGAAAACGGTGTCGAAACCGTTATCAAGAAGCCCAAGAAAGCCAATTTCGATGCCTAAAAAATGCTTTGTTGCACGTTTTTTGAACGCCAATAAGTTGATATGTGATCACTCATTAATGAGACTAACAAGCAGAAAATAAAGGAGGAAAATTAAAGAACAACAATTGTATTTTTCGAAAACAATTAAATGTCATGAAAATCATTAGTTATAAATTGAATAAAAATTTCTTTCCTCTAAACGCGGCCAAGGAGACTTGTTTTGATCAGAATATGTCCTACGTTTACAAAAACAACGTCAAATACTGATAAAAATTCAAAATAATTTTTCGAAAAACCAGTCGAAGCCGTTAACACCATAATGAATTCATTTAAAATTTTAGCTATGTTAATTTTCTCCCTGCTTGTATGCCAACAACGTGATATTTGACCTTTGAAAAAAACATTTGGTAACCGATAGACAAAAAACAATTTTTTTTAAAACAGTTGCTTTCAAAAATATTAAAACAATCAGCGATAAACTTGAATTATTGAACGGTTCCATATTTTCCTTCATGCAAAACTGTGATATGTGAATTTAATTAACGAGAAATGTTAAATGAAAATAGACAAAAACTACAGACGATGCAAAATCAAGAAATGAGTTTTTGAAAGCAATATTATTCAAAGTCATGAAAACCATCAGCTATCACTTCAAATCTTTAAATACGATCAATTTATTCTTCCAATAGAAAGCATCGAGACATGTTTTTAATCACAGTATGTCATACACTTACAAAAAGAAAATCAAATAGACAATAAATTATTTTTTTTCGGCAAAAACCGTATTGAAACCGTTAAATTTCACCAAAATTTGACTTAATTCAATTGCACTTTCCTTCGATGCCAAAAACATGCTATCTGACCAGTAACTATGACGACTTGGTAACAAAAAAAAAAACAAAAGATGCAAAGCAAAAAACAACTTTTTGAAAACAATTTAAGTTATGAAAATTTATCAGCTGTAAAATGATGAACGGTGATGTGCATCAAAAATATTTAATTTATTTATTCCACCATGGAAAAGACTGGGAGCTGTCACTTAGCACATTTTGTCATATGTTTAAAGAAAGGCCTTCAAACATAGAGAAAAATCAAATATATTTTTTTTGCGAAAAACCGTTGCCGAAGCAATTTGAACCATAATCATTTCACCAAAAATAATATAAATATCTCAAAATGCGCCTCTTTTGAGCGAGCATGTGATCTGTGGTTAATGAGACTAGGTATCAAATAAATAAAAAGAACATAAAATGAAAATAAAAATACATTTCTTTACATCTCTTGAAAAAAAATTTCTGTTAAGTCATGAAAACCATCGGCTAACAACTAAAACCAGTAAAAAACGCTCATATGTTCTTCCGCTAGTTTTTGTTCGTTATGAAAATGCAAGGACTCGCAGTATAATAGATATGGATAATTTGATAAAGAATTCAATTATCAGATAGAAATGATGCTGTATGTATAATTATCGATTTATATTAGCTAAAAACCGGCAGCATTTCAAACCCAGAAACCTTTCAAAGAAAGCAAAGATGTCAATTAGCCCTCTCATGAGGTTATGCAGAGTGTGTCAAGCGTTTTTAAGGTGTTGACTTCCGGTAAATTTAAGCAAAAATGACTAAAGAAGATTAATTCTTGCAATTTTCGATGAAAAAGTCTGATTTTTTGAAAAATGTTGCAAAAGTTTGAGCCCAAAATTGGATAACGAGTTTCATCAACACTCTTTTATGTTTAGAAAGGAAACCAACATCAATTTCATAAAACAATTTTCACCTATTTTAACAATACTGACAAAAAATATAGCCAAAAATTCCAGAAAATGTGAATAAAAACTCTTAACCTCGTTAACTCACTGAAAAGAGCGAAAATAAAATAATCTTCTTAGTTTCATATTCTACGCTTTCTAATGATACCACTCACAGCTCTCTACGATAAATATATCGATCGGCCAAAATTGTCTGAAGAAAAAAAACCCGTTTGAGTATATAGTTCCTCCCTCCCCACTAAAGTGGGGGTCGGAACAATTATATTTTTCAATTATTTTATTAAGATCTGGATTAAAATCACAACAGTGAGATCTTGTCGAGAAAACGGCCTGTATATGTCTGAACAATATGCATATGTTTCCAGAAACAAGGTATTTACCAAGCTCTTATCCAGTCACGTCAAGAATGATCAAGAACTTTGCTTAACAAGATCTTTCTGGGGCATCCCTAATTTTGCCAATAGGATCAATATCTTGCATGTCTTAGAAAGGTGTATCAGATTTCGGGGCGTAGGATATTAGGCAAAAACTCGATTAGGTCAACACATTTTTTGTAGCCATTAGGCGAAATTTTGAACTATAGTTTGTGAACATTAGGCGAATACCAATTAGCACACATAAGCCGTAATTCAAAATTGATGCTGTAAAGTACTCAAGTGTCCCAAACAAATATCTATTTGATAATAGCTTTCAAAAACGTTCACATTTTTTTTAAAATATTTGCCCGTCATTTTATGCCCGTCCAACAGTCATGGTAATATTTTTCTCGAATTTTTTCCGTCCCATAACTCTAAACTATTTAGAATAAAGAAATGAATATTTGTATCATGTTTTCGACTCTTTACTCGGTAATTTTTTGCCCAATACCTTTGCAGTAATGTTACCGAGGAGCAAAAATAATTTGCTAAATTGATACATTTTAAATGAGCTTTATTTACTCATTAATAGCCACGTCCTCTATTCCAGGCGGCTATTATAGCGCTTCTAATTTTTTTTTACAATTCAAAGAATTGTGAATTGTATTGGGGCGCTCTCTTTTTTTTAAGATGTGTTGACACATTTTTCAATGACTTTGATCTTTCAAAACGGGATAAACAGGTAAAGCCCAGCGGGCATTAAGTTTCATTAGAGGCCCAAAGTGGGTTTTAGCAGTCTTCCAAGTGCTTGGAGTGGTGCAGCTGCTGGGATGGCCTTAATTTAAGGTGAAAAGGTCATTTTTAGGAGTTTTTGGGCTCAAAATGGTGCATTTTTTCATGTTTTTTTGTTCAATTAGTCTAAGGTTGAAGTTTTTTAAAGTTGACGAAGGCCTTCTGCGAGACAAAATTTTATGAGCTATATGTTTTGATACTACAAGCACAAACACGCAAAATGATATTAATTTTTGCAATTTTCAAGTTTTTTGAAAATTTTAGTCATGTTTGAGTTTTTCTAGCTTCAGGGACCAGGAAATCTCCTTTAAGGTTTGATAATAGAGCACTGCATATTTTTTAGTGACAATGGATTGGTTTTCAACAGTTTTATGTCTCGAATTTTAGCAGTTTTTAATAATATCTTCCATTTTTTGTTAAAGTTTCCTAAAATTTCTGTCATTTTTCGATATTTTCCACTCTCAAGTGCCAGAAAACCGATTCCACGGTCTGATAAAAAGTTTTTTCAAAACATTTGTCTTTTTTTATTTTCTTGCTTCAGTAGCCAGATAACCTCATCCAGGGTTTGAAAGTATGTTATTAAATAGATGCTAGGGGGCAATTGAATGGCTTTCAACTTTTTAATAGAACGATTTTTTTCCTTGAAGTTTGAAATTTTTTCTAAAAATTATTGCCTGTCGATCTATGAGCCAGTGTATTTTTTAAGGCTTAGAATTGGGTTACTGCATAGCCTCTTGAGACACAAAAATGATTCTGAAGATATTATTATCACGATCTCAGCAATATTTCAATAAAATTTACAATTAGTTTCATTAAAAAATTGGTCATTTTCGAGTAAATTGATCTTCAAGGGCCAATTAATTTTTTTCAGGTCTTGTAGAGATAATACTGGACCGATTTCAGCACCAAATATTGGTTTTGAACTTATTTTTGAAATAGGTATGCTTAGAGGGATCAATTTTGCCTAAGGGGTATAAAAGCTTCAAGAGTTTTAGCAATGAGTATATTGTTTTTAGTTTGTTAAGATTGTTTTAGTTTCTCAATTTTTCGAGATCTTTTCTTTTGTGTTTTGGCTGGCGTTGTTCCATTGATCTGCTGGTCAGGTAGAGTATTTCTAATTTTTTCAGCCAATTCTTTGAAGTGTACTTCAGGACTTGTCATGCTATGTTTTTTTACTTCGTCTAACAGATTTTTGTTTCGTCTTACCCTGACTTCTTGAAATTGACTTTTTCAATGACTTACCTCACTCAACAAAATGACTTCTGAACTCACTTAAGCAACTTCAAGTTTTATGAACATTTACTTGTTAAAGGTCAATAGTGTGCATCTAAGTAGTGCCAAACATTTATGCCCTAATTCTTGATTATTAGAGTCTTGAGTTTTTGATTTCGAATATTAATTTTGGGATTTTCTCGGTTTGTGCCCCCAGTATGTTATGCGCCCCCCCATAAATTTTGAACTATAGTTTGTGAACATTAGGCGAATACCAATTAGCACACATAAGCCGTAATTCAAAATTGATGCTGTAAAGTACTCAAGTGTCCCTAACAAATATCTATTTGATAATAGCTTTCAAAAACGTTCACATTTTTTTTTAAATATTTGCCCGTCATTTTATGCCCGTCCAACAGTCATGGTAATATTTTTCTCGAATTTTTCCGTCCCATAACTCTAAACTATTTAGAATAAAGAAATGAATATTTGTATCATGTTTTCGACTCTTTACTCGGTAATTTTTTGCCCAATACCTTTGCAGTAATGTTACCGAGGAGCAAAAATAATTTGCTAAATTGATACATTTTAAATGAGCTTTATTTACTCATTAATAGCCACGTCCTCTATTCCAGGCGGCTATTATAGCGCTTCTAATTTTTTTTTACAATTCAAAGAATTGTGAATTGTATTGGGGCGCTCTCTTTTTTTTAAGATGTGTTGACACATTTTTCAATGACTTTGATCTTTCAAAACGGGATAAACAGGTAAAGCCCAGCGGGCATTAAGTTTCATTAGAGGCCCAAAGTGGGTTTTAGCAGTCTTCCAAGTGCTTGGAGTGGTGCAGCTGCTGGGATGGCCTTAATTTAAGGTGAAAAGGTCATTTTTAGGAGTTTTTGGGCTCAAAATGGTGCATTTTTTCATGTTTTTTTGTTCAATTAGTCTAAGGTTGAAGTTTTTTAAAGTTGACGAAGGCCTTCTGCGAGACAAAATTTTATGAGCTATATGTTTTGATACTACAAGCACAAACACGCAAAATGATATTAATTTTTGCAATTTTCAAGTTTTTTGAAAATTTTAGTCATGTTTGAGTTTTTCTAGCTTCAGGGACCAGGAAATCTCCTTTAAGGTTTGATAATAGAGCACTGCATATTTTTTAGTGACAATGGATTGGTTTTCAACACTTTTATGTCTCGAATTTTAGCATTTTTTAATAATATCTTCAATTTTTTGTTAAAGTTTCCTAAAATTTCTGTCAATTTTCGATATTTTCCACTCTCAAGTGCCAGAAAACCTATTCCAGGGTCCTATTCCAGGGTCTGATGAAAAGTTTTTTCAAAACATTTGTCTTTTATTTTTTTTCTTGCTTCAGTAGCCAGATAACCTCATCCAGGGCTTGAAAGTATGTTATTAAATAGATGCTAGGGGGCAATTGAATGGCTTTCAACTTTTTAATAGAACGATTTTTTTTTCTTGAAGTTTGAAATTTTTTCTACAAATTATTGCCTGTCGATCTATGAGCCAATGTATTTTTTAAGGCTTAGAGTTGGGTTATTGCATAGCCTCTTGAGACACAGAAATGAGTCTGAAGATATTATTATCACGATCTCAGCAACATTTCAATAAAATTTACAATTAATTTCATTAAAAAATTGGTCATTTTCGAGTAAATTGATCTTCAAGGGCCAATTAATTTTTTTCAGGTCTTGTAGAGATAATACTGGACCGATTTCAGCACCAAATATTGGTTTTGAACTTATTTTTGAAATAGGTATGCTTAGAGGGATCAATTTTGCCTAAGGGGTATAAAAGCTTCAAGATTTTCAGCAATGAGTATATTGTTTTTAGTTTGTTAAGATTGTTTTAGTTTCTCAATTTTTCGAGATCTTTTCTTTTGTGTTTTGGCTGGCGTTGTTCCATTGATCTGCTGGTCAGGTAGAGTATTTCTAATTTTTTCAGTCAATTCTTTGAAGTGTACTTCAGGACTTGTCATGCTATGTTTTTTTTACTTCGTCTAACAGATTTTTGTTTCGTCTTACCCTGACTTCTTGAAATTGACTTTTTCAATGACTTACCTCACTCAACAAAATGACTTCTGAACTCACTTAAGCAACTTCAAGTTTTATGAACATTTACTTGTTAAAGGTCAATAGTGTGCATCTAAGTAGTGCCAAACATTTATGCCCTAATTCTTGATTATTAGAGTCTTGAGTTTTTGATTTCGAATATTAATTTTGGGATTTTCTCGGTTTGTGCCCCCAGTATGTTATGCGCCCCCCCCCCCCAGTTACAGAGCACGTGCCCTTACATAGTAAGTCATTATGTAAAAATTATAGCACGTGCATCTGAGGAGTGCAACTAATATGTGCGCACTAGGCTGAAGGGGCACAAACTGAAAAGATCCTAATTTTGAAAAGCCCTATTAGGGCTTTCTTCTTAGAGCTTATGTGTCTCATAAAAATGACAGTCCAAGCTAATCCAAAAAGTCTAGTGCTAGTGGTCTATAAAAGGAATGGTGGTCGATCTGTCTATCTAATCTCTTTAGTTGTTTCAATTCATGGAAGGCCCCAAGCGTCTATCGCGGCTATTTTCCGGCAACCTGCCGGCTATGTTTTTGTATGGAAATTTGTTTGGAACACTTGACTACTTTATAGCGTCAACTGGATTGTGGAGTACCATCCTTAAGTGTTTTAATTGCTGTTCGTCTGATGCCCACAAAACATAAGGTCAAATTTTTCACCTAATGGCTACAAAAAATGTTCGACTAATAAAGTTCTTTGAAAATTTTAGTCATTTTTGAGTTTTTCTAGCTTCAGGGACCAGGAAATCTCTTTTAAGGTTTGATAATAGAGCACCGCATATTTTTTAGGGACAATGGATTGGTTTTCAACACTTTTATTTCTCGAATTTTAGCATTTTTTAAATAATATCTTCAATTTTTTGTTAAAGTTTCCTAAAATTTTTGTCAATTTTCGATATTTTCCATTCTCAAGTGCCAGAAAACCTATTCCAGGGTCCTATTCCAGGGTCTGATGAAAAGTTTTTCAAAACATTTGTCTTTTATTTTTTTTCCTGCTTCAGTAGCCAGATAACCTCATCCAGGGCTTGAAAGTATGTTATTAAATAGATGCTAGGGGGCAATTGAATGGCTTTCAACTTTTTAATAGAACGATTTTTTTTTCTTGAAGTTTGAAATTTTTTCTACAAATTATTGCCTGTCGATCTATGAGCCAATGTATTTTTTAAGGCTTAGAGTTGGGTTATTGCATAGCCTCTTGAGACACAGAAATGAGTCTGAAGATATTATTATCACGATCTCAGCAACATTTCAATAAAATTTACAATTAATTTCATTAAAAAATTGGTCATTTTCGAGTAAATTGATCTTCAAGGGCCAATTAATTTTTTTCAGGTCTTGTAGAGATAATACTGGACCGATTTCAGAACCAAATATTGGTTTTGAACTTATTTTTGAGATAGGTATGCTTAGAGGGATCACTTTTGCCTAAGGGGTATAAAAGCTTCAAGAGTTTTAGCAATGAGTATATTTTTTTTGTTTGTTTAGATTGTTTTAGTTTCTCAATTTTTCGAGATCTTTTCTTTTTTGTTTTGGCTGGCGTTGTTCCATTGATTTGCTGGTCAGGTAGAGTATTTCTAATTTTTTCAGTCAATTCTTTGAAGTATACTTCAGGACTTGTCATGCTATGTTTTTTTACTTCGTCTAACAGATTTTTGTTTCGTCTTACCCTGACTTCTTGAAATTGACTTTTTCAATGACTTACCTCACTCAACAAAATGACTTCTGAACTCACTTAAGCAACTTTAAGTTTTATGAACATTTACTTGTTAAAGGTCAATAGTGTGCATCTAAGTAGTGCCAAACATTTATGCCCTAATTCTTGATTATTAGAGTCTTGAGTTTTTGATTTCGAATATTAATTTTGGGATTTTCTCGGTTTGTGCCCCCAGTATGTTATGCGCCCCCCCCCCCCCAGTTACAGAGCACGTGCCCTTACATAGTAAGTCATTATGTAAAAGTTATAGCATCTGAGGGGTGCAACTAATGGCTGAGGTGTAACTAGGCTGAGGGGGCACAAACTGAAAAGATCCTAATTTTGAAAAGCCCTATTAGGGCTTTCTTCTTAGAGCTTATGTGTCTCATAAAAATGACAGTCCAAGCTAATCCAAAAAGTCTAGTGCTAGTGGTCTATAAAAGGAATGGTGGTCGATCTGTCTATCTAATCTCTTTAGTTGTTTCAATTCATGGAAGGCCCCAAGCGTCTATCGCGGCTATTTTCCGGCAACCTGCCGGCTATGTTTTTGTAAGGACATTTGTTTGGAACACTTGAGTACTTTATAGCGTCAACTGGATTGTGGAGTACCATCCTTAAGTGTTTTAATTGCTGTTCGTCTGATGACCACAAAACATAAGGTCAAATTTTTCGCCTAATGGCTACAAAAAATGTTCGACTAGTTCGACTAATCGAGTTTTTGCCTAATATCCCACCCCCCCCCCAAGTTTCACTTCACTGGGAGACTAATATATATTGGGAATGCTACCGTGTTTTACTTAATCACGCGTATCACACCTGTTCAAACTTAATGAAGATGATTGACAGTTGGAAGTGCCGTCAAATGTAAATTCCTTTCAAGATCAGCTTGAATTATCTCGAATAGAAGTTCTACTTGTTCAACGTAATCGTGGCTAGAGACAAAGCCCCGAGAAACCAAAAATGTCGAGAAAATGCGGGTGAAAGAGATGCTCAATTTTGAAAATTTGAAAGACCAAGACCAGTTGATTAAATGGTTTGGAACATGGCTTGCATGTTACGAAATATTGGTTCGAATCCGGTCCTGGCTCATTTTGAAATATATGCAGGTACTTATATTCCTTAGCAGAGGGCGCATTATTAAAAAGAACGAACATTCACAATTATGTTAAGTTATTCAGTTCCTTTAAATCTGGAATTTTAAAAGATACACCCTTTAAAAAACGGGCGGTGTTTTTAAAATGGATTTATATGTATTAAGTATTAATGATTAATTTCTGACCGTTCATGATTTCGCACAACATTAGGCTAAATTGTTGCAATATTGTATTAGCGTCAGGAGCCATATCATAGGCACGGAATCTGTAATAAACGAAGACACTGTTATCAAATTTAGTCTCGAATGCCGCAGTTAATACGCGTTCTTGCTACAAGATTGAAAGTTTTCTGGAAAGAGCTGAACCGGGAGAATTCTAGCTTGTGTAGCTCTGATAATGCTAGCCACTCCTGTGCTATTTCTAATAGTTTGAAACTATTCGGTTTGTTTTGAAGTTTTGAGTTACTAAGAAGTTAATATAGAAACCGGCCTTTTGAAGTTCCGTTCTACTTAAATGGTGCTAGGGATATTGGCTGACAGGGGCGTTTAGCCGACAAGCAAAAAAGGAGAGATTTAGCCGACTGCTGAACTCTGATAGAACGGGCGAAAAACTTGGTCAAATATTGCTAGTTCGTCCAACAATTACAATTGATGTGCGGTCGAGTTGTCGGCTTCCATTCTTAATTTTTGGTTGTTGGCTAAACCACCTGTCGGCCACATCGGGCATCGCTGACTTAAAAGTACCACCTAAGTGTGAAGCAATAAGCACATATAAGGCGAAATAGAATAGCCTTGAGTTCTTGGGCTAACTGGCTGCTAGCGTTGATAAAGAGTTGACTGGCTACTATCGCTCCATGAAAATATGGGCATGTTTCAGGCAGGCACTGAACTCATGCTTTTTCGGAGTTATAGTTTAGATTGCTGTCAAGAATTACTGAAACCGAAATGTATGAGTTTTGTATTCTGTAATTGATTTAATGATTTTTTGACTGTCTAATGAAATAATTGAAAAATATACAATTAGAAAGCATGTCTAAGCAGAGTTGTCTTTATAACGAATAAGGGGAAAACAAATTTTTTGTAAGTTCATTACACTTACATTTTGTTGCAGTTTACGAATAAAAATCAAATAAAGAGCGGGCTTAATTTTTTCATTTTTAATAGCCGCCTCAGCTTCTGAGCCGGCTGTTATAGCACTCCTATTTTTTTACAATTCGAAGAATCTGAATTGTATTGGGGCGCTGTCTTTTCACGGCTCGAAGAAGAGTATTGGACAAAACCTTTTTTTAAATCAATTTTCTTGGACTGATTTTTGAAGCGGGAAATGAAACGCGTGAAAAAATTTGGAGTGATTTTGGTGCTGAACAAAAGTGAAGAGCGGAGCGAAAAGAGAGTGGTTTTTGTTCATACCACTGTTTTTGAGAGAGCGAGAAATTGATGTCTGAAAATTTTTCTTTAGCGAGCAAAATTTTTTGTTCACGTGGGGCTTTTAACAGCAATTTTTTTGCAACTGTTGATGGCTATGAGATTTTATCATATTGTAATAGTTTTAGGCTTGTTTTGATAGGAACTGAAGGTTTCAAGAGGTTGATTTGACTTTAATGGTAATTTGGAGGTTCTTGATCAGTTTTGCTGATTTTTAGACGAAATTTAATGATTTTTTGCTTGTTTTTCTGTTTTACTGCTTTAAGTGAGATTTGAATAGAAGCTTGTTATTTAAGGATTTTTAAGATGCCAATTGATTAAAATTTTGTTGGTATAATTTTGTTTTCTTAGGGAAAATGATAGAAAAATTGAGAAGTTTTAAACCATTTTTTCTTAATTTTTTTGCAGTTCTCTCTTCTCAAAGTTTCTTAGCCTATTATGACTTTCCAATTGTTTTTTGCCTAGTTTTTTGTTCAATTTGTTTTTGAATGCCGTTTCTATTCTTCCTTAAATTTTTAAATGTTGTTTGTGGAGGTTTTGGGTTTACAATAGTTCTTCTAGTTGTTTTGTCATTAGTATGGGCAATTTTCTCCTTCGAGTTGTTTCCGGAATTCTTCTGGCTATGTTTTTTAAAGATCTATTCACACATTTTCATGATTTCTGAAGTCAAATAGGAGCAGTCTTTTGGTCACGCCGAAACAGGAAGTGGAGCGAAAAAGCGAGCGATTTTGTGGCGTGAATATTTTTCGCTCTAATTAATAGCCGCACAGCGATAGCTGGGGCTATTATTGGCCTTCTCTTGGTTTTTTTTTTTTATTTCGTCATGATTTTTGTTACGACCATATGACGTCACAGCCACTTTTTGTTCATTCGTTCATGCAATATCAACTGAATTGCATGCGTGACGTCATTTTTCGCTCTTAGTGGAGCGAGTTTTTTTTTCATTCGCGTGATTAAATTTTTGGTCACACTTGACTTACCTCACTCTCAAAAATGACTTCCTCACTTTGAAATTGACTTTTATTTACTTTAATTCAAAGAGATAAGGTCAAATGGGTGTGTGTCACTCTAAATGAAGGTTATTTGAGATCAGCTACTAGAGGCAGCAATAACCTATATAGATTTTTAATCAAAATATAACAGATCAGCCTTCAATGAAAAGACAAAATTTTTTCGTCTGTCCTTTTTACTGTTTTTTTTAGACTGCCGATCTACGAATCTATTGCTGCTATTTTCTGGCAATCTGCCAGCTATGCTTTTAAAGTAGATTGAGAAAATGGTGTTTGAAAAAAAAATTTGCTTTCTCGCTAGTTTTTTTGTTCACATGCGGAATTTTGACATTATTTTGTTTTTTTATCTGATTTTTTTTTGAAATCGTTTTTTCCAATTCACTCATAGTCCGTTCTATGTCTGGTTTTTTTGTTTAGTCAATCAAAATTCTTTGAATTGTACGTCAGAACTTGTCCTGCTACGTTTTTATTTAAGATCTGTTTAAACATTTCTATGATTTTGGGCTAATAAAGCGGCCTTTTTTTACTTCATCAAATAAGAATTGCTGTCGCCTTACCGTAAGTCACAGCATTCTCACATTTTTGCCAAATCTTCGTGAATTCTCGTGGCTGGTTTTATTCTTCGCTCATTCGTCTCAAAGCGCCTTTTAACAGCACTTGCTCAGCAACAGAAATGAACGGGAAAGATTAAAAGTAGTTCTCGCCAGTTTTTGTTCACATGCGGAATTTTGACATTTTGTTTTTTTTTTTAAGTTTTTATCTGTTTTTTTAGTCAATAGGTCTAGTTTTTTGTTTAGTCAATAAAAATTTTTTGAATTGTAAGTCAGGACTTGTCCTGCTATGTTTTTATTTAAGATCTGTTCCAACTTTTTCATGATTTTAAGTCAAATTTGAGTAGTGATTTTGACCACGCCGAAACAGGACGTGAAGTAAAAAAGCGAGTGGTTTTGCGGCATGAAATTTTTACACTCTATTTTTAAAGAGTGAGAAAACGGTGTCTTCAAACAAAAATTCGGTTTCTAGCTGGTGGTTTTTTGACTTTGATTTTTAATGTTTTTTAGGTTTTTTGGATCGGATTTTTTTATATAAATGGTTTTCCAAATCCATTCATAGTTCATTCTAGGCCTAGTTTTTGTTGTTTGAACAAAATTTCGTTCTCGTTAGTGGTTTTTTCACATGCGGCATTTTGACATTGATTTTCTGTTTTTTTTTTGTTCTTTTTTGTATCTGATTTTTAGAAATAGTTTTCCCAATTCATCCTTAGTCCGTAGGTCTGTCTTTTTGTTTAGTTAATGAAAATTCTTTGAATTGTACGTCAGGACTTGTCCCGCTATGCTTTTTTACTTCGTCCAATAAAAGTTTTTTGCTTTACCTTTGTTCACAGCTTGTTCAACATTTTGCGTGAAATCTTTTTGACTTCTTTCTCTAGGCTAGTTTCACTCTTCTCTCATTCTGCTAAAGAATTTTTTAGACAGTAGTTGCTCAGCAAAGCATTTCAAATGATCAGAGTCAGTGTTAAAAAGCGAAATCAGAAATAGAAACTCGATAAACCCATAAAGCCCGATTTTAGATGCCCATTATTCGAACTTTGTTCTTAGTTACCAACTCTAATGCTTATTGGTATTGATACTAGCCCCTGTGTGGTCTCAGTACGAAACAGGAGTATGTTCAGCTAAAAATGACATCAAAGCAGTGCGCACTTTAAAATTGTTGGTACAAAAATCATTTTTCACCAGTTTTTTTCTTTCAATTCAAATCTTGGTTGTGGGAATCAACGGCGGCTATTTTCCGGCAATCTGCCGCGTATGTTTTTCAGTTAAATTTGTGTGTGATATCGTCTGGAGGCTTCGAATAAAATTGTAATATCTTTTGAAGGTTTCTAATGCAATTATACAATAGGCTGACGTTTGAAAGCTATTCCTTCGACCACAGTCAATTATATTAAGTTATGAAAAGTAGCTAAATTTTGATCATCTGCATAAAATCGAATTAGTACTATTAATAGCTGCACTCATTTCAGCCGGCTATTAAAGCGGACTTTTTTACTTCGTCAATTAAGAATTGGTGTCGCCTTACCGTAAGTCACAGCATTTTCACAATTTTGCCAAGTTTTTCGCTCATTCTACTCAAAGCGTCTTTTAACAGCACTTGCTCAGCAACAAAAATGAACGGGAAAGATGAAAAGTAGCAACGGGATGAACCCATAAAGCACGATTTTAGATGCCCGCTACTTAAACATTGTTCATATAAGTCTTAGTTACCATCTCTAATGCTTATTGGTATTGATAATAGCCACTGTATCCTCTCGTTAAGAAACAGGAGCATGTATAACTACAGGATGACATTAGAGAAGTTCGGATTTTAGAAATATCCTTGTACAAAAATTGCATCTTTTGTTTTCAATCCCAATCGGGGTTATCGGAATCATTGGCAGCTATTCTCCGACGATCTGCGGGATTTGTTCTCAGTTTCGTAGCATCATTTTCTTTTGGCATAATTTTCTCAATAGTGCTGAGATAATTTACATGTTCTCTTTGTTTATTTCTTTTGCAACTCTTTTTTAAAGCTTGCTGCAATATAATCTATTCGTGCCTGACGTTATTATCGCCACTGTGTTGCTTGGATAGTCTTAGGTTTAGAGTTGTAATTGCACGATTTCTTATCCGTCATCAATTTTTCGCAGTCTTGTTTGTTTTAAAGCGGTATTTAAAAATTGCTTTTAATGGGGGCAAAATCAAGGTTATCACTGGCTCACCTTGGCGGTAAGGAAAAAATTTTAAGAACAACTCTTTTAATAATTTGCTCTCGAATAAATTTTGAAGCATTTATGTTAAACCCATGTGTTTTGAATGCAAATTTGTTGCTTGAACGTTTTTTTTTTAGAAATTCTTTCGATTTCACTATTTGAGCGACTTTTGAACTTAACCCTAACTTTTGACTTCTAACCCTTCTACTTTTGACTTCTAACCTTAGCTCTTTTTGAATTTCGCTTGACCTAAGTTGATCTCATTCAAAGTTATATCTGTTGCTAAATTGAAAGCGATTGCAAGATAAACTAGCTCAAGGGTTTTATAGCAGCGTGGCTCTTTTTTTAGTCTAATACGCCAAAAGTCGGGGGATCAAAACCCTCACTCGTCGGAAGGTTTTGCACCAATAAAAAAAATAAGGCTAGCAACAGCCCTCTCTGATTTAAATTGCCCAGCCTGTCGTTCGAGAGCAGTTTGTCCACCGCTAGTCGCTTTGTTTATTTTTGAAATTTGATTAATTGGCGAATTAGAGTTTCATTTTAAGTATGGATAGGCTCTTGAAAGCAATTGGCCATGTTTTCTATTCGGGTTTTACTATGTGTCTGATGTTAAATTGGAGTATTGTGTTCAATGGGCGGTCACTTATTCTGGTTGGTTAATCTTCTGGTAATCTGCTGCAGGTAATAGTTTTGTTTGAACATTTTGGCTCTTTTACGACTTTTTTCTCTTATGCTGTTCGATAATCGAATTTTCTACTCATAGTTTTAAAGAATGGAAACAACGTTGCTGAGCGGTCTGCTTAGAGCCCTAGTCTCTACGTATACAATTCACTGAAGCTGCTGAGAAGACAAAATCATCGTTTGAGGGAGCACATTTTGAACGTTTTAGACCCCAGCTGTTACCCCTCTACCTCATTCCACCCCACTCCGCTTCCCCAGTGCAACCCCCTCTCAGCCTATGCACTCCCTTTTCTACTCCAGTTTATAACCCCTCTTAAGCTAGCCTCCCTAAGCCCCAGCTGGCTACTGGCGAAGGCAGTCAGTGAGAGCAATTCGCTCGATGTTAGTCGACTATTAATAGCTGCAAAGCGATACCTGGAGCTATTTTTTATTGGCCTTCTGATTTTTGAGTTGCATTGGGGCTGTCTTTTTTAAAGATCTGTATGCACATTTTCATGATTTGTAAAGTCAAAATGAAGTAGTAATTTCTGTCACGCTGAAACAGGAGGTGGAGCGAAGAAGTGAATTCTTCTGTGGAGTGAATTTGTTGCTCTAATTTAGAGTTCTTGCTATAATTTGAAAATTTTTTGCTCTAATTTTTGGTCTAAATATAGAATGAGAAGAGGGTATTTGAACGAAAGTTGGATTTCTAGCTGATGTTTTTTTGTTCACATGGGTTAATTTGTTTCCGATTTTTACGTTTTTTATTTTTGATCGGATTTCTTACAATGGTTATCACAATTCATTGACAATCCAATCTAGGTCTAGTTTTTTTTGTCAGTAAAAATTTTTTGAATATAAGTCAGGATTTGACCTATGTTTTATATTTCGTCAAAATTTTTATGACATTATGACGTGACCGTCATTTCAAATCAGTTTTTCGTTCTTACATTCATGCAATATCGACTGGTTTCCCCGTGTTATGTCATTTTTAACTCTCAGTGGAGAGAATTTGTTTGTTCATTTGCGTGGTTAAGTGTTTGGTCACACGTGATTTGCAAAACGAGCTCACTTGCAAATTTGACTTTCCTCACTTTTAAAATGACTTTACGTTAGGCCAAGAAGATAAGGTCAACTGAGTGTATGTGTGGCACTCTAATTGCGGGTTAATTGAGAGCTCGATATTATACCGATTCTCAATCGAAATATATCAATTAATAAAAAGTTCGTTCTGTTAATTTTATCTTTTTGAGACCGCAGATCTACAAAGCAGATTTTTCTGGCAATCACAAAGCTATGTTGTTCATTGGGACTCTGCCTTCAGCCTCTTTCCAATAAACTCGAAGCCTCGAAAAGCAGTAGTCTAATTAATAAACACTTTATAATATCTGTAAACTTTGTGAAAAATCACGTGATCCTTGGTGGAAGTTTTTCTAGCATAACGTTAGCAAAAGGTATCAATGCAATAATTACAAGGCAACCATCGAGGCGTAGTCACAAAATCTGAACTGATTGAATAATCATTCATGCGAAAAATGCCGATACATGTGTTCAAATCAGGGAGTAGACTGATTTATGAGGAGTGATAAAATTGTCTCAAGTATGTGAAATGTATTCGGTTCATTTCAGAAATAAACTTTCAAATTTTGCTAATCATGAAAGCATGAAACAAACTTGCATTGTATATGTTTGTCAATTGAAAGTTCTGAAATAATTTTGCAAAGGTTATGCTTCAAGCCGAAAGAGCAACTTCAAAACAAGCCCTTTGATTTGAATGTTTTAAGAGTATTCAGACACAGCTCGTTTATTAATCATTTGATTAATTACTTTGATATTCAACGTCGGACATATAAGCAATCAGGGTCTCTATTTTCAGATTTATTAAAATGTCGAATCATTTTTTATGATGGCGAATCGATAGAAAAGTGCGCAGATATTGTTCATTAGTAATCGGATATGAGATATGATTCATTACTAACGAGTAATGTCTGCGTACTAAGTCCATATATTCGACGTAATTAAAAATGATTCGACCTGAAAAATTTGAGAATGCAGAATCTGATCGCTTAGAGGGCCAACATAATTGTAAGCGCCACCTCTCTTGTGCTCTGAAAATTAGTGATCATTTCACCAGTTTGGTCACGATATATATGAAATATAGGCACTTGATCACAAACAAAATGTAAATATGCACGTTTCAATATAAATCTAATAAATCAGGCTATATGTACGCACCATAACCAAATATATGAACTATAACCAAATTCTCGAAATCATAGCCAAATTGCATTACGTAAGCATTCAATTTGAGCTTGAGTTCAGTTAAAATGAAAAAGCCTTGAATGAAAATGATGAACATCAGAATCATATGAAGGGTGCGAAGTTGAATATAAAAACGCACATCATATTGGCGTTTAAGTTCCAAAGAGCTGTTGTCTACGACCGGTGACGTGGAAAGAATCGAAATTAAAGAGCCGACTTTAAGAAGAGCCAAAATTGTTTAAAATAATGAGTGAAATTGCTAAGCTAATTACATTTACTCATAAAATGGGAATGGAAAATTTTCAGTCAGTTGTGACCCAATATTTGAGATATGACTTTATTTTTTTTACTTGCAAAAGAAATATAAAGCAATCGAATAATTAAATATGCTGTATTTAACGCTGGCTGTAATTATTTCGGCGCTTTTTTAAACGCCGCTGTTCAGGTCAGGTTTCAGAGCTTTTTATGATCGGTTATCTTTAACGTCGACTCCTTTCGACTGAACCTTAACGGCCATCACCGCCTAATTCGAGTGTAAGTAATATGCCAACTTCATCTCCTTCGAAAGTCAGCCGTATCGTTCGAAATTATCACGGAAAACTGACGGAAATCTCTGAATGTTTGAATGGTGGTACACATTCTATGTATAATGAGGGTGCTGGTGTGTGATTTCAGCGTGACAAAGAACCCTACAGGTATAAAGTGAGACAGAAGACTGAAGTTGGGCAGACTCCATTGAACCCTAATCACTCCTACTTCGTACTAGTGGATAATGGGATGAGAAATGAGCCCAATTCTGAGGTCGATGTCAGGTATGCGGATTTCTTTTAAGGAACCCTTAAGGAACCCATAAGGAACCCCCCTCCCCTGAAGGGCGCATTAGAATACTACCTTCCTTAAATCATGTTTTATTATGGTAAATATAAATTCAGTTGGCTATTCCCACTTCTAATTAGGCTGTATAAATTGTTATCAATGCAGAAGGGCGCATTATTTTGCCCGTTCGAGTAAATGAAAAATATTTTAGCATAATGTAGCAGTCTAATTGCACGTAATTGTGATTGCATTCTATAAAAGTGTTTCTTCGCAGGTGCGGAATTGAAGAGATCCTGAGCAAACAGGGTCTGCCACCCCAGCGAATGGCGATTGGAGGAGGATCGGCTCCGAGGCCAAGTCAACGTCATAGAGGTTAGCGACACATACGTTCTCTAATGTAAGAAAAACTTTTCTGACAGATGTTTGAAATACTAGTTTGAAACGTAACTAAATTAGTAGTCTTGAAACGAAATTCCAATTTTGTGATCATACGGTGGCTGAAAAAGTTAAGATTGGATATTGTAAACCATTCGGTTCCTGTGGTTACTAATGCAAAATGAACCTTGGACTTGTTGAAAATTTGACAAAAGAATATTTGGTTTTTAATAGCCGCCCTCATCTTCTCAGCCGGCTATTATAGCGCTCCTATTTTTTTTACGACTCGAAGAGGAGTATTGGAGATGTCCTTTTTTTTTAATCAATTTTATTGGAGTGATTTTTGAAGCGGGAAATGAAACGCGTGAAAAAATTTGGAGTGATTTTGGCGCTGAACAAAATTGAAGAGTGGAGCGAAAAGAGAGTGGTTTTTGTTCATACCGCTGTTTTTGAGAGAGCGATAAATTGATGTGTGAAAAAATTTTCTCTAAGCGAGCGAAATTTTTTTGTTCACGTGCGGCATTTTAAAGCAGTTTTTTTTCATTTATTTTGGTTAAGAGGTTTGGTTATGATTTTGTTTTGATTTTAGGCTGGTATCGGTAGGGGTTTGAAGGTTTCTGGAAATTCGTACGAATTTTATGATAATTCGGAGGTTTTTAATGTATTTTGCTGATTTTCGGGCTAATTTGCGTTTTTTTGACGATTATTTTTTTTACTGGCTCAAATGGGTATTGAAGAAACCCCTTCTACTTGAGCAAATTTATGATAACAATTGGTTACAGTTTTGTAGGTAAGAATCTTTTTTTTTGTTGAGAAATATGACAAAAAAATGCGAAGATTGGAACTATTTTTCTTAATTTTTTTTTTGCAGTTTTTCGTTTTTTTTCTGTTTTTAGCTAAGTTTCTTTGCCTATTATGACTTTTCTATTGTATTGCGAGCATCTGGATACCCTATTTGCTGAAGGGATTTTTTTGGATTTGTATGTTTTTTGAAATGTTAAAAAATTTAGTAACTTTTTTCAGTGAAAGTTGTTTTTAAGAGCTTTTTTTTCATGATTTAGCCTAAACTATTTTTTAAAATTCACATAAGTGGTTTTTTTAATTACTAGTTGTTTTGATAAAGTTAGTTTGGCAGAGATAGTTTTTTCGGGATCTCAATTTATAACAAAGTTTGATCAGATTTTTTATCATATTTTAACAGATTTGATTTCATTGTTTTCAATTTTTTGTTTCATGACATTGTTTCAATATAATCATAAATTAGTGAAAGCACGTTTTGTTTGATGAGTAGTTGGATGGAGTTTGAATGGATTTTCACTTCGAGTCGTTTCCGGAATTCTTCCGGCTATGTTTTTTTTTAAGGTCTGTTCACACATTTTCATGATTTTTGAAGTCAAATTGGAGTAGTGATTTTGGTCACGCCGAAACAGGAAATGGAGCGAAAAAGCGAGTGGTTTTGAGGCGTGAAATTTTTTCGCTCTAATTTTAAAGTAGAGTGAGAATACGGTGTTTGAACAAAAATTCGCTTTATCGGTAGGGGTTTTTTGTTCACATGTAGTCTTAGTTACCATCTCTAATGCTTATTGGTATTGATAGTAGCCCCTGTAGCCTCTCTCTAAGAAACAGAAGTACGTTATGTTCAACTACGAAATGCCATCACAAAATGTTTTTGTACAAAAATCTTTTTTTTGTACAAAAACATTTACAATATCTTCTATTTTTTGTACAATATCTTCTATTCTTTCAATCCCAATCATGCTTATTGGAATCAACGGCGGCTATTTTCCGGCAATCTGCCGGGTATTTTTCTTTGTGTAACGTTAAATTTGTGGTGTCGGCTTTGTCAATATATGCATCTAATGGATTCTTTGCTGGGAAAAAAAACGAAAGAACTATTTTGCTTGTATTTTTAAGTTTTAACGTTTTTTATTGCGAAGATTCTAATGTAATTATAGTAGTTTGTTCATGAACTGAGTTTTGGCTTTTTCATTTTCGATTATGGGCCTGTTTTCCAAAGTTAGCCTGTTTAATGTCTCCTATGGTTTTTTCAGGGAATTGGTTTTTGGGTTTTTCTTTGCTATCTCTCATTTAAGGTTACTTTATTTTGTATTGCAGGACTCTTCGAGTTGTCTCTTTGTGGTCTATTGTCGGCATGAACTTTTGTAGTCTATTGTCGGCATCAACTTCTGCAAATATTGAGTCTATGCAAATATTCAGTCTATTGTCGGCATTTTGAGTCTATTGTCGGTTTTTGTAGTCTATTGTCGGCATCAACTTCTCCTGCAAATATTGATTACGCTGCAAAATATAAAAACATTTTATCAGTGACTTTACAGCAACTGAATGACATGCTTATCGTGGGTTGTTGCAATAATGAACCTATATTTTCGTATTTTTGATTGCGTTTACACGGTTTTTACTGTCAAATTTAAATGAGTGCGGATTTTCTCTTTTATAGTCAAATTGAGTGCAACCACAATGAAGCCTGAACTTTGGCTGTATTTTTAATTTGGACGACACTTCATAAATAGTCGGCAGTCAAGTCTTTCTTCTCTTAGTGACTCTTTCAATCCCGATGAAAGTGAAATTTGTATATTGCTCCTTGCAATTTTTCGGCAAACTTGTTAATTGCTCTCGTAGAGAAGCAATTATTGTAAACGTGTTTTTTATGCAAAATTTTCGCTTGACCGTGTTGATTTTTCGAGTGACTTTTACGCCCTTGACTTTTGGCGTTTCGAGTGATCTAAAATTTTCTCTCAATCACAATTTTAAGCAGCTGAACTCAATTGGTGTCAGTTTAAAAAGTCAAACGAAAAGTGCGCCGAAACTGGGAAACTGGTGCCATTTTTCACTTTAAATCTTTATATTGGTATATGTTAACCTATAATTTGGTTATTTGAAGCCCACCATTGAACTTCTTAGTTCCATTTAGGCTCCCCCCGTACTGAAGCAGGCTGCAATTGATTAGAGCTCCTACTAGGCGTTCGAGAGCAATTCTTCCGACGTTAAGTCGTTTATGTTTAAGTGTTAAAAATGAATCTATGAAAAGCGGAGTGGCAGCTGATCGATCATAAGGAGAGAAAACGTTCAGTCACCACTTTTCCCCCAGATTTTGTGAGAATATACAATTCTGATGCATGCATCATCAAAGCTTTCCAAAAGACCTCGAACTACTATTAAAAGGTATAAAATAAAGTGCTTGCTCGAGCATAATATTGTTCCTCATTTAGTGCTTGCTAATTGCTCTCAAACGAAGTTGGTGGCAATTATATTAGTCCTTTGGTCTATAAAACGAATTATCGCTTAATGCCTCTGAACTTTTGTCTTCAAAACGGGATATATAGGTAACGCGTTAAGGGAATTGAGTCGCTGAGCAGCTCTCTTAGAGCTTTAATGGTCTCTAAGTGTCACCGACATTGCTGAGAAGGCATAAATTAATTGTATGTCGTTAAAAGTTAATTGTGCATCGTTTTATTGGTTGTTTGGATCCCCCTCACTCACCTCACTTGTCCCCCTCCTCCAATTCCACGCCCGCTAACTACCCTTCTCCGCGCACGTCGGTCACTACCCTTTTTCTGCACCTCACCTCCCCCTCTCTTAAGCTTCAACTAGCCAAAGCTAGATGTTACCGAAGCCAATAGCTCAGCCGTATTTTGAGAGTAACTTGTTCGACGTTAGTCGGTTTTTTAACTTATAGCTGCGAAGCTGATTGTGGCAGTATTGCATTGCTCTTGTTGTTTACAGTTGAAAGAATTTGAATTGCATTAGGAGCGCTCCATATTTTGATTATTTCTGTAGTCAAACTGAACGGATGATTTTGTGATTGTTGACGCCGAAACTGGAAATGGAGCCAAAATTGAGCTTTTTAGAGTTTTTTTGTTCAACAACGCCAGTTTGAGTGTTTTTTTTTCAAATTTGACCGTTTTTTTTTAATAGTTTTTGAAATCTGTTCCTATTAATTTTAGGTTTAGTTTTTTTTTCTTACTCAATGAAAGTTCTTTTAGGCCATTTCTTGAAAATGTATTCAGGACTTGTCTTGTGATGTTTTTTCCGTTTCGCCGTCTGATCACGCCGCAAACTTTAAAACAGCAATTTTGTTCTTTTCTTGCCGCTCTCTGGCTGCTTTTTGGTGTTTGACCTCATTTGTTAGAAGTGAGTTGTAACTGAATTGTGTGATAAATTTTGATCATATATCAACCTCATTTTCTATTTGACTTTCAATACCAATATTAAGGTGACTTAAGATTACTCTAAACCAGGTCTAAGTAATAAAGGCGGTTACTAATATAATAAGCACTACAATTTTCTCATTAAAATGTATTTAAAAAATGATTTGTAAAAAATAAGATCTCATTTGTCGCGCCCGTGACTCCATCAACTCAGTTCTGTACATGTTTCTATCTATATTCTACGGGCCGCAATTCTTTTTCGCTGCGATTTCGGCCAACTGCATGACGTGCATTGGCTAAAAGTTAAGCAATAAGCAATTCAAAAGAAGAAAGAAGGTCTCTTCTGTAAGTTTTTCATTCACTCACTAAACCCGTTTTTTGTACAGAGAAGAAGCAGATTCCACTGGTGGTAGTTGTGGTGGGTGGCAACATCACCTCCTTCAGAGCCATCGCTCGCAGTTTGGAGAATGGTATCCCAGTTGTGCTGTGCGAGATGGGCATTGCATCCTCAGCCTCTGACATTATTACTCAGTCACTTAAAGTGGCCGTCGAGAAATCGTAAGTCGTAGTGCTGCTATGGTCAGTTTATTTATAAAGTTGCGGGGTCTTTTCCGTTTGCCCCCCCCCCCCCCAAGTACGTTTGAACCCCCCAGTTACAGAGCACGTGCCATTACATAGTAAATCACTATGTTAAAATATCGCACGTGCTGTTGGTGGTGCAAATATTATTCTTCCACTAATTGTAACGTAAAGAAATGTTCGAGAATTCTCGGATATCGGTTGGTCAAAAGATAGCTTTGAACAAGAAGGAAGTGTAGTGCGGTTTCCTCCTCCTGGTTACAGTCGGTGCACATTGGTGAATCTGACTGTCCGAACCGATGTTTGCACTCCTCTAGCTTTGCCCAGCGATTCAATCGGAGCTTGTAGAATAGAACTCTTTCTTCGCGGGTGGCATCTATTAGTAACCCCGGGTTTTCTTCCCTGGTGCAGAAATTGTAGTAATCTGATTCTTGATTCACCTCCATCAGAAATTCCTCATGATTACGTTTCTCCGCTGTGCAATGGATTGAGTTTCTGATCGTCCCAGGGTCTTCCGTTCCAATTTTCTTGTACAATTCAGCTGCTTTCGTTCTCCAATCCATTCTCCTGGGCTGCACTTTTCCTTTCGATTTTAGTCTCGGTCTGTTGTATTGCTTCTCTGTTAGTCGCTTCAGATGGTGGTTTTCCGGGAGTTCCAGAAATTTTGCGTACTGTTTAGTTGCCTCTTCCTCTATGACTTGTTTCATTGATGGTAGCTTGCCTCTCTTCGTGCGGGTAGACTGTTGGTTCCGGCCGGGGTCCCTGTGATTATTCGGGCCGCTCTGTTGTTATAGGACTCGAGTTTCTTCAAATGGCCCTCAGATACGAAGAATCCCCAGACTCCTGTCGCGTACAGGCCTCCAGGTCTGACATGCTTGGTATACGTGTCGCAGGTCTCCAGACTTGACGCCCCATGATTTTCCTGAGAGGCACTGCATGATCTGTAATCTGCTCTTGATGGTCCTCATAGCAGTCTCGGCTTGCTTGTTGAAAGTACACTGGATGTCGTATTCCACTCCCAAGATCTTCGGTTGCTTTGTGTACTTCACCTCTTCTTGTAGTAGTGAAAGCTTCGGTTGGCACTTGCCCGCTGTCTTTGGGTCCAGTGAAAACACCATGGCCTCCGTCAGAGTGGGGAGGCTGCTCGTTCCAAGGACAAACAGCAAGGGCGACAGGGGGCTTCCTTGTGGTACTCCTTTCGAGGAAACAGCTTTCCTGCTCTTCGTATTCCCCCATCTGACAGCAGCTCTTCTGTCGGCAAGATTTTCAACCATTGCAGGCACGTTGTAGGCACTTTCTCTGACTCGAAATTCCCAGGAAAGTGCTTTTCGATTTTTATTTTCTAAGCAGTCAGTATTTTTATTTTCTTTGTAGCTCAATAGGTTGCGGATAAAGCAAAAATGTATGGACAAATATTAAATGAGTGTGGGAACTGAAAATAATAAAAAAGGGCGCTAATTTTTAAGAAAAAAGTTAACTTATCTTTGAACCTTCAAATTAGTTGTTTCTTAGTTATATCTTACTTTCTACCGTGTTTGCACCCCATGTCCCATAGGTAATTCGACATTTTATTTCAATACAGAAACTATAGGATTGATGCATATGGGATACTGGCGTCTAGAACGAGAGAAAACTTGAGAAAAATTTAAATATATATTTTCAACTCTTCTTTGTCCCCGATACGTCAAGTTACTTTTAAATTTCCATTTTACATTTTCCATTGGGTTTTATGCGGTAAAGATTTTCCATCAATGAAAGTAGAGTAAAGGTTTAAAAGTTTGACTTTAAAAAACAGGTAAATAAGACATGATTCAGAAACGTAAAAGCTTTTTATCCTGTTTGGCTAATTTAAGCTATACCTTTAAACAATGTATTCTGGACATTCAACGGTTTAATTTAAATAACTTTTTACTGCAAATTTTTAAGGGGGATTTTCATAACAAGAACAAAAAATGATTGTAGTAAAAGCATCTTGACGAGAAAAACTTTTTTAGACTGTATCATACGTACATTTTACCGAAATTTAAATTGACCTTAATGCTTCTGCTCTCCAGTTTAGTGTACGCTGATTAGCAGTCTCGGACATGGGAAGTAGCATAAACGTCTTTGGTATGTTTCCGCTTCAAAAATTGAAAACTGGTCAATTTTATAATGAAGTAGAAATAAAATTCAGAAACTTCTGCTTAAACTTAGCCAGACGATAGTTCCATTAACTTAAGAGTTTACTTTATCTAAACATTAGTTGAACAATGGATGAATGGTCGATTTTAATTACATTAAGAACAGCTAAAATTTAATTTTGAGAAAAAGAGAAAAAACTTGTTATATTTTTCAACTGTTCCATTCTTCTTTAGCGCCCAAACATGATTAATTTAAGAGCTTATAGAATCCAACAGCTTGAGTTATTTGATATTTAAATGAACACTTCATTAAATAAATGCAGGAAAATTTGACCTGATACATTTTCTATTTATATCATTAGCATAAGAAAATATTTTCTTTGAAAAGCCTGTTTGGTCTGATTGCGATTCGGCATAATATTTAAAAACACGACATATTACATAAGAACAGTTTAAGTTCCTTTTTCTGAGAATAATGCAAGTTAAAAACAACAGAAACTGCTGTCTCTGAATCTTTATGCGTGAAATTTGAAGCGTTGGTTTCTTCTGTTGAACGTCAAGTTTTCGCGAAGAGCTGTTTTATCTCGCAGAATAATTGCAGATAGTTTTAGATTTGGTAACATTAAATCAAATCGACGGTTTTGAAATTTTAAGTTGAAATTATTGCATTAAATGCATTTGTACTCAAGGTTCCGCTATAAAATTTGCGTCAAATTGAGATCTCTGAACATTGATAAGACAAGGCGGCTCGGTAATGTGCGATGGCACATAAGGTTCCGACCCCGCCCATCCACAATTTTGGCATAATTGTCTACCAAATGAGGAACAGATAGAAAAACCCAAAAATTATTTTTTGCGAATCCCAAAAAAGCCCAAGTCTTTTTCAAAAATTTCTGTATGAACGATATGATAGCCTCCAAAGCAAATAACTCAGTGGAGTAAAAATTGATGCATTAGATTGCTGTAATATGTCAATATTAAGAAAGCGAGTCAAGACGAACAGCAAAATCAAACAACAAAACAACAAACATTAATTACATCAAAAAATTTTTGTCCCTCTTAAAAACTAAATTTAATAACAAAGTCAACAAACCGTCAGATAAACCTCAAACTAAACAAAAATAACTTATAAATCACCAGAAAACATATGCGACCTGCCCATAAAAAGGTTTGGTAACAATTATACAAAAAAGAACAAAAACAGTAAAGTAAAAAAATTAACTTATTTTTTTGAAACAGTTAACTTCAAAGTAACAAATACCATTAGGAATCAATTAATATTACCACAAATTTACGATTACCACTGCTTCTATAGAAGGGCATTAGGACCTGTCCTTATTCATTTTTTAAAGCGGCTAAAAAGAACAACAAAGAACAAACAAAATTTCAATTGAAACTTGCTAGAAAACGCTGTCAAAACCGTCAAGCCAAATTTTGCACTCAAAATATATTTGATTGCGCCTTCTTCAAACAGCTATAATGTAGTACGTGGCCATTCATTAGTAAGACTAGGTAACAAGTAGACAAAAAAGCGAAGTGCTAAAGTATATATTTTTTTCGAAACAAAATTACATTCAATGTCATGAAAGGCATTAATTAAAAAGAGCTATTTAAATAGGGTCGTTTATTAAAGAAAAGGAAGCCGTCGAGACCTGTAATTATCCAGAATATTTTTTGTATCTACAAAAAGAACGTCAAATATGACAAAAATCAAATTAATTTACTTTTTGTTTGTGAAAAACCGCTGTCGAAGCCAGTAAGGTCATAACAAATAAAAAAAAAGATTTTGGAACACCAATCCCTTTTATTCCCTTGACACCCACAATGTCATATTTGACCTATAATTAACTAACGAGATTAGGTAACAAAAAGAAACATAAAAAGAACAAAATTGCGAAGTTAAAAAGTTTTTTTTTAATTTTGGAAAACGATTGTTTTCGAAGTCATGAAAGCCATCAGCTATCTACTAATATCAGAATATCGGTTCTTCTATTCTTCCATGAAAAGCCAATGAAAGCTATCACTATACAGGAAATTTCATACGACCGAAACGACAAAGTATAAATGACAGTTAGAGACAAAATTAAAAAATTCAATTGATTTCTTCAAGAAAGAGGCGTCGAGGCCGTTAAAACGATGTATATCTTTCAGGATTTTAATATGTTCAATTGTGCCTGATTCTGAATGCTAATAAGGTGACATGAGAACTGTCAATAATGTGATAATGTGAAAAATTAGAAAACGTGAAAAACTGGCAAATATCAAAACAAACAAAAATCTGAAATCTTGTGGTATCAGAGCCAGAAAACAATAACTTCAGGCTTAAAACTGCAACCGAGAATAAACGTTAAATCAGTAGAAAGAAGAAGCAGTCTTTCTTTGCTGACACTAAGCTGGAAGTTGAACAAATTAAGAAAAAAATAGAGGAAAAGTTAATTAAGCCATTATTTATTGAAAAGTCAATTATTTTTAAAAAAAGAAACGACGATAAACTTTCAATTAAAAAACTAAATGCATTTGCTTGGAGTTGCCTAGCAAGCGAATTGGACCTATCACTCCTGAGCTTTGATTTGATATGTTCTGTTCTTTATTATTAAAAAAAGTTTTTTTTAAAAAAAAAAGACCGACTGATTACAACCCGATTTTTTTGGATTGTAACAGTCCAAGAATGGCCGAAAACTAGCCCTGCTAATACTTATTGTCCGTTACGAACAATCGATTTTTCGAATGTTGTAGATATAGATAATTTGTTAGTTGAAAACTCAAAACAAATTCTGCATTTTTGATAATCAACGAGTAAAGTTAGCAAAAAACGGCAAAGTTTTAACTACAGTGCACTCTCAGCGGACAGTAGAAATAGCCCCCCTCTGAGTCTACAAAGATTGTATGAGTGTTGTTTGGGGGTGTACTCTCGGCAAATTTAATCAAAGTGGACTAAAGTAGCTTATTTCGTGCTGTTTTTGATGAAAAAGGCTAAATTTTGAAATGTTTATCCAGATTTTTTGGCCAAAAAAATTAAATCAAAACAATCAACAATGCTTGTTCGTATTCAAAAATAAAATCAACGACACTATTTTTAAAAATTATAAACAAATTTTAGCAAAATTGACGAAAATTTAGGCAAAAATTCCGGAAAATGTGAATAAAAACAACGTGAATTCACTCTTCTTTTCTCAGAAGTTCAAACATCGATAACTCCCTGTAGAAAACGAAATTCAAACATCAGAAGTTCAAACATCGATAACTCCCTGTAGAAAATTTAAAAAAATCTTTTTAGTTCCATATTCTACGCTGGACGAGCTTTCTAATGATACCAGTCTCAACTCTCTACGTTGAATATATCGAGCGGCGAAAATTCACGGAACAAAAAAAATCCATTTGAGTATATAGCTCCTCCCCCCCCCTCAAGAGGGTCGGAACAAAAAGGTCATTTGTTGGAAAATTCTCTGCCATGTACAGTCTGACACGAACCACTTTGTATCATGCAAATAAGTTTTAAATCTGTGATAAACTAATGAATAAGTTATAGCAGGGAATTGGGAATTTTGTTGAGTTTCCAAAAAGGTACAGTGAAATCTGTGCCTTTTAATTGTTATTGTGGTCAGCGGTTTTGATTTTCGCGAATGCCTGAACAAGGCGTAAAATTTTGAAGAAAAGATGGCTCAGCTGCTTTATTTTTTTGGTGTCTGCCAAGGTGCTTATGCACTGATTTTTCCGATTTTCATTGACAAAATGCTAATGCTGTTCTGCTTTAAATTAAGATCTAGTTCACAGCGTGCATACATACGCTAGCGAATAAAATACAGGTTCCAGGATTACTAGCTACGGAGTTATCAAAGAAACTGAACAGGATTTTTTGAGGAAAGAAACAAAAAAATTTTGTTCTGACAATTGATAACTTATGTTTGGGGGTAATACAATCAGATGGACGGAAATAGCTTGTTAGATATCCATACAAGCTTAACCTTCTAGTTTACTTGGACCCCATTTTTCAACAAGATAACGATAGCTTGTTTAAATCAACGGTTGTCTGGACTAGCTTACAAGAGGAGTGGTATGTATTGGCAATTTGTGTAATTTTGAGAAGAGATTACGGATAGCCTTTTTTGGAAAGTTAGAAAAAGGTGCGAAATTTGGAAAAAAAGTTACGAAATGATCCTTATAAATTTGTGTATAATTTATACAATATGTCTATTAGATGTAAAGAAGGCTGTGATGTATCGTTACTTGAGAATTGATTTGAACTCAAAATGTTGCTTTATTAAGAGCCACCCTCATTTTCTCAGCAGACTATAATAGCGGGCACATTTTTGTTATCCAACCGGATTGGAGTGTATTGATGCGCTCTTTTTTATAGCTGTGCAGCTGTAAGCTGAGCGGAGATATATTGCGGTGCTCTTAGTTGCATCGTCTGGTACTCTTTTTTGTTTTGTCGTCTGGTGCTCATTTTTCGTTCACACAGCAAAGTTGCCGTCTTACTCACTTCTTAATGACTTCTTATTTCACTCACGGCTTTTTCGCGCGTGACGTCATTTCCTACTCTCTCTAGCAAAAGTTTTTAAGTCATATGAGTGATTAGGTTTTGATCATACGTGACTTTCCTCACTCATTAACATGACTTCTGCGCTTTTAAACTTAAGCTTAATTTTAATAAAAAAATAAAGTCAAAGGAACTCGTATGTGTAACAAAGGTCCCAAATAAAAAGGCTTCTGCGGAATTAATTTTAGTAAGCTTTATTAATTTTTCACTGTGAATGTTTTTTACACACCCTTTTGAGCGGCGTAGATTTTTTTTGCAACTTATAATTGTATCTGTTTCTACCTCTATTATACGGTACGCTAGTCGGTTGCGCAGCTATTCCGGTTTTCTGCTGGCTATGTTCTTTTTTTAATATCTGTTCAATACATTTTTTCATCTTTTTCACGTGAACGAGAAGTAAAATTATAGTGGCGATCTTAAGCACGCTGGAGTGATAAAGGGGACGGACAATCGAGTGCGTTCGGAGCGTGAAAAGTTGTGGTTAGAATTTGGTAGGTGAACAAGTTTTAGGATTTTGAAAGTAATTTTCACGTGCAGCAATTCAAGGTCTAGTTTTGGCTTCTTAACCGATGGTTTATTTATTTATTAAGGGTTATTTATTTATTCTAGTGATGTTTAGTTGATAGCCGGTCTCATTTTCTCAGCCGGCTATTATAGCGCTTCTTTTTGTTTATTCGTGGAATATAAATTTGATTCGATTTACCTCGTTTTGCTGCTTTTTCGACATTTTGCGGGAATGTTTTTGACTTCACTAGTCAAGTTTCATTCTTCGCTCATTCTGCTCAAAGTGATATACAGCAGTTTCTCAGTTAAGCGTTTAAAAATGAACAGAATCGGTACCAAAAACGTAATCAGAAAAGAAGACAAGATAAACCCCATAAAGTCTGCGACTTGAACTTTGTTCTTATAATTATTAGTTGTTGGTATTGGTATTATGTCTAATATTTTTGATACCAATCCTTATATCCTCTTGTTAAGAAATGTGAGTATGTCTAACGACAAAATCCAATCAAAATAACTGTCATTCATAACAGTTCTCATGGTTTGCTAATGAGGCAATAATCAATGGTTTGATTTTTCTTAGTGTTTCATTTGCACGGAAAGCTAGCAGCAAATGTCTGCATTTTGCGTGTATTTGTTGTACTTTTTGATTCCATATAATGAAGTGTAAATAATCGAATTTCTTTTATTTCATAGCCAATGCTTTCTGTGGCGTTGAAACAAAATTGTAAAAAAAATTATTAGCCGCCGTCAGCCTCTCAAACGGCTATTATTTGGGCGCTCTCCTTTTTTTGAATTCGCTTTACCTTTTGATTACGTTTTTCGTTTTACAGAAGTCACGATTTTCACCTTTGACGTCTCAATTTCCTCACTCACTGCTTCAACTGAATGGATTCTGAATTCCCCAATTGAATTACCCAATGTAGTGATTACGGTCAATGTCAATATCAAAATCAAAAGAAATGGCATGAACCGAAAAAGCCCCGTCATTAAGTCATAGTGCATTAGTTTATCAAAGTTCATTAGAGCGATTGCTAGTTGATATTAATATTAGTCTCAATACCCTTCAGTTTAGAAGCTGAATTACGTTTAGGTTTAGAATCTAACTGAAACTGCTCACTGAATTGGAACAATTTTTGAAACTTAGGGAAAAAATTGTCAAGATCTATCTCTTATTTCTTTTTCTGTTTCAATCCCAATGTGCGTCTAGCGCATCAACGGTGGCTTCTTTTCCGGCAATCTGCCGGCTGTTTTCAGCTATTGTTGTCCACTTGTTTGTTCTCTTAATTTATCAATTTTTTTCACAATCTTGTGCTAATGAGGCATTGAAACCAGTTTAAAACCACTGCTATGAACTGAAATCACTGAATAGATTATTATCTATTCAGTGATTTGAGTTCATAGCAGTGGTTTTAAACGGGTTTTAAACAGACTTTAAACTGTTTCCTTTCGACAAAATATTAGTGGAATTTTTATTTTTTTTCTATTTTGCCCATTCTGCATTGTCTGTTGATTTCCACATTTTATTCTAATACCTACTTATTTTAAGGATGAGTAGTGTCATTGTTTATGTAAACTTGTCCCTGGTATTTAAAGAAAAAAAAATGATGTTTTTTATTCTTGTGTAAAGTATCATCTGCTTTGTTGCCTGTGATAATTTGATGATACTGTAAAAACTTTAAATGTGAGGTCTTTAGTTATTTCAATGCTTTAGGCTGTAATTAGGGACTTGTCCTGTTATGATTAGGGAGTTGTCTAGTCTTTTTTTAAAGATCTGTTCAAACATTTTCATGATTTTTGAAGTCAAATTCGAGTAGTGATTTTGGTCATGCCGAAACAGGAAGTAGAGCGAAGAAGCGAGTGCTTTTGCGGAGTGTAAATTTTCACTCTAATTTTGAAGTAAAGTGAAAAAACGGTGTTTGGTACAAAAATTCGCTTTCGCGCTAGTGATTTTTTGTCCACATGCGGCAATTTCACTTTAATTTTTGGATTTGTCGATTGTTTTGGATAGGATATTTTTTAAAGGGTTTTCCCGATCCATTCATAGTTGATTCTATGGCTTAGTTTTTTTCTTGGAACCAATTTTCCATTTCTCGCTACTGGGTCTTTGTTCACACATGCGGCATTTTGACATTAATTTTCATTTTAATTGCTCTCAAACAAAGTTTGTAGCAATTATATTAGTCCTGTCCGGCTTTTTTGCGATTTTCCGCTTAACTGATTTTTCGTCTGACCTATTTGACTGTTCGTCCTTAAAAACGGGATAAACAGGTAGCTTCCTGTGGGCATTAAGTGCTCTTAGAGCCTTTCTGCTCGCTAGTCTCCAAGTTTGCGATTCACAGAAACTTTTGGGGATTTACATTTGTGGTGTGAAGGGCGGTTCTTAAAGGTTGACCCCCCCACAATCCCCTCCGCACATCAGAACGCTCTTACTCCCCCACCCCAAGCACCACCCTGCACATCGTTCCGGCTTTAGGGGCCCCGTGCAACCAAAAAAACCTGCTCCCACCTCCCCCCACCACTGTTGCTCCCATCATCCCCCAGCCCGCTGCGCTCATCTCGCGCCCCTTCAATTAAGCTAAAGCTATCCTCACTAAAACGTGGCTAGCTACTGACGACGCTTTCAGCTCGCTGGTCGTTTGGGAGAAATTCGCCCGACGTTAGTCGGTTATGTTTATTTTTTTTTGGAAATGGCTTTCCCAATTCACTCATAGCCCTTTCTATGTCTAGTTTTTGCTTATTCAATTAAAATTCTTTGAATTGTACGTCAGGACTTGTCTTGTTATGTTTTTTAGTTCGTCAAACAAAAATTTGCCGACTTTACCTTAGTTCACAGCTTGTTCAACATTTTTAATAAAATATTTTTCGACTTCTCTAGGCTAGTTTCATTCTTCGCTCTTTCTTACAGTGTTTTCAAACAGCAGTTGCTCAGCAAAGCAGTCTAAGATGAACATAATCAGTGTCAAAAAGCGAGAAATCAAAAATAGAGACGGGATAAACCCATCAAGTTCGATTTTAGTTGCCCGCTACTTGAACATTGTGCGTTCAAGTCGTAGTTACCATCTGTAATGCTTATTGGCATTGATTAAACCCCTTGTATCCCCTCATTAAGAAACAGGAGCATGTCTAACTATGAAATGACATGAAAATAGTTCGCAATTTAAAGTTGTTATGTACAGAAATCAGTTTTTATTTTTTTTCTGTTCTTTCGATCCCAATCGGGGTTGTGGGAATCAATGGCGGCAATCTGCCGGGTATGATTTGGTTTTTGGTGCTTTTCAAAAAATTCTTCAGATGTACGCTGCTTTTTGGTACAGCAGTGTAATAGCGCGATTAAAAATCTAAGAAATTTGGCCCATTGAAATTAATGAGTAATAAGTGTATTATTTCAACGAATGTTTCAAGGGACAATGAGAAGTGGCTGACCCCTGAGAAGGAGTCCAGCATTAAGAAGATGGTGGCCGATGCTTTCTACCCTGGACAGGCACAAGAGGGTGACGTGGAGGCTGAACTGAAACACGTCATCATGAACATCAACACCTGCATTAAGAAGGAGAACTTGCTCACTGTGTACAAAGTGGGCAAAAGTGGAACACAGGAACTAGACGCGGCTATCTTGCACTCTCTGTTGCAAGGTATAGATAGATTTTTTGACACCTACGACTGAGAAAGTTAGCCACTAGGTTGCTCTTTCGGGTTTCCCCCTCCCAACTAAATTACAATCCCCCGCACAATTTTATAACGCCCCACCCACCCTTCCATTATGGTATATCTCTACAGTAATGGGGGACCCACTCTTTCTACATTGGGAAAGACGAAACATCCTCTTTCGTAACCAAACCGGAGGTTGACTTCTACAAAAAAATTACTGTATCTCTGATGTCATTTAATCACACGCCCGGTTTTGTAAAAGGCTTTATATTAAAGCTGGAGAAAATTGGAATTTCGATAGCTAATGAAATTTCCAGTAAAGTAAATTCCATTTAATCCTTGGAAAGATTTTTTGTCACAGGCTATTAATAACGTAATGACGTAGTTTAGGATAGCCTAAATAGTTAGAGAAGATCTCTTAAGGCGATAAAGAGGTCAAAAGAGATTTCGACACCAATCAATATCGTCGAGATCTTTCAATCAATTTGGTACCGTTTGATTGCAGGAGACGTGGCTAAGAACGAGGACCCTCTAGAACTAGCAGTGACTTGGAACCGAGATGACGTAGCTGCCTCTGACATTCTATCCAATGAAATGGACATTTCTCAAAGAGAAAACATGGACAAATTAATGCTGAGGTCAATTATGGAGTGCAAAACTAACTTCGTAAAGCTGTTCATGGAATGTGGATTTGTAATGAAGGACTTCCTAACTGCGAAGAGGCTCGAGTTACTATACAACTATGCTGTGAGTTGTTTAAAAAGATCTAGAACATTCTTTGACTTCTCAAGTGACTTTTTCACGCTTTCGTTCTTCGTTTTTGAGTGATCTCTATTGCTCTCACCTCGAAGTAAAACTGTTGCTAAAATAAAATCGATTGCAGCATAGAAACAGGAAGGGCTGGAGAACCGAGTGGGCAGTGCTTCTGATCAGGGAGCGGAAAGTCAATGGTTCGAATCCCGGCGTAGGAAACTGTTTTTGCACCCTTAAAGAAAAATTTATCTAGGCTACAGCCCCTGAATTAAATTGCCTCGCCTGTCTTTCAAGAGCAATTCTTCCGACATTAGTCGGTTTATGTTTAAAAAGATCTCTTCTGGTATCTATGCATTGTCGATTCAAAAAAATAAGTTGTTCTTGGAAATTGGCTAAGTGAGATTTATAGAAAATGACATGAACAAAATTGCGTCGCGCAAATTTTATTGCAAATATTGGTTGTAACGAAGATATCCATCGCCGCATTTAACTCTAATTGTGTTATTTCGAATAACTGTGCTAGAATTTTCTGTGGAACCAATTCAATAGATGCCAAGGATTGTTAACCAAGAATTTAAAGACCAATATGTTGATACGTATTTGTAATATTAAAGTAGTCATTGATGCTATACAATTTAGCTGATTTGTTGATAATCGCTTTTTTTAAAACACACTACTAACTTAAGTGTTTTAAAACAATTTGGTTTAATCATTTGTACTTCTGTGCTAAACCATGTTTTTCGTTATCAGGCGCAGTCGAATGAAGTGTTAGCATGGCTACTCAAGAAAACAGTGAAGAGCAAGATCAAAGGCAAAGGAACCAAATACACTCTCAGAGATGTCTCTCGACTCCTGAGATCTCTCACAGGCACTGATACTGGGTCACGTGACAGTGCAGAGGGAACCCAAGTGGACACGATCATGTCGGATGACCAGAATGTGACGAAGACTTTTGACTATCCATTTGTGGAGCTCTGTCTCTGGGCTATCCTGGCTAATCGCAAACAAATGGCGCTGTTCTTCTGGGCACACGCTAAGGTTAACTTCAGCTTTAGTATGTCTCAATGAGAAATATTGTAGCAGCGTATACTTGTAATTTTGAAGCTTGTGCCCTGGTAACAATTTGTTAGAGCAAATGAAGATGCGATGGCGGTTGCAGTTGACAATTATGCTTTTGAATAGCCGCACAGCGATAGCTGGTCTATTATTGGCCTTCTCTTGGTTTTTCTCTTGATTTTGGTCACGCCGAAACAGGAAGTGGCGCGAAAAAGCGAGTGGTTTTACGGCGTGAAATTTTTTCGCTCTAAATTTAAAGTAGAGCGAGAAAACGGTGTTTGAACAAAATTTCGCTTTCTCGCTAGTGGTTTTTTGTTCACATGCGGCAATTTCACTCTGATTTTTACTGTTTTCTCGATTTTTTTGGATGGGATTTTCTAAAGCGTTTTCCCTATCCACCAAATTTCCATTTCTCGCTAGTGGTTTTTTTTTGTTCTCATGCGACATTTTGACATTGAATTTGTTTTTATAGCTGCGAAGCTGTAAGCTGAGCGGAGCTATATTGCGGAGCTCTTGGTTTTTTTTGTTTCGTCGTCTGACGCTCTTTTTCGTTTTACATTTGTTCACACAGCAAAGCTGAAAAAGTCAAATATTCTGAATGACTTCTTGCTCTCACTAACGGCGTTTGCGCGCGTGACGTCATTTCTCACTCTCTTTAGCAAAAGTTTTTTGTGTGATTAGATTTTGATTACAAGTGACTTACCTCACTCAATAAAATGACTTTTGCACTTTAAAATTTAAGTTTATTTTTAATTAGTTTTAGGTCAAAGGAACTCATATGTGTAATAAGGGTCCCTAGTGAAAAGACTTCTGCGCAATGAATTTTAACAAGCTTTAATAATTTATCGTTTAATTTTTTTACATAGCTTTTTGAGAGGGGTCGATAACTTTTTTCAACTTATATCTGTATCTGTTTCTATCTCTATCGTACGGCACGCAAGTCTATTCTTTCGCAGCTATTCCGGCAAACTGCCGGCTATGTTTTTTTTAAATTTTTTAATCTGTTTTTTAGAAATGGTTTTCCCAATTCACTCATAGTCCGTTCTAGGTCTAGTCTTTTGTTTAATCAATGGAAATTCTTTGAATTGTACGTCAGGACTTGTCCTGCTATGTTTTTTATTTTTTTTTGTTAGGACCATAAGACGTCACAACCACTTCAAATCTGCTTTTTGTCCCTGGGTTCATGCAATTTCAACTGAATTGCGTGCGTGACGTCATTTTTCGCTCTTAGTGGAGCGAGTTTTTTGTTCATTAGCGTGATTAAATTTTTGGTCACACTTGACTTACCTCACTTTGAAATTGACTGTTATTTACTTTAATTCAAAGAGATAAGGTCAAATGGGTGTGTGTCACACTAAATGGAGGTTATTAGAGGCAGCAAAAACAAATACAGATTTTAAATCAAAATAAAACATATCAGCTTTCAATGAAAGGACGATTTTTTTGGTCTGCCTTTTAACTGTTTTTTTTGAGGCTGCAGATCTACGAAGCTATTGCGGCTATTTTCTGGCAATCTGCCAGCTATGTTTCTTTATGCTAAATCGTAAAATTTATTTAGTAAACCAAAAAAGAAGCCCCAAATTCATTGAATCTAAATTGATCACATTTGTCTATGTTACTGCAAGCAGGCCAAAGTGGATTCAGTGATAATTTGATTCAAAAGTTTTTTCAAGGGCGTGGTTTGAGGCAACTCGTTTTGATTTCTGCTATGTTAAATTCTAAGTTATTTATCCGTGCTATATACCCAACTGGATAGTGATAGTATTATCAACTGAATTTATGAAATTTTACTGCATGCATTGTTTTTCATTTTCTATATTTAAGAACCAATCAAAAGCTGGAAGTTTGATTGACCTCGAATGTTTCTGTTTAGGAGCCTATAATGTTGGCGCTCATTGGTTCCAAACTGTGGTCGTCTTTGGCTCACCGACTGTGGCCAGGTGAAGACGTTTTTGAGCCAGAGTTCGAAGCCAACTCCCAAGAATTCCAGGAGCTGGCTGTTGGAGTGATTGACGTGTGCTACAAGACTGACCATGAACTGGCAAAGAGACTGGTAGAGCAAAAGAGTCTCATCTGGAAAGGAAAGACCAGAATGGATGTGGCTGTTTTGGCTAATTGTAAATTCTTCCTGGCCACTGCCTGCGTCCAGGTATTTTTGACATGATATTTGGATACGCAACCCGTCCGCAAACTTGAAATAATTCTTCAATTCTACAAGATTTATTTAGAAAAAGTTGAAAGGTTTAATTGTTAATAGCCGCCCTCATCTTCTCAGCCGGCTATTATAGCGCTCCTATTTTTACGACTCGAAGAGGAGTATCGCAGAAGTCCTTTTTTTTATAGCTGCGAAGCTGTAAGCTGAGCGTAGCTATATTGCGGTGCTCTTGGTTTTTTTTGTTTCGTCGTCTGACGCTTCATTTTCGTTTTACATTTGTTCTAGAACATTCTGTCTCGTCACTGCTTAAATGGCTTTTTCGCGCTTGATTTCACGCTTTCTGCGTGACCTAAATTGCGGTTATTCAGAAACAGAATCTGTTCCTAAAACAAATTTGATTGTAAGGAAACAGATTGTATGGTCCGACAGCCGAGTGGTTAAGGCGACTGGTTGTTAATCCGGAGATCGCCGGTTCGAGACCCGACAGGGAAAATTTTTTTGCACCCAAAAGCAACCTTTGAAATAATCTTGTAAGTTTTATAGGCGGCGGCGATAACTATTATCAACTCACTTCTGTATCTTTTTCCATCTGTATTTTACGGCACGCAAGTCTATTTCGCAGCTATTCCGGCAATCTGCCGGCTATGTTAATCAATTTTAGTGGAGTTATTTTTGAAGCGGAAAATGAAACGCGTGAAAAAATTTGGAGTGATTTTGATGCTGAACAAAAGCGAAGAGTGGAGCAGTTTTTTGCAACTTTTGATGACTATGAGGTTTGATTATGATATTGTAGTAATTTTAGGCTCATTTTGATAGGAATTGAAGGTTTCAAGTAGTTAATTTGAGTTTAATGCTAATTTGGATGTTTTTGATTAGTTTTGTTGATTTTTAGACGAAATTGAATGATTTTTTGCCTGTTTTTTTTAATAGCCGCACAGCGATAGCTGGGGCTATTATTGGCCTTCTCTTGGTTTTTTTTTATTTCGTCGTCATGATTTTTGTTACGACCATATGACGTCACAGCCACTTTTTGTTCATTCGTTCATGCAATTTCAACTGAATTGCATGTGTGACGTCATTTTTCGCTCTTAGTGGAGCGAGTTTTTTGTTCATGCGCGTGATTAAATTTTTGGTCACACTTGACTTACCTCACTCTCAAATATGACTTCAATTTGAAATTGACTTTTTAATAGCCGCCCTCATCTTCTCAGCCGGCTATTATTGCGCTCCTATTTTTTTTTACTTGGTCGAACTTTTTTTCGCTTTACCATTTTGCCGCTTTTTCGACATTTTGCGTGAAATCTTTTTGACTTCTGTAGGCTAGTTTCTCTCTTCTCTCATTCTGCTAAAAGTGAATTTGAACATCAGTTGCTCAGCAAAGCAATTCAAAATGAACAGTCAGTATAAAAAATTGAAGTCAGAAATAGAAACGGGATAAACCCATAAAGCCCAATTTTAGATGCCCGCTAATTGAACGTCGTCCCTATAAATCTTAGTTACCATCTCTTATGCTTATTGGTGTTGATAGTAGCCCCTGTAGCCTCTCTCTGAGAAACAGAAGTATGTTCAACCACGAAATGCCATCAAAATAAATCGGACTTAAAAAAATGTTTTGTACAAAAATCTTTTATTTGCAATATCTATTCTTTCAATCCCAATCTTGCTTATTGGAATCAACGGCGGCTATTTTCCGGCAATCTGACGGGTATGTTATTTACTTTAATTCAAAGAAATAAGGGCAAATGGGTGTGTGTCACTAAATGAAGGTTATTTGAGATCAGCTAATAGAGGCAGCAATAACTTATACAGATTTTTAATCAAAATATAACAGATCAGCCTTCAATGAAAAGACGAATTATTTTGGTCTGTCTTTTTTGCTGTTTTTTTTAGACTGCCGATCTACGAATCTATTGCGGCTATTTTCTGGAAATCTGCCAGCTATGTTTGTTTTTATTGATTTAAGTGGGATTTGAATAGAAACTTAATACTTAAGGAATATTCATATAGCAATTGACTAAACTTTTCGTGATATAAATTATTTTTTCGGATAATTGAGAGAAAAATTGAGAATTTTAAACCATTTTTCTTATTTTTTTGCAGTTTTTCTTTGATAACTTTCTTAGCCTATTTTGACTTGCCCATTGCGAGCTTTTCATTGCTCAAATTGCGAAGGAACTTTATTCGGCTTTATGTTTCCTCGTACTATTTAAAAAAACTCATTAAGTTTTTCCATTTTTTTTGTTCCATTTGTTTTTGAATGCCGTTTCTATTCTTCCTTGAATTTTTATGGCATTTGTGGAGGTTCAGGGTTCACAATAGTTGTTTTAGTTTTTTAGTCATAAGTATGGGCAATTTTCCTTTTCGAGTCGTTTCGGGACTTCTTCGGGCTATGTTTTTTTTTACTTCTCCGACCTTTTTTTCGCTTCACCCATTTTGACGCTTTTTCGACATTTTACGTGAAATCTTTTTGACTTCTCTAGGCTAGTTTCACTCTTCTGTCATTCTGCTCAAAGTCCTGTTTTAGTTTTTTAGTCATAAGTATGGGCAATTTTCCTTTTCGATTCCTTTCGGGAATTCTTCGGGCTTTTTTTTTACTTCGTCGAACTTTTTTTTCGCTTTACCCATTTTGCCGCTTTTTCGACATTTTACGTGAAATCTTTTTCACTTCTCTAGGCTAGTTTCACTCTTCTGTCATTCTGCTCGAAGTCCTTTTAAACAGCAGCTGCTCAGCAAAGCAATTCAAAATGAAGAGAGTCAGTATTAAAAAGTCAAAGTCTGAAATAGAAACGGGATAAACCCATAAAGCCCATTTTTAGATGCTCGGTACTTGAACTTTGTTCTCATAAGTTTTAGTTACTGTCTATAATGCTTATTGGTATTAATACTAGACCCTGTAGCCTCTCACCCAGAGACAGGAGTATGTTCAATTACGAAATGACATCAAAATCAATCGCACTTAAAAATGTTTTTATACAAAAATCAATTTTGTTTTGATGTTTAATAGCCGCCCTCATCTTCTCAGCCGGCTATTATTGCGCTCGTATTTTTTTTTACTTGGTCGAACTTTTTTTCGCTTTACCATTTTGCCGCTTTTTCGACATTTTGCGTGAAATCTTTTTGACTTCTGTAGGCTAGTTTCTCTCTTCTCTCATTCTGCTAAAAGTGAATTTGAACATCAGTTGCTCAGCAAAGCAATTCAAAATGAACAGTCAGTATAAAAAATTGAAGTCAGAAATAGAAACGGGATAAACCCATAAAGCCCAATTTTAGATGCCCGCTAATTGAACGTCGTCCCTATAAATCTTAGTTACCATCTCTTATGCTTATTGGTGTTGATAGTAGCCCCTGTAGCCTCTCTCTGAGAAACAGAAGTATGTTCAACCACGAAATGCCATCAAAATAAATCGGACTTAAAAAAATGTTTTGTACAAAAATCTTTTATTTGCAATATCTATTCTTTCAATCCCAATCTTGCTTATTGGAATCAACGGCGGCTATTTTCCGGCAATCTGACGGGTATGTTATTTACTTTAATTCAAAGAAATAAGGGCAAATGGGTGTGTGTCACTAAATGAAGGTTATTTGAGATCAGCTAATAGAGGCAGCAATAACTTATACAGATTTTTAATCAAAATATAACAGATCAGCCTTCAATGAAAAGACGAATTATTTTGGTCTGTCTTTTTTGCTGTTTTTTTTAGACTGCCGATCTACGAATCTATTGCGGCTATTTTCTGGAAATCTGCCAGCTATGTTTGTTTTTATTGATTTAAGTGGGATTTGAATAGAAACTTAATACTTAAGGAATATTCATATAGCAATTGACTAAACTTTTCGTGATATAAATTATTTTTTCGGATAATTGAGAGAAAAATTGAGAATTTTAAACCATTTTTCTTATTTTTTTGCAGTTTTTCTTTGATAACTTTCTTAGCCTATTTTGACTTGCCCATTGCGAGCTTTTCATTGCTCAAATTGCGAAGGAACTTTATTCGGCTTTATGTTTCCTCGTACTATTTAAAAAAACTCATTAAGTTTTTCCATTTTTTTTGTTCCATTTGTTTTTGAATGCCGTTTCTATTCTTCCTTGAATTTTTATGGCATTTGTGGAGGTTCAGGGTTCACAATAGTTGTTTTAGTTTTTTAGTCATAAGTATGGGCAATTTTCCTTTTCGAGTCGTTTCGGGACTTCTTCGGGCTATGTTTTTTTTTACTTCTCCGACCTTTTTTTCGCTTCACCCATTTTGACGCTTTTTCGACATTTTACGTGAAATCTTTTTGACTTCTCTAGGCTAGTTTCACTCTTCTGTCATTCTGCTCAAAGTCCTGTTTTAGTTTTTTAGTCATAAGTATGGGCAATTTTCCTTTTCGATTCCTTTCGGGAATTCTTCGGGCTTTTTTTTTACTTCGTCGAACTTTTTTTTCGCTTTACCCATTTTGCCGCTTTTTCGACATTTTACGTGAAATCTTTTTCACTTCTCTAGGCTAGTTTCACTCTTCTGTCATTCTGCTCGAAGTCCTTTTAAACAGCAGCTGCTCAGCAAAGCAATTCAAAATGAAGAGAGTCAGTATTAAAAAGTCAAAGTCTGAAATAGAAACGGGATAAACCCATAAAGCCCATTTTTAGATGCTCGGTACTTGAACTTTGTTCTCATAAGTTTTAGTTACTGTCTATAATGCTTATTGGTATTAATACTAGACCCTGTAGCCTCTCACCCAGAGACAGGAGTATGTTCAATTACGAAATGACATCAAAATCAATCGCACTTAAAAATGTTTTTATACAAAAATCAATTTTGTTTTGATGTTTAATAGCCGCCCTCATCTTCTCAGCCGGCTATTATTGCGCTCGTATTTTTTTTTTTACTTCGTCAAACTTTTTTTCGCTTTACCATTTTGCCGCTTTTTCGACATTTTGCGTGAAATCTTTTTGACTTCTCTAGGCTAGTTTCTCTCTTCTCTCATTCTGCTAAAAGTGAATTTGAACAGCAGTTGCTAAGCAAAGCAATTCAAAATGAACAGAGTCGGTATAAAAAATTGAAGTCAGAAATAGAAACGGGATAAACCCATAAAGCCCAATTTTAGATGCCCGCTATTTGAACGTCGTTCCTATAAGTCTTAGTTAGCAGCTCTAATGCTTATTGGAATTGATAATAGCCCCTGTAACCTCTCTCTACGAAACAGAAGTATGTTCAACTATGAAATGCCATCAAAATAAATCGGACTTAAAAAATGTTTGTACAAATTTTTTTTTCAATATCTATTCTTTCAATCCCAGTAGCTCATTCTGTTTCCCGTAATCGATGGATTAGTCAACATTAAGCATCTGAGAGGAAAGTCTCAAGATGGTGTAACCGTGACTTGGCGGGGGTGGGTATACGTTATATGACCAGTAATCTGGGGGTGGGGCTGTATAATGAGAAAGACCCGGAAAATCAATTTGCAAGCAAAAATTGTGGAGATAAAAATGGTACTTATTTTGGCGTACCTGATCATTTAAACAAAATCCAAGGAGTTTGAAAATTTTTTCGTGAATAGGAATGAGTCTGTGCTAGTGGAGGCTTCAATTTCATGAAACTACTGTCCATGACTGATATCTTTTATGAAAAAAAATTTGTATTCGATCTCTGTTATAGGCATGCGTGGAGGGTTACTGGAAGGGTAACTTGAGATGCAAAGTGCTCAACATAGTGTGGTGTCTGGTGAACCCTGTGGCCATCAATGGTCTAGACGTTGTGACGATGCCAGACTCAGATGATGAGAATGGAGCCTATGGGGGTCATGGTGCCTCAGATAACGAGCATGAGTTGGAGCAGATGGGAGGTGGGGCACAAGTGCCTAACAGTCAGGTGGCCGCGGCTGAACACGAAACCCTTTTGGCTGGAGGAAACAAAGAAGTCATTGGTAATTTGCAACAATTGTCTTTTTAATAGCCGCAGAGCGATAGCTGGGGCTATTATTGGCCTTCTCTTGGTTTTTTACAATTCAAAGAAATTGAATTGTATTGGGGCGCTGTCTTTTTTTTAAGATCTGTTCACACATTTTCATGATTTTTGAAGTCAAATTGGAGTAGTGATTTTGGTCACGCCGAAACAGGAAGTGGAGCGAAAGAGCGAGTGGTTTTGCGGCGTGAAATTTTTTCGCTCTAATTTTAAAGTGGAGTGAGAAAAAGGTGTTTGAACAAAAATTAGCTTTCTCGCTAGTGGTTTTTTGTTCACATGCGGCAACTTCACTTTGATTTTTACTATTTTTTCAGTTTTTTGGATAGGATTTTTTTCTAAATGGTTTTCCAATCCATTCATAGTCCGTTCTATGTCTGGTTTTCTGTTTAGTCAATGAAAATTCTTTGAATTGTACGTCAGGACTTGTCCTGCAATGTTTTTTTATTTCGTCGTCGCGATTTTTGTTACGACCATATGACGTCACAACCACTTCAAATCTGCTTTTTGTTCATTCGTTCATGCAATTTCAACCGAAGTGCGTGTGTGACGTCATTTTTTGCTTTTATTGGAGCGAGTTTTTTTGTTCATTCCCGTGATAAAATTTTTGGTCACACTTGACTTACCTCACTCTCAAAAATGACTTCAATTTGAAATTGACTTTTTAATAGCCGCCCTCATCTTCTCAGCCGGCTATTATTGCGCTCCTATTTTTTTTTACTTGGTCGAACTTTTTTTCGCTTTACCATTTTGCCGCTTTTTCGACATTTTGCGTGAAATCTTTTTGACTTCTGTAGGCTAGTTTCTCTCTTCTCTCATTCTGCTAAAAGTGAATTTGAACATCAGTTGCTCAGCAAAGCAATTCAAAATGAACAGTCAGTATAAAAAATTGAAGTCAGAAATAGAAACGGGATAAACCCATAAAGCCCAATTTTAGATGCCCGCTAATTGAACGTCGTCCCTATAAATCTTAGTTACCATCTCTTATGCTTATTGGTGTTGATAGTAGCCCCTGTAGCCTCTCTCTGAGAAACAGAAGTATGTTCAACCACGAAATGCCATCAAAATAAATCGGACTTAAAAAAATGTTTTGTACAAAAATCTTTTATTTGCAATATCTATTCTTTCAATCCCAATCTTGCTTATTGGAATCAACGGCGGCTATTTTCCGGCAATCTGACGGGTATGTTATTTACTTTAATTCAAAGAAATAAGGGCAAATGGGTGTGTGTCACTAAATGAAGGTTATTTGAGATCAGCTAATAGAGGCAGCAATAACTTATACAGATTTTTATTCAAAATATACCATATCAGCCTCCAATGAAAAGGCGAATTTTTTGGTCTGTCTTTTTTACTGTGCATTTTTTAAAATGCAGATCTACGAAGCTATTGCGGCTATTTTCTGGCAATCTGCCAGCTATGTTTCTGTGTATTGACTACTTTCTGCTTTTGGACTTCGCGCTTTGAGTTATAAATAGATTGAAACGAGGGCTTTGCGCCGCATAGCTATACCATTAATAACGAGTGTCGTAGTTGCATAATATTTTGATGAAATAAATTGTTAACGCAAGCTGAAAATTGGCAATGTAGATTGGACTACAAGTTCCACCGCACTTTTCCTAATGTATGAAGAGTGTCGAACCTCCTTAGGTCGATGGTTCCTCCATGGTGACAAAAATCGTGACCGCGCTGCAATATTTATTAATAGCCGCGAACCGATGGCGGCTATTATTGGGGGACATCGTGATTTTTTAAGTCGTCGTCTCCATCGATTGTTCTTGCGACCATTGACTTTTTCAATTTCAGTGACTTCTACTGCTTTGCAGTTAAAATTTGTGTGCGTGACGTCATATTTTCTGCTTTTAGGTCAATTGCGTGACTTATCTTACTCAAAAAATGACTTCTGAACTCATTTTATGAACATTTTCTAGTTAAAGATCAGTAGTGTGCTTCTAAGTAGTGCCAAACGTATATGCTTAATTCTTGAGTATTAGAGTCTTGATTTTTTGATTTGAATATTAATTTTGGAAAAAGCTTTATTAGGGCTGTTTCCTTATAGAGCGTATGTGTCTTATAAAAATGACCTTACGAATCGTACAGTACTAACCCAAAAAGTCTAGGGGTCTACTAAAGGACTGGTGGTCAATCTGTCTATCTTATTTCTTTACTTGTTTTAAATCCATGGAAGGTCAAGCGTCTATCGCGGATATTGTCCGCAATCTGCTGGCTATGTTTCTAGCTCTCGGTGAAACCAGAAAAATTTCAAACACAATTTCAGACATACTTGAAGTGCTCAACAAAACTACTTTAAATGAGCGCTGATTTATTGCTCTTGAACGTAGTTCATAGCAATTATTGTAAACGTGTGTGCCTTTTTTATAGCTGCGAAGCTGTAAGCTGAGCGTAGCTATATTGCGGTGCTCTTGGTTTTTTTGTTTCGTCGTCTGACGCTCTTTTTTTGTTTTACATTTTCACACAGCAAAGCTGAAAAAGTCAAATTTTCTGAATGACTTCTTCCTCTCACTAACGGCATTTGCGCGCGTGACGTCATTTCTCACTCGCTTTAGCGAGCGTTTTTAGGTTATTTGCGTGATTAGATTTTGATCATACGTGACTTACCTCACTCAATAAAATGACTTTTGCACTTTAAAACTTAGGTTTAATTTGAATTTGTTTAAGGTCAAAGGAACTCATTTGTGTAGTAAAGGTCCCCAATAAGAGGCTTCTGTGGAATGAATTTTAACAACCTTTATTGATTTATCGCTGATTTTTTTAGCCTAGTTTTTTGAGTGGCGTCGATTTTTTTTTCAATTTAGATCTGTATCTGTTTCTATCTCTATTATATGGCACGCAAGTCTATTCTTTCGCAGCTATTCCGGCAATCTGCCGGCTATGTTTTATGCAAAATTTTCGCTTGACAATTTTGACTCTTCGAGTGACTTTTGCATTTCGCGTGATCTAAAATTCCCTCTCAATCACAATTTCAAGCAGCTGAACTCAATTGGCGGCAATTTAATACTAAAAGTCAAATGAAAAGTGCGCCGAAACTGGTGTCATTTTTTACTTTAAATCTTAATAGTGGTATATGTTAACCTCTAATGTAGTTATTTGAAGCCCACTATGGATCTTCTTAGTCCCATTTGCCCCCTCCCCCCCCCCCCCCGACTGAAGCAGGCTGTAATTAATTAGAGCTCCCAGTCGTTCAAGAGCAATTCCTCCGACGTTTAGTCGGTTCTGTTTAATAGTCGCCGTCAGCTTATCAGCGTCTATTATATAGGCGCTCTCCTTTTAAGTGCCCACAAACGAAGTTCGTAGCAGTTATTGCAATCGTGTTGGTCTTTTTTACAATCCAAAGAATTTGGATTGTATTGAGGCGCTATTCAAATATCTGTTTTTTAAATGTTTTCACACTTTTTTCTGATTTTTTAGCTTTCGAAACGGGATAACCTTTTAAAGCCGGGCGGTCGTTAAGTTGCAATAGAGGCCCTCAGCGGGCTTCGGTAGTCTTTTAAAAGTTTAATGTGTTGAAGTTGCTAGCAACGTCTAAGTTCAAGGTGAAAAGTCACTTGTTTGACCACAAAATTGTCCTGTTTTTCATGCTCTTCTGTCTATTCGTTGAATTTTATTCTTAAACAGGAGTTCAATTGACATTGGTTAAAACTCCTAGTAGTCTTCTGCCAGCTAGAAATGCCTTTCAGTTATCTTTTTTGAGGTATCCATTATGATGATCCAAACTTAATTAAAATTTTGTAAAACACCTTGCAAATTTTTTCAATTTTTTAAAATGTTTGTCTTTTTTTAATTTTCTTCGATCTTTAGGGGTCAGAGGATCTTTTTTAGAGCTTGAAGAAGGTTTAATGAATAGTATTAAGTTACAACAATTTAATTTTGATAACTTCAATGAGAAGAATTTTTGCAAATTTTCACTAAATTTTGACATTTTCAAGTTTTGTGAATTTTGTCAGTTTTCAAGCTTTGCGCTATTTAGAGGCGAAAGAATTGTTTCTATATATTCATATGATTTGTTGGAAAGTGTTTAGTGACAACAAATTATTTTTCAAGATTTCAATATGAGGAATTTAATGCAAATTTTCATTAAAAATTGCCATTATTTCATGATTTTGAAATTTTTGTTATTTAATGTGTTTTTAGTGGCCACTGAAGCTTTTCTTTATAGATGCCAATGAATCTTTTCAAGGGCGTGAAGACTGGATACTGGTTAGTTTTTTTGTTGCAACTGGTTAGTTTCGAAGATAATAATCTGAGGACTTTTAACAATTTTTTTGTTCAATTTTTGACAATTTCTTCATCTTTTAGAATTTTCTTCATTTTTTGAGTGTGCTGATCTTAACGGGCCAATAAAGCTTTTCATCGGCTTGGAGGTGGGTTACTGGATAGTTTGCTGTGACAACTAAATATCAGCAAATTTTGCTTAAATTTTGCCATTTTTTGTTAGAACTGTTGTTCATTTCTCGAGTTTTTCGATCTTTTTGGGCCAGTGAATCATTTGCAGGGCTTGAAGATGGGTTACTGAATAGTTTTTCGTGACAACTAATCTCTACTGATTAGATAATAATATGATTTATTTTTCGGTATGTTATTTATTATTTATATCTTTGCAAGGATGAGTTGGTCTTGATGACAAACGTGTGAATAATTCAGACAAATCTGCAATGATAGTTTTTATTTTGAAGTTATTGGAACTTTGTCCATTTGAATTTTCCTGAACCCAAGTGGTCATAAAGACTTTTGATGCTTTTACGAGCTTTTTGCACAAATAATAGAATTATCGCTTTGGTTTTGTAGAAGTTGACATCAGGAAGTTGAATCGAATCGTCAGTATATTTGCTAAAGAATGGAATTTAACATGATTATCCTAATAGTGTATACATTTCGAATGACGTTATTATTTTTTACTAATTTTGCGAAATTGTGTTTCCGTTTGATTGCTAATAATCATTTTGTCTGCTGTTCAGATGGTTGAGAGGTTAGTTTTTCCTTTAGTTCTTGGATTTTTATTTCAGGACCTGTCTTGTCATGTTTTTTAATTCGCTTTACCTTTTGATCACGTTTTCTGTTTTACTCAAGTCACGATATTCACGTTTCGTTTTTTGATTACCTCACTCGCTGTTTCAACTGAATGGATTTTAAATTCTTTCACACATTGAGTCACGCAATATAGTGGATGCAGTCAAGATCAGAAGGGCAAAATCGAAAGAAATGGGATAAACATATTAAGCCTGGTCATTAAGTGCATTAGGTTAACAAAGTTCATTAAAGCGGTTGCTAGCTGGCGTTAGTATTATGCTTAATAGCGTTCAGCTTAGAAGTTGAATGAAGTGCATTTTTAGAATCTAACCAAATATGCAGATATTGCGCACCAAATAAGAACACTTTGACACACAGAAAAATTCTGTCAATTTCTATCTCCATCTTTTTTCTGTTTCAAACCCAATATGCGTCAAGTGTGTCAACGGCGGCTATTTTCCGGCAAACCACCGGCTTTGTTTGCTTTTTGCGAAATTTTTGCAACAATTCGGATTTGCTTCGGAATTCGGTAACTTTTCGATGCAGTTGAAGATGGGTTACTGAATAGTTTTTCGTGACAACTAATCTCTACTGATTAGATAATAATATGATTTATTTTTCTGTATGTTATTTATTATTTATATCTTTGCAAGGATGAGTTGGTCTTGATGACAAACGTGTGAATAATTCAGACAAATCTGCAATGATAGTTTTTATTTTGAAGTTATTGGAATTTTGTCCATTTGAATTATCCTGAACCCAAGTGGTCATAAAGACTTTTGATGTTTTTGCGAGCTTTTTGCACAAATAATAGAATTATCGCTTTGGTTTTGTAGAAGTTGACATCAGGAAGTTGAATCGAATCGTCAGTATATTTGCTAAAGAATGGAATTTAACATGATTATCCTAATAGTGTATACATTTCGAATGACGTTATTATTTTTACTAATTTTGCGAAATTGTGTTTCTGTTTGATTGCTAATAATCATTTTGTCTGCTGTTCAGATGGTTGAGAGGTTAGTTTTTCCTTTAGTTCTTGGATTTTTATTTCAGGACCTGTCTTGTCATGTTTTTTAATTCGCTTTACCTTTTGATCACGTTTTCTGTTTTACTCAAGTCACGATATTCACGTTTCGTTTTTTGATTACCTCACTCGCTGTTTCAACTGAATGGATTTTAAATTCTTTCACACATTGAGTCACGCAATATAGTGGATGCAGTCAAGATCAGAAGGGCAAAATCGAAAGAAATGGGATAAACATATTAAGCCTGGTCATTAAGTGCATTAGGTTAACAAAGTTCATTAAAGCGGTTGCTAGCTGGCGTTAGTATTATGCTTAATAGCGTTCAGCTTAGAAGTTGAATGAAGTGCATTTTTAGAATCTAACCAAATATGCAGATATTGCGCACCAAATAAGAACACTTTGACACACAGAAAAATTCTGTCAATTTCTATCTCCATCTTTTTTCTGTTTCAAACCCAATATGCGTCAAGTGGGTCAACGGCGGCTATTTTCCGGCAAACCACCGGCTTTGTTTGCTTTTTGCGAAATTTTTGCAACAATTCGGATTTGCTTCGGAATTCGATAACTTCTCGATGCAGTTGAAGATGGGTTAGTGAATAGTTTTTCGTGACAACTAATCTCTACTGATTAGATAATAATATGATTTCTTTTTCTGTATGTTATTTATTATTTATATCTTTGCAAGGATGAGTTGGTCTTGATGACAAACGTGTGAATAATTCAGACAAATCTGCAATGATAGTTTTTATTTTGAAGTTATTGGAATTTTGTCCATTTGAATTATCCTGAACCCAAGTGGTCATAAAGACTTTTGATGTTTTTGCGAGCTTTTTGCACAAATAATAGAATTATCGCTTTGGTTTTGTAGAAGTTGACATCAGGAAGTTGAATCGAATCGTCAGTATATTTGCTAAAGAATGGAATTTAACATGATTATCCTAATAGTGTATACATTTCGAATGACGTTATTATTTTTACTAATTTTGCGAAATTGTGTTTCCGTTTGTTGCGAAATTGTTACAACTATGTGGTAAAATTATTCAGTCTAACTTGTTTTTTGAAGACAATGACCGACTCGAGCACGTAGGAGACGCACAAAAGATGAACAACTGTGTTGAAAACGAGAACTTGGAAGTTGTGTTCCGTGTGCCTCAAAAACACGGAGTGGATGCGAACGGTCGTCTCAACGGGGGGCCTAAGATCTCTTACTTCCAAAAGGCCAAGATATTCTACACCGCACCTGTCACTAAATTCATCACGCACTCCACGGCGTATATAGTGTTCCTGCTTATGTACTCGTGGATGGTGTTGAACATCACAAGTGAAGATGAAATTCACTGGATGGAGATTCTGGTTGTAGTTTTGGCTACCTCCTATGCTGTCGAAGAGATCCGACAAGTTAGTAGTGATAAATTGTTTACTTATAGGTGAGCAGTATCTCAGGGATTATCTGTTCTGCCCTAGTCCAATGATGCCCAGCAGTAGCACTTATAAACACCCACGGAAAAAGAAACCCAATCAACTTTTGAACCCCTCTTGGTCGTACTTTGGGCTCTTATCGATTGTAATTCCCCACGTAATTATAGCTCCCCTAATTATATAATTATAATAAGTTCAGCCATTAGGCGGGAGAGGGGGTAATATTGGGTTTTGTTGGAGTTTATTTGAAACTCATTGTAAGAAGACATGATTGGCTAGCCTGAAGGTGACTGGTTGTGATGCAAAAGGAAAATATGGCAGTGAATGGATTGATAAGGGTGTTCGGTCTTCATATGTGATTTGACACAATTTTTAATACGACCAGCACTTTTCTTGATAAAACATGCAAATCATAACGAAAAGAACAATGACTGCGAAACAGATTGTTCGTGTGCGATCAAACTGATCAAATGGACCAAGAAGATCGTCAAAGTATCTGAGTTGATAATTCCATAAAGAGACGCTTATAGTTACTAACCATCTACGCAGACTTTTCTATGTATAGCTATTGTTGACTATCTTATGTTTTCTCTTGGTAAATGAAATAAGGCTTCTGTACTGTTTCAGCTTACACGACCTGAGGTGCTTTTAGTATTTTCTCTATCGTGAATGCCATTTATCTTCACTTCTCATGATCCTATCAAACATGATTGTTAAGCATTTTGAATATTTTTAATATTTTGGGATCTTTGAATATCATAGTGCGACAATATTTTCACTTTCAGCGAAAATTTTTATTTACTCTATTCTAAAAGCATTTTGTCTTGAAATTCATACTATAAAAGTTTCTTCCCGTTCATCTATTTTTTTAAAGCTGCATTTAGTTCTCGCAGATCTCCGCATAGCTGTTACCAAACTCTCAATAGAGGCATTTGCAAAATCTCAACAGTCAGCAAAGATTAAATAGGTATTTTCTACAAGTACTAGAATTTAGACGACCACTTTTCCGTTTGTTTGTCAAAAAACATTGTTGCAAAATAGCTGTTTTTAATTTAGTAAAATCAACAGGCCAAACGTGTGGCAATGTGAGATCTTTATTTGGTGGTGATATGTTTCTTTTCTAAGACGTTTTTCGATACTTTTTTTTACAATTCAAAGAATTTGAATTGTATTGGGGAGCTGTCTTTTTTACGACTCGAAGAGGATTAATGGTGATCTATTTTTTAATCAGGGATTTCCATTTTTAAATGATGTGTTTTAGAGCTTGTCAAATGCCGCACGTGAAAAGAAGATTTAGGTCAATCAGTTGAACAAAAATCAAATGCAGAGAGAGAGAGAGAGAGAGAGAATTTAACAGACTTTTTGTTTATTCGTTACTCTGAGAGAGCGAGAAAATTATGCGTGAAAAAATTTTGCGCTAAGCAATGAAATTTTTAATGGTTTTTTTAGTTTTAACTTTTACTCGTTCAGTCAAAGCTGCTTGTCTCAAGTACATTAGCTCGTAAGAGTACGTTTCAACCTTTTTTTTGGACTATCTTAAGCTAGTATTACCATTTTTGATGCGATTTTGAGCGGTTTTGCTATTTTGTTCTGTTGGGCCTTTTTCTAGGTTTTTGTGATCTTTTTCAATTCTCTACATTGGGGGGGGGGGGGGGGGGGTTGGTTGAACCTTGTCGTTTTAGTGGTCACGGCGACCTTTCATTTTGATTGATGCTAATTTTTATGATTGTAGAGAATTGATTGATGCTACTTGATTGATGCTACTTGAACCATTGCTTTTCTTGTTCACTGTTTCGTCTAGTGATACTACCGTTATTTCGACCAAAAAGTGACACTTCAGGTTTTTGTTATATGGGTTACCGATTGAGCAGAGCACTTTTTTACGTGCTTTTAAAAATTATAATAGGAAAATAACGCGTTTTTATCAAATGTTTATGATTTTTCCTACCTTTCCTTTCCTCTATTTTCTCTGAATTTTCTCTGATCTGTTGCTTTTCTAACACTCGGTATTCAATAATTGAGTGAAAACTATTTGTTTTCCACGTTGTTCTGCTAATAGTTGTTTCGGAGTCCAAATTGTGAAGAGTTTTTATATGTTTTACCAGTTTTTGTCAGATATCGCTTCTAATGTTATTTTTTACTGCTTTTCTTACTGTGTTTCAAAACTTTAATTAAGGAAGAGGTTAATTTTTTTTGTAGATGGCTTCCGTCTGAGTGGATATCTACGTCGAGTCTTCATGATTTCTGATGTGAAATTGGCGAATTTGTTTTCACTATTATTTTGAATTAGAGTGATAACGTTATTTAAACAAAATTTGCATTCTGTATTGTGGTTTTTTGTTCACGTGCGGCCATCTGAGTATTTTTAATTTTGTATCGTATTTTTTTCTGTGGTTTTCCCTATCCATTTATTGTCAATATTAGGTCTAGTTTGTTGTTTAGTCAGTGTAAATTCTTTGCATTGTAGGTAAGGACTTGTCATGCTACTTCGTCGAATAAAAATTTCTTTAGCTTTACCGTAAGTCACAGCTTCTTCAATGTTTTGCGTGAATTCTTTTTTCTCTGGTCTAGTTGTATTCTTCGGTCATTCTGTGGAAACCGCTTTCAAACAGGAGTTGCCCATGAAATCAATCTAAAATGAACGGAGTCAAAAACGAAATCAATAATAGAAACGGTATAAACCTATATAGTCCAATTTTTGATGCCCGCTGCTTCAACTTTGTTCATATAAGTCTTAGTTACCATGTCTAGTGGTATTGATAATAGCACTCTGTATCATCCCGTTAATAATCAGAATTATATCTATCTATGGAATGACATTTTTTCATTTTTTTTTGTTCTTTCAATCCTAATCGGGGTTACTGTAATTAATGGCGGATATTTCCAGCAATATTCCAGGTATGTTTATTAATTGCTCTCGAATGCAGTTTTGATGAAACTATTGTAGTCCAACTATTGTGAAACCAATGGTTGTTATTATTCGAGAGTTCGACCATTAAAATGTGTTGAATAATAATGACCTGCGTATATAGCCATCATTTTTAACGATTTTTTAACGATTCAATATTTTCTCCAGAAAATTTTAGCTCTGGTTTTGGCATTGGTCAAAATATTTTTTGAAATCTTTTTGATAGTTAAGATAATAGAACGTAACTGTGATTAGTGCCTTGAGATAAGCTAAGGTTTATCTAGAACTCGGTCTAGGTCTACTTAATACTGTCCGATTTAATTCTTGAAAAATCCCAACTACCTGACAACCTCAGGAACTGCTTTCGATTGGTCGAAGGTCGTGCGTGCACCGGAAAACAAATTGGGATGTTTATGAAACTATTGACTTCTTGGGAAAATTATTTAATAATTCAGCATGTGTGAATTATCTGTGATTTGCCTTGATTACTTGGGCACTTTTTGCATAGTTTAGTCATCACCAGAGTCTATAGAATTCATGAGTCTTGTGTGAATCAGTTGGAAGCGATAGTAATTTAAGAATTTTAAGATTCTCGTTAGCACAGATGCACTGTCACTCAAGCGTCCTATCTTCATGGAACATTATCAGGCATATATTTGACATCATGTAAACACTCACGGAACGTTATTTTGAACTTATTTGATGTGTTTTTAAAGCATACGACATTTTTGACAAATTTGTTCGTGTTGGTTATAGTTGGTGACTGAAGACGCGACCTGGAGTAAGAAGCTAAAGGGCTACCTGGCCTCTGAGTGGAATATAATTGATGTGATCTACCTGAGTATGATCTTCACTGCATTCGGACTTAGTGCGATCGGGAGTATGCGGGAGGTGTCCCGAATCCTCTACGGAATGGTCACTCTCCTTCTATGGCTCAGAGTCATCAGATTGTACCAGGCTATCGGTTAGTTGCACATGTTTTGTATGCTGGTTTTATATTTCTTCTATATTCATTTCAATATTTATCTGTTTCACGATTAGAGGGTGGAATATTTTTAAATATAACCAAATAGTCAGAAAAACGCGCCACAGTAAAATTGGTGCTTTAGTAAAGCAGAAGACTGGTTTTCTATGTTTTTAACGTAAACAAAGAGTTAGCATAACTTGTCACGATAAATATTATTTATCAAGCAACTATTTTTGTTCTGTCAACATTTTCAAGGATCAGCAATTCATTCATGTAATGGAAATGTAATGGAAAAGTTTTTGTCAGTTAAGTGAAGAGTTCTAGAACAATTGTGAACAATTTGGTTAACAAAATCGGGGGATAGAGCGGAAAGGAGTTAGTTGGGAATAAATTTTATATCAGCTACTCCCAAATGGATACCGCATGTTATGTTGAGCTATTTCCAGGTCGATTGGGACCCCTGTGGATTATGATGAGGAAAATGTTCAAAGAGATGTTGATCTTCATCACGGTGTTGCTTGTGTTCCTGTTGGGTTACGGTATCTGTACAATTGCACTAATCTTCACCCAAGAACAGCTGAAGGAGAAACCACTTACAGACACTCTTGAGTTCGTGGTTCTAATCCCTTCATTGCAGATGTTCGGAGAACTGTTCTTGGAGACTTTGGTTGAAAGTAAGTGCCTACCAAGCTGTTGATTATTGCGAAAAATAAGGCTTTTGAAAATTGCAAAGAAGTTGAGAATCGGTTTCGTCAGATCAAATATGATGTCCCAGTAAACGTACAGAATCATTGATGCATTTTCATAACAATTATACAAAGACCGTACAAAAAATGGCGTGTGTATGACTTTATATATGAATCATATATAATTACTAAGAAGTAGTAGCAGTAAGAGACTTCAATTACCCGTTGAAAGGTTGATACATTATTGATATAAATTGTGCAAACTGATATCTACGGCCATATTAGGAAGTGAGCACCTGGCAAACTTTTCTTGGGAAAATTATAATGACGTGATTTGAGGTCTTTGTGCTTTTTAACGTTGTATGGCATCTATTTATGGTTAATGTTGTTCTCTTCTGTGGATCATATACTGATATGAGTGCAAACTACTCAGTAATTGATGGCACGGTTGCGTTAAAACTGTTTGGCATGGACAAGAAACAGTTGGCTATTTTTCTGTTCTGTTCTACTGTTGCAATGACATAAATTGTCGTACACTAGCACTCGATTATTGCTTTATCATTGCCACATTTTCAGTTCTCTTTTGATTGGTTTGAGACTGATTACAGAGTTTAAAATTATTTAGAGTAGCCAGATTTTTGAAGATTTCACGATGCTCATCGTAGTAACATGTTTGCAGTTGAGTATTTAAAGTTTGTGATTCATCTTAGCTGAATTCGGTTTTAGTTATTTTTTATAGCTGTGAAACTCTGTCTGACGGTCATTTTGCGTTGAATTTGTTCTGGAACATTTTTTGCTTGACTTTTTAATTGGCTTTTATCTTGATTTCTTGCCTTTTGCGTGATCTAAATTGGAGTCACAAAGCGGGTTTGAAGCTCTGCAATGTCAAAAGTTTTTAAACCTAAATAAGTTTTTTAAAGAGGGTCGTGCTTGCACCGGAAAACAAATTGGGATGTTTATGAAACAAATGACTTTTTAGGAAAAGTGTTAGATCACTGTAGTTTTCTTCAAAGTAGAGCCTTTTTCAAACTGTCGAAGCGAATTCACAGAAGAGTTCTTATAGCCGTCAGTGTTAGAGAACTGTCGTTTTCTTCAAAGTAGAGCCTTTTTCAAACTGTCGGAGCGAATTCAAATCCAGCGAAGAATTATTAAACTTTCAATATTTTTTTACGTCTTTTAAATGACGTCTTTTAAAAAATGAGTGCATAAGCAATTTTTCTATTGATACTTACTGCTGCTTTTGTTTTAGTAGTTTAATGCGAAGGAGGGTTTACAATAGTCAGGATTAGGCTTGGACTATTTCTTTGATTTGAAAGCTTAAACAACAACTCTTATTTAGACCGTTGGCCGCCTGTCGCAGTTTGCTCCGAATTATTTTGTTTTAGTGCCGTCTCATGAAATTTTAGGAAATGAGAAAAATTTAGATAACAATTTAGTAAACTTTTTGGAGCTGTGTACCCTGTTTTCTGAATAGATCAGCACTGTTGATGCTACTAGCCTGTCTAAAATTGGTTTCTTTCCACCACCGCTCATCGTCTCTGAGTGGTTCATATAACTTAAGTCGGTTATCTTTACTGTCTTCAAAAATGTAATTTTACAGATGACTCTAAGGTTTTTTGCACACTATGCGGTTTTTGTTTCTTAAATCATTAACAATGTATTACATTTTGTGTTCTTTTGAACAGTAGCGTCAGTTATTTGTTTCGCTATCTTTGCGCTCCTACTACAAAAGTTCGTTAAACAGATTCTCAAAGCAAAACTTTTGTGTGAATCTAATAGAAAAACTATACGTGGTTGTTAAATTGTAAAGAACAGGATTTATTTTGGCACATCGGTTCAAAAAAAAAAGAATTTGCTCCAAATTGAATTGAAAGGTGTCAATATTGGAATTCTCCAGCGAAATGCTGGCGGTTTTGCTCCTCTATCAGGTGCAATATGAAACTTTGGTTGCCCAATTTTGATTGATTGATAATCTTTGTTCTCATTTCGCTGGGTCAGTTTGGTTTAAAAGTTTGGCCTGTCGAAGAATTTTATTAATTTGTGTTCTTTTAATCAGCAATATGGAGCGGACATAGTTGTACGGTACCTTGTTGTGCCCAATATTCAATCTTCTGCATTTTTCTCTTTCTATTTTAGTCTGTTATTATAGTTGTAAGCTTAATTTAGCTATATTGCTGTTATTTTGTTTGCGAGCCTCAAAACAAAGTTTTATTTGTCTTATCATGCTACTGCAACTGCTTTTATTTGCTCTCGAAACATTGCGGGGCACTTATCGTACACGTGTGTCCTTTTTGATGCAAAATTTTTGTTTGACCGTTTTCACGCTTTTGTTCTAAAACCTTCTCAGCTCTCAAAATTTTTTCACGCCTGATGTCTGAATTTTTTGAGTGATCACAATCGCTCTCATTCCGAATTAAAGTTTGTTGCAAACATAAAGGCGTTTGTAAGCGGTTAAGTAGCAAAAACGGTGAAACTTAGTCGTTAGTCTGTCAGCCGAGAACGCGCGGGCGGGTTCGACCCTTCTCGGGGTGGTTTTTTGGCACCCTTAAAAAAATTTCTAAGCTCCCCCAATCCAAATTAAATAAATTTCGCCGACTGTCTTTGGAGATCAATTCAAGTGACGTTAGTTGGTGTATGTGTGTGTGTGTGTGTGTGTGTGTGTTTGTGTGTGTGTGTGTGTGTGTGTGTGTGTGTGTGTGTTTAATTGCTCTCAAACGAAGTTTGTAGCAATTATAGTAGTCCTGTCGGTCCTTTTATGCGATTTTTCGCCGGACCAATTTTTCGTCTGACGCATTTGACTTTTCGTCCTCAAAAACGGGATAAACAGGTAGCGCTCAGTGGGCATTTCAGCTCACTAGTCTTCAAGTATGCGATTCATAGAATCTGTTTTGAAGACTTATAACTAGGGTGCTAAGGGCCGTTCTTAGAGATTAACCCCCCCCCCCCTCCCCCCACTGTTGCCACCCCATCAGCCCCCGGTGCTTCCCCCTCCCCCGCTGCGCTCCTTTACGGCCCTTCAATGAAGCTAAAGCTAGCCTCACTAAACCGTACCTAGCTACTGACAAAGCCAACCGCTCGCCGGTCGTTAGAGAACAATTCGCCCGACGTTAGTCGGTTATGTTTTTGTGTTTGTGTGAGTGCATGTGTGGTTATGCGCGCGTTTATGCGCGCATCTCTATTTGTGTCTGTGGTGGCGGGCACGTGTGTGTCCGTGCATGTGTGTGTGGGTGAGGGTGAAAGAGAGTGAGACTGAGTGAGTGCGTGCGTGGGTTTGTGAGTGATCATGTAAATGAGTGAGTGGGTGATTTCGGTGTCTTAATTTTTCTTGCAATGAGATTCTGCTGAGCTGCGTGCTAATGTTTTTGATAAATGGCTTACCTCACTCTATCGTGACTTAACTTTTTCAAGGTCAAAAGAAGAGTCCTATATAATAAAAGCCGTATATACCTTTTGAAAAAAAATTAAATGTTTCATTGCATCGGCTATTCCATGGGCTCAGTTCTGTTTCTGTATCTTTTCTACGGCCCCCAAGTCTATTTTGCAGCTATTCTGGTCATCTGTTGTCTAAGTATGGGCAGAGTTGGTAGTACTTCGTTTTTACGGAAGCAAAAAGCAACCTCTGTCCTCCGATTAAATGTTTGATTTGCAGTCAATTAGAGGACAGCATCTGGTTTTTGTTTACTTTCCATCTAATCCCCCAGTTTTTTTCCAATTTTATCTATTCCTAGTTGGTGTGTGTCCAATTTCATTCCAGTGCACCTAAAGCGTTCCATATTTTTATTGAATGACAGTGGTACAATGAGGTAAATACGTATCCGCGCCCAAATTTTTATAGATAGCATTTTTTGTGGTGATCATATGTAAATGATTGTTGTATTAATTCTACGATGGTTTTTCTATTGTGACTGAAGCTGCATGACTTAATTGACTGTTTGTGTCTGTTTTTCATCAGAGAGAACAGAAGGAGGTGAAGGTAAGTGAGAAACAACACCTGGACAAATATTCGCCTTTTGGTCGCTTTATCTTTAATCTGTTATGAATGACCACCCGTTTACTAAATCAACTTGAGCATACTAAAGAATGAAAAACCAATTTAATAGTTCAAGTAACCGTCACCGTTTTATACCTGGCTACCTTTTACTTAACAGGTTTTACTGCCGTGTTGTTTTGCAACCCGTAACACCAACTGACTATTAATTGCTCTGAAACAAAAATTGGATCATTGTTTGAAACACGCACATGCAAGTTTCAAAATATCCAATTCTGTAATGTCAGATTTTAAAACTAACGGCCTTTTTCTGCCTGCAATTCGGCTAGTTCTGCCATATTAAAGTTACAAGAATTAGGTACGTCTTCAAAGCAAGAGTTAAAATCAAGTTTTGTTTTAGAGCAATTTTTCGAAATTGTTGTATATTTGATATTTAAATTGAACTTAAATCGAGTGCTGTAACTGTTTCATTATAATTGAATTAGCTCAATTAATGGGCTTTTTTATAGTAATGACCTTTTGGAAACCATTTGGCCTTTTTTTATATAGAATTCAATGACTGGAATTTGTTTGCTATCATAAATTTTTACGACTTGGAATAACCCAAATGCGATTCAACTGAATATTGATGACGGCTGCTGCCTCAAATTTCAATATGAGGTGCCCATTTATGGAGGACGCCTGGTGGAGCCGAAAGGAAGCATAGCATAATGTCGAAAATTGAGAATTAAAACCGATTATTTTTCGCACTCTGATTAATCCATTTTAATAAATGTATTACTTTATAAAGGCAAGTTATGTTAAAATATGCTTACAAGGTAGCGTGGGAAAAATTCTTAAAAAATAGCGTAAAAAATGCATACGAAATAGCGTGATATAGCTGCAACACCCCCCCCCCCCCCCCCCCTCACTCACCCATCGCGCTTTCTTGCATTTGTTTACTTCCATTTGACCCAATCAATATTTGGTCAATCGAAATTAAGCATTCGGCTCATTTTGACTTTTTTCTCATTCAACTCTGCGCCCGTTTGACTCTAACTTAGCTCGTCCTCGTGTAAATTAACGCGTATAGGTGAAGAACGAGGGCGCTCTAACTAGCCGACATGTAAATTAGCTGACAGTGGTTACAAAATGTTAAAAAATGTTAAAAACAGACGGTTAATGCAATTTGGTAACTAAAACTACTTGAAATTGCATTAGATGTTGATAACCCCTTCACCCCACTCTCTGTCTGTGTCAACTGCAGTAAGGTTCTTAATGAACGAGCAAACGGGAAAGATTAATTTTCAACTGTTAAATGTTTAATATTGGGTAAACTTTGGAACAGTGGGTGTTTTGCATCGACACCATTAAATAAAATCAGAAGCTCATTTGCCTAATTAGGCGAGGCTCCGTTATTTAATTCGAATTATAAATTATGAACAACGTGTTCTTTATATTTCGGCCATTATAGCTGGAAACGATTGTAGTTCGGCCAATTGGTATGTCTTCTAATTTTTATGCGGGCTAATACCCCTAGCACCTGAAAATATAATGAAGTTGTTTATACACCGCTATGAGTTGTTAGGCGACCCCTATCTGTTTCCACCATGGAAACAAGTTTACGCTTCACTGATAATGATGCTAACAATGCAATACTATACCCTGTTACGTATATAATCAACCTATGAGCCCTCACACAGGTGATAAGAACATTGGACGATAGCGCGTTTAGCCGACAAAGAAAAAATGAGCAATTTAAGGCGACACTTGACTCTATTTGGTTGAGAACTCATATTGCCACTAGTTCGTTCAACTATTAAAATTGGTGTTTGGTCTGCTTCGATTCTCATTTCTTTGGCTGTCGGCTAATCCAACTTTCGGCCAATTCGGCGATCAGCTAGGGGAATTCGATGCAAATGATGCGAATGAATTTTGAATTGCTAATTTGTAAATAACTGCCCTTAACTGATTGATATCACACCGCTGGAAAAATTGGAAAGGTGCGATAAGTATTACGTACCCAAAGGTAAGCCGGGAATGCTATAATGGTTTGTTGCAACGGCCAAATTTGTCATATTCGATGCAATTTTTCATGCCAACATGCAAATGTGATGGAATAGGGTACTCTACTTTTAATTTAGTTAATCGAACACTAAATTCTGTCATCAGTTAGTGTGCAATTGTATAATTTAAGAAAATATTCTCTAAACAAGTGTTTGCATTTTGATAAATCTAAACAGTATTTTGATCATAAGTTGTCACATTTAATATTGATACAACATATTAGTTCTGAAACAATTGAACATTGTTTATTTTTGGTTTCCCGATTTTTCACCCCTATTCGTTTAACCTCCTCTAGCATTTCGACCCGATTTCAATTCTTTACATAAATGGTACTAATAACATAAGTATTATAATCCTTTGGCCATGACTTAGCTTCCTTTGGGATTTGGTATGAATATACCAAAACCGAGCATGGGATGAAATGGTCCGTTTAATTATGAGAAAACATTCTTGCAATGCTGACTGCTAATTTGGGGGGTGAAATGCTATGGTGTTCAGATATACGGGGCTAAATGAATCGGGTGAAAAGAACCGTTTTTCAGCTATGAACCAATTTGTTGGTTTTCCGAACATTGGTTTTCCAATTTGTTTTCAAAAGATTTAAAATTTTAAATTGAAAATATTATCGGCATTTTTTTAACGAAAATGTTTGTTCTGACGATATAATTTGACTATCTATGAGAGATGTTTTTGCAACTTTTGAAGAAATGCAACTATTCTCTTTCCCGATGCTATCTCTTGCCTAGCATTATCTTGCCCGAAGCAGTTCTGCCTACTCGTCACCTCTCGACACTTGAAATGGTCAACGCTTTCAGATATTTGAGTGAAGGGGAAAAGATATAATTATAAAATTTTACGGTTGGATACAAACACTGGAACAGCATCAGAAATCGTTTCTTAGACCAGTATCGAAATACAAAAATGACATCAGGATTTCTTTTTGTTTGACATTTTGAACGCGTTTATCCCTTTTGTTTAGGATAAAGCTAACTCTCGAGAAAGTTGCCATTAATGATGAAATTGTTATGTAATGGACGCCCGAATGCAGCAATTGAGATCAATAGCTAACAGAGAAGCAACTTCTGATATTCAATTTTAAATGCTGCTCAACTAACTACCGGGAATGTCATTGAATACCCGCAATGTAATTACCAGACATTATCAGTTCCAGTTAATTGTCTGACATTCTGAGAAAGAGAGTGATTGGTTTGTTTGTTTAGACCGGAATGCGAATGACACGACTGTGTTTGAGCAGAACGAGTTCCAGGCCAGTCTGACGGTGTGGCTCCTGGCTGCCTACCTGCTCATTGGCAATGTCCTCATTCTCAACCTCCTCATCGCCATCTTCGGGCACATCTACGAGGTAGGTCACTAGAACCCCCACCCCCCATAATAATGAAATGCAACACATCTACCGTTCTCCTATGACCTCTACTTATTGGGTGGTGCTTTTTTAATCAAATGGTGTTGTGAACAAATGTTGAGTATCAAATTTGTGTTTCTTATTACGCAGTTGTTTAAGAGATTTTTGTGCTTTCGAGTCCTGAGAAATTTTTGCTATAAAGTCTCACTTTTTAACGTGATTTCTTCTATATTTGGCATACTGAACGTGATGTCATGAATGCTTTCTCTATCAAGCTGATGTAGCATTTAGTTATTTGAAATACAGAGAATTGCGTGTGGTTACATATTGTCCAGGTAATATTGTCGGTATCAAAATTGGCTGGTTTTCACCGAATTTTAAGTAATTTTCGTCACTTCAGACATTTTTAAATGTACTTCTCAATTTTTATCAGAAAATAGACTCCAAAATACTAAGAAATTTTTTGCTCAATTTTAACCGAAATTTGGAGCTTTTTCACGCTGATAAAATGAGTTGGTTATTATTCCAGGTTTCTAGGCATCTCAATTTTTTGTAACTTTTACAGATTTCGTTGTTGGCTCATTCTGTCTGAATCTCTCAAGGTTAATTGTATTTAGTAAATGATGATTAATTGCTCTCAAACGAAGTTTGTAGCAATTGTATTAGTCCTGTCGGTCTTTTTTAATAGCCGCACAGCGATAGCTGGGGCTATTATTGGCCTTCTCTTGGTTTTTTTTATTTCGTCGCCATGATTTTTGTTACGACCATATGACGTCACAGCCACTTTTTGTTCATTCGTTCATGCAATTTCAACTGAAATGCATGTGTGACGTCATTTTTCGCTCTTAGTGGAGCGAGTTTTTTGTTCATGCGCGTGATTAAATTTTTGGTCACACTTGACTTACCTCACTCTCAAATATGACTTCCTCACTTTGAAATTGACTTTTATTTACTTTAATTCAAAGAGATAAGGTCAAATGGGTGTGTGTCACTCTAAATGAAGGTTATTTGAGATCAGCTAATAGAGGCAGCAATAACTTAAACAGATTTTTAATCAAAATCTAACAGATCAGCCTTCAATGAAAAGACGATTTTTTTTGGTCTGTCTTTTTTACTGTTTTTTTTTTGCTGCCGATCTACGAATCTATTCCGGCTATTTTCTGGCAATCTGCCAGCTATGTTTTTTTATGCGATTTTTCTCTTGACCGATTTTTCGTCTGACGCTTTTGACTTTTCGTCCTCAAAAACGAGATAAACAGGTAGCGCCCAGCGGGCATTAAGTGCTCTTAGAGCCTTTCAGCTCTGTTTTAGCTCAAACTGTTTTGGAGACTTATACCTATACTTATGGTGTGAAGGGCGGTTCTTAGAGGTTGAAGGCACCCCCACTGTTGACCCCCCCCCCCTATTGCCCCACATTGTTGCCCCCAATCAACCCCCGGTGCACCCCCAATCAAGCTCCGGAAAATTTTTGTTGGTCAAGGGTTAATTTTTAACTTTTTAATATCACAAGTTTTTGCATTTTTTTTTAAATATAATTTGCAATTTTAAAGATTTTTTGAAATTTTTCGTCATTTTTTAGGTTTCTCTAGCCTCAAGGGCCACGGATCTTGCTTTTGGTGTTTGATAAAATGTTACTGCATTAATTATAGATGTAATGGAATGTTCTTCAAGATTTTAATATCACGAATATAAGCAATTTTTAAAAATATTTGCGTTTTTTATATTTTTGATTCTTTTCCGGCAACAGAGGCCCTCAAACCTCCTGCAAGCTGCTGCATAATAAGCTTCTGCATTTGATAATAAGCTGCTGCATAGTTTCTAGAGTTAATGGGATGGTGATCAACATTTTTTATGACTCCAGTTTTAGTAATTTTTTTTAATTTTTGGATAAAATTTAAACTTTAAAATTTTTGGAAAATTTGTATGTTCCAAGTGTATGGATTTTTATGAGCCTGTGAAACTTTTTATGGCTTGAAACAGGGATACCGGATAGTCTTTTGAGACAATGAATTGGTTCTTAAGATATTAATGTCTTGCTTAGTGAGCATCTTCTTTGCGTAATGTCATCATCTCTGATCCCCTCATTATCAATGAGTTATAGTTGAAATGTTTTTTATCATAACTGATCTAACAGGCACTTTTTAGGGAACCATTGTTAATTGCTCTCAAAAGCAATTTGTAGCAAATTTATTAACCCTGTTTGTTTTTTATGCAATTTTTTGCTTGGCCGATTTTTCGTCTGACCCAGTTGACTTTTGTCTTCAGAAACGGGATAAAGAGGTACCGCCCTGAGACCAACCGCTCGCCGGTCGTTTGAGAGCAATTCGCCCGACGTTAGTCTGATATGTTTCATTCATTAATACTTTTTGCAAGCAACTTTTGCGATTTGAATCAAATTAAAAATTGCGATTTTGCTGTTTAATTTTTGTCATTATGGTTAGCAATAATCTAAACAAACCAGGTGGCAAAAAAAAATTCAGCCGGTTATCAGGTCACAGTAGACCTGGTTAAGTGATTACTATTCGCATCACTTAGAACTGTGTAGCGATACAAGGTAAAATGTTGAAAAGAGTGTTATTAGTTTTTTTTGACAGGAAAGATTTATCAGAGAAAGTAGTATTACTGTGTTTAGCAATTAAATGTTCCTAAAGCTATATTGAAAGATTTTTAAAGCCATTTGTTGCGCATCGGTTATAACTTAGGATAGAGCTGGACAACAAAATTTAACGACTTTTTCCTCTCTAGGCACTTATGTTATTAGAGAACTTATCTTTTGTTGTGAGGCTTCTGAGACAGTCGATTTGACACGAGATTATGATTTTTGTTAATAATTTTAAGACTCGAATTAATTTAACTAAGTTGACGTATGATACTCCTTGATGTGATGATACCAAGATATCGGCGGTCTAGACATACCAAAAGCAATTCTGTTATACTTTTTAAAGCTTAACATTTTCTAATTGCTCTTGAACGGAGTTTGAAGCAATTATTGTAAACGTCTGTATTTTTATGCAAAAATTTTGCTTGATAGTTTCCTTCTAGAACAGTTTCAATAACACTTCTAGCATTCAGACGATAAATCTGATAATTAACTCTGTTGTGGTTAATGTCCCAGAGACTCAGCCGCGAGGTCTCGGGCTTGAACCACTCCATAGTCAGGACTTTTGCACCATAAAAGTGTCTCTATGCTCGCCAGGCGTTCGGGAGCAATTCGTCCGACGTTAGTCGTTTATATTTTAAAGAACTAAATATAGATTTCAATAAAAAGATAAGTCTGAGAACAGTCAATATCAGAAAATATCACCGCCTGTAGATCACAGTTTGCACTTGAACGAAGTTTGAAGCAATTATTGTAAACGTTTTTTTGTGCTCTTTTTTATGCAAAATTTTTGCTTGACCGTTTTGATTTATTGAGTGACTTTTACGCCTTTGACTTTTTGTTTTGCAAAATTGGTGCAATTATTTTCACTTTAACTTTTATTAATGGTGATAGTGATAAATAAAAACCTCTAATGGCGTCTTTTTAAGCTCCCTTTATGAATTTAGTCAACCCCTCCCCCGACTGAAGCAAGCTGCAATAGATTTGAGCTCCTACTAATCGTTCTAAAGCAGTTCTTCCGACGTTAGTCACTTGCGTTTTACCTTAAAAATGTAATGCCTCAATTTAGTCCTATAAATTATGTTGAATCGAACAGTGCTTCTAATTGTTTCGATGCTGTTGATTTCTGAAATATAATAAAGTGTTGTATCAATAATTGCTCTCAAATAAAAATTGTTGCTATTATTTTTGTCCTTCTGATCTTAATGCAAATTTTGTATGCTTTTTTTCGTCTGACCAATTTACTTTTAAATTTTGCATGGGTAGTTCAATTTTCTATGACAACCCAGTTTAGTTGGATCGGGTCCTAGAGACCCAACTATTATCGCTATGTTGCCATAATTATCTACTATTTTGTGTGTGTGTGTGTGGGGGGGTGGGGTATATATTGGGGAACAGCCTTTAATTCAATGTTTACATGAAGTGTTGTGACATGTAGGTAGTGGCTGAGAACTCAACGATAGAGTGGAAGAACGAGATGTTCCTGTTGTGCCAGGAGTACAGTGACAAACCAGTCCTACCTCCCCCTCTTTCGATCTTCGAGACATTCTACCTCTTCTTCACCGAGTTGTGCTGCAAGAAGAGTGATGAGAGTAAGCTTTAAAATGTACTTTGTGAATTCATGAATGGTTTTTGGTCCTGCTTAACTTTAGGTTAGTTACAAAAGTTCAGTTGAATAAATGAAGGTCGCAAATAAATGAAGGGACGCCCACAAGAAGAGTCAGAATTTTAATATTTTTTTGCTCGATTGCTTTCTTGAGCGAAAAGATTGTACTGTTGTTGTATCTGTCATTTTTTGGCAATTACAACAGAGAAGTCACCAGCTACTAATGCTCGAAGTAAACACAATTAAGGAGATGCATTTCATATAATGAATTCGGGAATTTGTTGTACAAAGGGTTTCTGTTTGTTCTCCAACGAAGTTTGAAGCAATTATTATGAACTTGTGTGACTTTTTATTTAAATTTATGGATGACGGCTTTTGCGTTTTTGGTCTAGAATATTCTTTCGCTCTCTTCACACTTGAATTTAGAATCACGCTTGCGTGATCTTAATTGTTCTCATTCTGAAATTTAGTCTCGCTGGGGATGGGATGTTGGGCTGAATTAAACGAAGCCGATTTTCGTAGCCATTAGGCAAAAATTTTATATTTTTTGTGGAATTTAGGTAAAAACTGTTGCAAACATTTGTAAGCGCCACTTCAAAAGCCACTTCATGCTATGAAGTACTCAATTGTCCCTAGCAATTGTCTTTGCATGATAATAGCCAAAACCATTGTCAAAGATTTTAAAAATAGTGAGAATTTGCAGCATTTAGGTTTATTTCTATCCCAAATTTTTGCCACAGCAGGTCTCACCTATTTAGAACAAATATTTAACATATATTTTGTCCACTATTTTCCTTGTAAATATGACAAAATTATTTTCCCCGATATAAAGGTTGTAGAAATTACGTGAGCTTGAAAAAAATGTACCTTATACAAGGACTATGGTAACGTATTTTCATGTAAAGACATTTGTTCGGGACACTTAAGTTCTTTATTGCGTCTGGTGGATTTTAAGTTAAGGTCTTATAGCGTTTTAATTAGTCTTCACCTACTTTCAGGAAATCGTAATTTAAAAATTTTCGCCTAATGGCCACGAGAATTAGCTTTTAATAAACGAGCTGTCGCTTACTATTCTATGGCCCCTATTGCTAACATAAAGGCGATTTTTAATTGCGATAGTGACGATGTTTCGGGAAAAAATCCATGGAAAAAAGCACTTTATTTTAGATGGGAAATAAACCCCACCCCCACTTGACTTTTAACGAGCTGCGCATTTAGCGTGTTTGATCATACCTCGCAAGCCATGGCCGTGCCTTAGCGGCGCGTGCACTTGATATGAAACTATTTTCAAAGGTTTTAAAACTAGTGAGAATTTGCAGCATTTAAGTTTCATGCCATCCCACAATATTGCCTTTATTTTTCTCGACGTTTTCGGCAAACCGTAGGTCTCAAAAATTTTTGGAACATATAATTTTTTCCAATATTTGGTGGTAACTGTTGACGAAATTAATTTCCAGATATTTATAAAGGTTTTACAGGGACTATTTTTATAGTTTATTTTTATAGTTTATTATTTTCCAGATATTTATAGTGTACAAGACTATTTTTATTTTCATGTAAAGTCAATTGTTGGGGAGTTTTTTCTTGCGTCAGGTGGATTTTAAGTTACCGTGTTTCAGCGTTTTAATTAGTTTTCGCCTAATTTCTACAAACCGTTGTTTGAAATTTTTCGCCTAATGGCTACCAAAATTAGCTTTGACCAAACGAGCTGTCGCCTAATATCCCTTATTGCTAACATAAAGGCGATTGTAATTACGATAGGAAAGGACCCATAAATAGTTAGATAGGCTGAAACCCCTTCTGAATTAAATCGCCTCGCATGTTCGAGAGAAATTCGTTCGTTCGCCGTTAGTTGGTTTATGTCCCCATATGGAAAAATTATAGAAACTTGCTATTTGCAGCATAAGATTTTGCTATTATTACGATTTTGTTGTTAGCACGGAAAATTTTCGATGAAGCATGAACGGAATTCTTGATCTGCTGAACGTTCTTGATTTGGAACACAAATTTTAAATGTTTTTTTAAAGAAATTGAAATCAATTTGGTGGTCTCTAATAAGCTGATAACATTATTCGAAGCTTTATAGTAAAGGCTCAATCGCCTGAAGGCTACATGATCCAGCCCTCGCCTGTGGTTTGAGAGCAATAGCAGCGTCATCAACTTAGCCGGCTATTATTGCGCTCCTGTTAACAATTCAAAGTGATTCGATGTAAATGCTTACAAACAGGTAAATTTTGAATTTTGGCTTGTAATATGGGAATATTTAGCGATTATGATTGGGTGAAAAATAGAGGAAACTCTAATTTTCATCCTCACTTTTGTTTGTGTCTAGATGAGCTGTCGAGTGTGATGTTGGAGCGATTGCGCATCTTCGAGAGCTACTGTGCCTCTAGCTACAGACAGGAGAAAGAGGCTCACAAAACACTAGAGGAAAACATCAAGATACTAGCCGAACAGTTAGTATCTCTCCATTCTTCTCTCCGTCTTCCACAAATACTTTTTTAATTCATACCATTTTGAAATAAGCTTAGCATCCTTCATTTGAACAGTTCTGATATGCTGTCGAGCTCTTGACAATGAAAGTAGACAAAACATACCCGGAAGAACACAGAACGGGTGGCTAAAGGGTTTATCCGAAGTAATGACTAATGTATTTTCAAACATTTTAGCCCACAAGGTGCACTAAAATTAAATATTGAGCGAATTACAGGCTGAGATCATCTCTCTTGCCCAGTAAAGAAGGTTGAAATTGTTTCTTAAAAATTAAAAAAAAGTTTCATTTCAAGTATCAAAAGTTGCTTTTTGCTACTTTTAACCCGGAAACGGTATTAAACAATTGTTGAATAGTGAGCTGAGAAATATCCACAGTTAGGTATACAGGATAAGAAAAATGCGTTTTGGGAGAAAACACGGCAGGAATTCTGAAAAATTAAGACGTGACCGCCCTGAGCACTGATTTCATGTGATAATAAAAAAGATTTCGAGCATTGCTGGGGATAAGTTTCCAAAAATGTTTGGTTTTTCTGCCAATATCTTTATACCAATACGGTAAACCCCAATGTTGTTTGTTCTGAGCGTTTGTTTTCGAACATTATGATTAATTGTTCTCGAATGAAGTTTGAGGCAATTGTTGTAAACGTGTCTTTTTTTAATGCAAAGTTTTTGCTTGACCGTTTGCGCTAGAAAATTCTGATTTCTCTGGTTACTTTTTCTTGCTTCACTTCCTCGTTGTGAGTGTTCTCAATTGATCTTTGTTTGTTGCTAATGTAAAAGCGATTGTGAGCCGTTGAGGATCAAAACCGTTGTTGCGTTGTTGTTAAGATGTCAGATTCCTATCTTGGAGGTAGCGGATTCCAGCCCCTATGAGGTCGGAGTGACACCCATTAAAAAATTCTAAGCAGCACCCCTAAATTTAACTGACCCCTGCTATCTTTCGAGAGAAATTCTTCCAACGTTAGTCTGTTTTTTTATGGAATAAAGATTTGGTCCCCATATCAATTGGCTTCGAAATATTTTTGAAAAATTGACCTATAAGGATTTCAAAAAAAATGTGGGAGGTTTGAAAATGCGGGAGATTATTACTGCCGTCTTTTCGATTTATTCCACTACTCTGTGGTTCGGGGTGTGTTTATACTGTGTTTAGGGGTGTTGTTTTTGATAGCCGCCGTCAGCCTCTCAAACGGCTATATTTAGGCGCTCTCCTTTTTATCTTTTGATCACGTTTACTTTTTGATCACGTTTACTTTTTGATCACGTTTACTTTTTGATCACGTTTACTTTTTGATCGCGTTTTTCGTTTTACATAAGTCACGATTTTCACGTTTGGCTTCCAACTTTCACTCACTGTTTCAACTGAATGGATTCCTAATTCTTTCATGCATTGAATTACGCAGTGTAGTGAATACGGTCAATGTCAAAAGGTCAAAATGAAAAGAGGCGGGATAAACCGATAAAGCCCGGTCATTAAGTCATAGTGCATTAGGTTATCAAAGTTCATTAGAGCGATTGCTAGCTGATATTAGTATTAAGCTTGATACTCTTAAGTTTAGAAGCTGAAGTAACTATAGGTTTAGAACCTAACTGAAACCGCACACTGAATTTGAACAATTTTTGAAACTTAGGAAAAATTTTTGTCAATTTCAGTCTTTTTCTGTTTGAACCCCGTTGTTCGTCTAGCGCGTCAACGGCGGCTATTCTCCGGCAATCTGGCGGCCATTTTGCGTAAGCAATCATTTTTAAAAGTTTTTTGGAACAAATGAAATTAGATTTATCCATGTTTTCCTCCTAGACAAATACGGTGGTCCCCCATTTTTTTCTCCAAAAAAGATGTTTTCAAAATTTCTTCGGATTAAAAAAACGTGGTCGCCCATACATTGTTTTTTGAGATATTTGTTTAAAAATGGCCTGTAATTGATTGGGCGGGAAATTGCACTTTACGTGGCTTATCTCCGAAAAGACGAATTTCAATAATTGCGTTTTCTTGGAAGCAAAACAAACCATTTTGGGCTTGTAATTAGCCTAAAACTTTATTGCCCGAAGTTTATTAGTAGTTACTTGAGACCAAATTCAAAGACTTAATTTTTCTTGTGAACAGTACTATGGATAATCTCTACACCACTAATTGTCTTCTTAATCCACAGTTAGTATCCAGAGGGACATCACCAATTAGGCTTTCTTTCATTTCGGTGATTAGATAGTTTATCCGTGCGAAAGGAGATTGTGAAGAAGCTCGACAAAATACTCGATAAAGTGTGTATACTCGATTTTTTGGACATTGGCCTCGTAATGCAAAAGGTAAAAATTAGGGTTAGGGGTATAGCAACGAATGTAGCTGTAGTCTTTTTGCGATTTTTTACTTGACCAATTTTTCGACGATCCCTTTGACATTTCGTCCTCAAAAACGTGATAGACAGGTAAGGCCCGGGGTCATTAAGTGGTTGAGTGACTTTCTTGGAGCCTTACGCCTTGCTAGTCTCTGAGTATGCGATTCAGCAAAACTCTTGGAGACAATTTCATGGTGTAAAGGGCGGTTCTTTATCCTAAAAGTTCGAACCCCCCAGTCATGCCCTCCACCCTCAGTTACCCCGTTCAGCAAACCCACCCATGCTGGCATCCATGAGCCCCTTCTGGCTACTGCCGAAGCCAACCGCTCGCTGGTCGCGAGCAATTCACCCGACGTTATTCGGTTGTTTTTGCTTCCGTATGACATTACTGCAAAAAATAAGCTTATAGAAGAGCAATTTTGAAATAATTTTGATGACAGAAAGATTCTATCATGCCGTCAATAAGTGAGGGCTTTGCTCTACTTCGTATTTTATTTAAGCATACTGGAAAACAGAAATAGGAATGTCATATCATTCCAATGGATGTGACCATTTGAATACTAGAGCATTGTGTATTTCACTTCTAATTTTATTCAGAAAATATATCTAATGTTCTTGGATATGACAGGAAAAGGGCAACGAAATGTCGAGTGTTTTTCATCATATACCCGCGAAATTATAGACCCCCCAATGTGGTATTTTCTGTTGTGGGGGGTCTATAATGCGGAAAACGAGAAGATTCTCGAATATCGCGTGGATAGCATGAGATGAATGTTTTTAGCGCTGACGAAGAGATGGAGAAGATAAACGACATGATTAACGTGGTCGACTACCTTCGACAGGACTTAGAGCCCCAGGACAAAAAGAAGGGCAACAAGAAGAAGAGGGCGGCGGCTGCAGCAGCTGCACAGCAACAAGCGGGGGCAAGTCATTCGGCAGACAAGGCTGGAGGTCAACACAAAGCTGCTACTCCTACAAGTGCATCTTCGTCTGCCAAGCATTAGTGTGAATGAACAACATGCTATTGTACGCAATCGTAGCACAATACGAACAAAAGAAAATTGCAACAGAACTGTTTCCCCTCTTACCCCCTGTTTGATAGGTACCCCTTGTACGACGCCGACTGTCTAAATCATAAGATCTTGAAAGATCACGATTTTGTATAATCTTGAAAGAATCTTGTGAGAATCGTAAAGATCTTGAAAGATAACTGTTCTGGAATAGGTTACAACTTCGCAACAGTAACTAACTGAAATGACAAGTCACACTTCTTATCTTATTAGATAATGGCAATCGGGCACAGTCTAATGAATGTAGAAAGAAGTGATTACCAGTTTGGGGGGGTGGGGTGTTAGGGAGCAGATCTGATGTAGCAAACAATTTGTATTAATCTCAATGAGGGAACACTTGTCTCGGACCACCTTGTTTGGATATTTGAACTTGAATTAAAACTCGTTTCTAATAAATTGATGAAAAATTATTCGAAACAGCAAAAAAAACGTGATGCAGTATACAACGAAACGGTGTTATATACCTAATCTGACCTCATAACACGCAGAAATTTAAAAATGAAACAAAAATCTAGCTAATCTAAGGGTTCAAAATTCGACTTTTGTTAATTAAATATCTGTGACCAGCTTAACTGTTATATTTGATTTTTTTTTCATCAATGTAACTAGGTTATGGCATAAAAAATAAAATGTAACTAGGTTATGGGATGGCAAATAAGTTGCTGTTTCCAAAACTGAAGGGTCTTCTAAAACTGCTTAGTAGTGTTTTATTAATACAGTGAGAATGCAATTATTTGATGCTTTACCTCATTCATTTTTAGCGTGTCTTCATTCATAGCGGCCTGAGGCTGCCCTATTTTATACTGCAATGGTTTTATTTGATAAACTCATTAAAATGTCCATTTCTATCTTAATGATTTCATCAAAAATTCTTTGAAAACAAATTGCAAACTCCCTCTTGATGGACTAAGATTAACATAAATAGTACAGCATAAATGCAAAAAAAAACTAGAAAATTCTGTTAAATAATTCAATTTTCATTATAATCTTTTACCATTGAAATCGAAACCTAAAAAATTGTCATTTGAAGTTTTTTGCTGTAACAATTTTTGGTTTTATGGGCATACAAATTTAACTCTCCCCCCTCCCGCCCCCGAAAAAAAAATTACATGACATTTTTAAAGTAAAAGTGAGGTTAAAAAATAGCGCGGGGGGGCAGAATAGGTCAGATATATGTTTTGAGTAACTGGAGGAATTTTGCGAGTTTGTTTTCTGGTGCAGGATGGCAAATTCTCTATAATTGAAGTGAAGTGTGAATATTATAATAACACAGTGTGTTCTAACTTTTGATACGCGGAGCATGCGCTGAAATCATCTCTTCTATGTATTTATTTTCCTGTCAATCTCGAGATGGACGCTTAGAATGAATTGCATTTATTAGTACTACAAGTGGCTAACAGCTTTTACCTCAGAATTAAATTTGTTTTCAAATAGAAATAATTATTCAATAAATATTTAAATGTCACTTTTCATTGTTCATAACATTTGACAATTTTTTTTGAGGAATAGCTTTCCTTCGATGTTAGCTTAATTTTATTTTGAAGGTGAGAATATTGGAGGGCACTGAGGACGTCACGCGCTTTGAAGATTTAAAGATCTCTAAATGCTCACCAACAAGTTTTGAAGCAATTAAGTCGTGTGTATTTGTAATGCAGAATTTTCGTCTGATTGTTTTCATTCTAGAAAATGAGTTTCCATTTGCTCACGTGAGCTATTCGGTTTATCGACCTGAGAAACGGGACAAACTGATAAATCTGGACCGTTACGTAGCTGTGTAATCCTCTTTGAGCCTTAGGAGGCTCGGATCACTGAAGGCTCTGAGGAAGCAGAACGATTGTATGGTGGGAAATATTTTCAAGCTCAACAATACCAAGAAATTAGCCTCCCTAAGATTAGGCCACCAAAGACAATGTCTCCGATGTCTGTTGAGAGCAATTCGCCCGGCAATTTTTCAATTTATCAAAATTGAATTTAAGGAAAATTGTCAACTTTGTTAGCAGTTTATGTTAAGCAATTTTGACTCTGAACTTTTATCACCGGCTTCAGCAGAACACAGCTGCAATTTTATGCGTTTTTAAGAAAAAAAAACGCCTGAAACTCTGTTTCAAAAAACTTTGGTTTTTGAATTCTACCAATGTTCGCACAAGAAATCTTAAAATTTTTCAGCCTCAATTGGGGCGCTCTGCGACGTTCGTTTCATTTCTTTAAGAAAAAGATTGAATAACAATCATTCTGCCTGAATCGCAAAAAAAAATTTAAAGATTTTTGAAATATTTAGGTGAGCAGTAAACGCAGTTTCAATGTGACCTTTAAGGCAAGAAATTGACAGAAAGCATCCAGGAGGCCCCTGTCTGGAATGGTGCAAACATTAGATTCAAAATTCAACAAAATTGGGAATAATTAAGCACAGCGTGAAAAGCTATAAAGGAAACGTTCCATCAACTTTCGCAGTCTTTATGCAAGAAATTAGACAGTAAACAATTGCTTTACATGGCAAAGAGCACATTTGCTTGATTTTATATACTCGACACATCGCTATTTCACGCATGTATTTTACGCACATGGATTAAGATCAGGAAAGTAAACGAGTCCGAATATATCCGACGCGCAAAAATTTCGATATTTAGGGTGGGATTTTTCTTATTTTACATTGTGCGGATATTAGCGAAAAGTCTAACTGATTCTAATCTTTTGATCTTGTTACTCTTTTCCGCACCTTTGATGTTGGCAGCTCCCACTCTTTTTGAAATTTTCTTCAGAAAAGTTTTGTTTTAACTGAGGGATATTTATCTTATTGCGTCGGCTTAAGCTATAACCAAAACAACAATTTAATAATAGAATAATTCGTACACAAAAGGTAGCAACCGAAATGACAAAGGAATAGTACAAATTGGGTGTGGGAATATTAATGACGCAATTCCAGGGATTAATCTCCGGTTTTCGCAGTTCTGTTTTTGCTAGAATTTGCTGCCGAGATTAGCGACAAAAAATGGCAATCTGATCGATGATTTTCGCATTGTCGCTGATTTTGGGCAAATTCGCTAAAATACGAAAAAACATTACCCAATGTGGAATAGTCATTTTAGGCAGTGATTTAAAGAAAATAATTTTAGGCTACAAAATTTAACTGTTACTAGTGAAAATGTTTGAAGCAACTTATTTGTGTTAGAATTTTTTACGTGCGAGATTTCAGCAAAATTTTTGAAATCTAAATTTGAATTGAAAATGGTTTGAGTTTACCTGGTACTTGTTTCTCTGTTGTTCTGAATACGTTGGTGTGCACTGACAGTTTTTGACACCTATCACTATTTCTGCGAAACTTTTAATGATATCACGAATTTCATCAATAATTGTTTCTTAAATATTAATCAATATTTCTTATTTTGTATGTATTTTATTATCTTACCATTTAATTACGGTTCTAACAGGTCTTGAAAGTTGCCTGCGTGAAATTGCCCAGTTTTTTTTATCTAATTTACCTATTACTTTCCACTTTTTCCTCTCGTTTTTGTTCAAAATTGTTTTATGCCTGCACATGAACGGGCAATGATTGTTTGACAATGTTTTCAAGTTCAACAAGTCTAGCAACGTCAAATCCTGTTTTGTAAAACAGAAAACGGGTCGTTTTTCTAACTTGCCCCTCTGATTTTTGTTTTGATATCTGACCCTCTTTTAGGTTGCTTTGGCCCTTATTTGTATCTAATGGGATGAGGTTTTGATCACACGTGACTCACGCACCCAACAAATTAACTTATGTGCTCTAAAATATATATAGGCATTCAACTGGGAAATGATGGCCACAATCAAATACTTTTTTTAGAATTCAGAACCATTTTTATGGTACGTTCCTTGAGTTTTGTAAATAATGTCGATGTCAACTCATTTCTATTCCCTTCTATCAAAACTCTCTACCAAACAAGTCTATTTATCAACTCTAATCAAAATGATGCCGGATTTTTGCGAAAATTTCAACCTAGTCACTTAAGTCCTCTTTAAATCAGGTAAAATTCACAGGAGAGTGTCTTTTAAATTTCCTCTGATTTGCCATATCATTGCGTTAGCGGAGATTAAGTTTGCATAATTCCCTTTGCTTTAAGTTTTAGACTAAACTATGGATTGCAATTGGTATGAATGTTTTTAAACTAAAAATTTGCTTTCAAAACTTTAAAAGACTTCAAATCCTTAATAATTTCTAAAATCTGGAAAACTGCTGCATGCATTTATTGCAACGGATTTCTCAAGTGGCCTAAAAGTTATAAAAAAACTTGTCGTTTGTCGTTCTTGAAGATATTGAGAGTTTTCATGCTAAGTTTTCCCCTATTAAATCATTAATGTTTTCGGTTGAGAAATAAGCAAAACCTTATGTTATACAAATCGAAGAAAAATAATATTTTTCGCCTCGTGATTTTTTAGTTTGGCTGCATATAATCAAGGGCAGCAAAATTTGCTTCAGATAATTGCTTTTTTATTCCGAACCCTCTTGAGTGGGGAGGAACTATATACTCAAATGTGTTTTTCTCGTCAGTCAATTTTGCCTGATCGATATATTCTTCGTAGAGAGTTGGGAGTGGTATCATTAGACAGCCCGTCCAGCTTAGAATACAGGAATAAAAAGATTTTTTGAATTTCATTTTCTAGAGCGAGTTATCGTGGTTTAAATTTTTGTGAACATTAGATTGATTTGGGTTATTTTTATTCCCATTTTCCGGAATTCTTGCCTAAAATTTCCTCAATTTGCTAATTTATGGCTAAAATTTAGCCTAAATATTTCAAAATTCAGCCTTTTTCATCAAAAATTGCCCAAAATAAGGAGCTTTAGTTCACTTTGATTAAATTTGCTGGAAGTACACACCCGAAAGCATTTAACACCATCTTTTTAACCTACAAAATCAGCTATTCCTACTTCCACTTCCATTGAGAGTATTCTGGATTTAAATTTTATCCGTTTTTTGCTAACTTTACTCTATGATTATTATTTGATTATCTTTTGATCTTTTATGACCAACAAATCAAGATCTAACTAACATTCAAAACAAGAGTTTTTTTAAATGGACAAAAAGCAATAGCGAGGCTGGTTTTGATCCAATCTTGGACTGTTACAATTCAAAAAATAATTCGGATTGTAATCAGTCACTCTTTTTTTTTAAAAAAAGTTCCGATATTATTTATAGAACAGAACAATTCAAATCAAAGCTGAATGTTGATAGTTCCAATTGGTTTCCTAAGCAGTTCAAAAGTATTTTATCTAGTTTCTGTACTCGAAAGATTATACTTGTTTTGACTTTTATAAATATTTGTTTTTGAATAAAGAATGGTTTATTGAACTTTGCCACTATTTTTCTCTTAATTTGGTCAATGCGAAAAGGCTCAAAAGAACCGTCTTCTGAAATTAAACCAGATAATGACGGTCATTAAGACTATTTAGTTGTTAAACTGTTTTGGCGGACATATGTGAATACAGCCAAGTCTCAATATGTATTCATTTTCAACAAATTGTTGTTCAATCAAGCCTTTATTTTGTGAATATCTAAACTGTTGCCAAAAAGTGCTCCTAAAGTAATTTGAAGATACTTTTTATAAAAACACAGGTGGTCCAAGACTAAATATTGCTTTTCAAGTTTTAATTTTATGTCTTGACTGGCTTTGGATCGCCAAGTAAGTTTCACACTTTTTTCAACTCAAAGTATTATAAATTTTGAGTAAAATTATTGTTTCGATGTCTGATAAAGATTAAAACTGAATAACTTTTCTTAAGAAGGGGCGAGACTTTAAAATCAAAAAAGGTTAATTCTGTATCGCAATATTGCTTTTTTTGTAAATGTTTTGAACTAAAATGCTCTGCTTGTGAAACTCCAACAATAATCACTTGCAAAATGTTTTTTGTCAGTTGCCTAGAAATGCATTAGAGTAGGGACTACATTTCTACTCGTTTGTTTTCATCATTCGTATGTTTTCTTAGTTTGCCTGAGAAAGAATCTTTCAATATATTACTTTTCTGAGCATTTTGCGAAAGAAAAAAAAAGCGAAAACCAGGTTGATATTGAAACGCAGGAAATACGAATAAAAACATTGAAATTTCCACACTAAGATATTTTTCGTCCTACCAATATTCAGCACTGTTTGTAAGGAAACAGAGGAAAATGCTTCGGGGTTTTAGGGGCCTGTTAGGGGTTTTTAAATATGTATTAGCGTTCAGAGTTTCCGAAGCACGTCAAAATCCAAAAACTTTATGTTCGCTCCTCAACTTTAAATTGTTCCGCCATCATTTTATTCAAACTCTAATGGGACTATTGTTGTGAGATTGACACCCAGTACAGTTCTAGGATAATTTTTAGTATTAGATGAGCGTTAAATCAGAATTTCATGATTAGCGGATAAAACAGAGAAACCAACCACCATTAAAATTTGATCCTTTCTCCTAACGCTAATCGCGCAGGTCGAATAGGGCCAAATTTTACTGCTTGTTGGTCTCCCTGTTTTATCCACTACTACAAATACACTCTAAGTCTAACATTAAATTAGCAAATGGTTTAATTCTAGAAAATAATAATAAGCTCGTTTGCAAATTCGCCGATACATATTCACTCAAAATCTATCATTTTCTGTCTCACTTAGTATCGAGCAAACTATGCTTGTAACAGCCAACAGCCACTAGCTTGTAACAACCAGTAGCTTGTAACAACCAGTAGCATGGTAACAACCAGTAGCTTGTAACAACCAGTAGCTCGTAACAAAAATAAAGCTTTGAAACAACCACTAGCTTCTAACTCCAGTAACTAATCTTCATTCTGATTGGCTAGTCAGTAACGCGTAACAGGTTACTTCACAAAGAATGTTCTAGAACAATTCTCCATGTGGGGACCTTTATTCTCCACGGCACTTTTTTGCCATTCACCTTGGCTTTTGCCTGGCTACACAAAATATAGCTCTTTTGAACAATAACATTTATTAAACAAGCATAATTAAGGCATACGAACTAAATAGCAAAACTTGGACATAAAATATACAGATTTGTAGCAATATCTCGAGAACTAAAAAAGGTATCAGATTCAATTTTTGTGAATGGATAACTATTAGTAGGATACACACTCTGTATGAGAATGAGGTCTGTACGCCAAGGAGGTGGAGTGGGGCTACCTTTTTAATTCTATAATCAATCTTAATATGTGGGGAAATTTTTCAAATGTCAATAGCTCCAAAATTGTTGGTTCAAAATTGAGCAAACTTGGCAGTGACTACCACAGGCCTATATTATAAGACATGCAAGAGGAAGGAACTAAATCGGACGGATATTTTTCGAGATAATGAGATTTAAATTTCACATTGCAACAAAATTTAGTAATGAATGTTATCTTCTCTTCCAAATAAATCTTCAAATCTAAGTTCTACGACTCCAGTGTTATGGTCATTGACATAAATGCTGGATTGGTAAACTCGAATATCCTCCTTTGAATATTCACTAGATTCGTGGAGAAAAACTAAAGCTTTTTTAAGCATTTCTCACAAATTTCTTTCAGTGAATTTTTTGTGCATAATTTGCAACATATTTGAATTATAGTCTAACTAATTCACATTTGAGTTATAGTCTGACTTCTTGTACTATTAGTGCTTGCTAAATATGAAAGAAAGCTAATTTTACATATTTCTTTTTTTCATTTTAAAAAATTAATTTTTCTCCAAAAAACGAAAATTTTATAAATATTCAAAATAAGAGTGAAATCCCTCTTTAAGAGCGAAATCGCTCCTATCGGAGTGATGCCCCAGTACAAAATCACTATTTATCGCGCTTAAAGAGTGATTTCCTTCTTTTTAAATAACTTTTAAAATTATCTAATTTTTTTAATAAATTTTTTATTTTTTTACTTTTCTATATTTTCTATTTTAAATTATCTATGCTCTTCAATAAATTTATATTCTCTTTTACTTTTTCTATATTTATTCCATTATTAATAAGAAATGATACAAAATTATAATATTTACACGAACAATTTTCCCCAGTTTAGCCAATAACAGATCTAGGAACCAGTTCCACTGATCCACGTAATGGCAACTTTGTTGATCTGGGATCCGCTGATCTGGGAACCAGCTTCGCTGATCTCTCAGTTAAATTTCTACTAATTCTTCTAGTTAATTCTACATCTGGATGTTGTTTCTTTACAAGAGCCCTTATCCCATCATATCTCACAACAGAAGGACAATATAGACAATTAACTTTAGCTGAAGTACAATTTCTACAAGTATACTTACTCTCACCAAAATCAGTTAGTGGTTTTACAGAATTACATTTATTACAAAATCTAGTTAAATTTTTGGTGTTTGGTGTTAAAGTTAGAGTTAGAGTTATAGTTAGAGTTAGAGTTAGAGTTAGAGCTAATGCTAGAGTTAGAGCCAGAGTTAAAGCTAGAGTTAGAGTTAGAGTTATAGTTAGAGTTAGAGTTAATACTAGAGCTAGAGTTAAAACTAGAGCTAGAGTTATATCCAGATTCATCTTTAAAAGAACAATCAGTTTTCATACAAATACCACTTAATGTTCTATCACCACATTCACATTTACTAATTTTATCTTCAAGATATATTGAATAATAATAGCCAAATTAAAGGGAGTGCACATTTATGACTACACTCTAAACATTTAATAACCATTTATAATTGGTCAAAATCTGCCAAGCCGTTTCACTTTTCCGCGAATTTAGCCAATATCTCAATTAAATCTTTAGCATTATCTATAGATAGGATACACCTAGCTAAATAATCCCTCCCTGTCGCATTGAGTGTATTAGTTTTATATCTTCTATCTAAAATCACTTCAAGGTCTAATGCTTTTTTATCTCTATCAACATTTATAATTACTTCTCTAAATTCTTCATTTTTTACATGTAGTTTGTTTAAATATTTTCCTGTGCTCTTCTTGTGCTCTTAACTGTTTCCTTTGCTCTTCTTGTCCGCATCCAAAGTTAACTAATGTACTTGCTCTATTTAACATAGTACTTGCACTCATTGCTACAACTCCAGCAGTTTTTACTGTTGTATCCGGATAAATATAATTATATATCATAAAACCCGGACTTATAATTCCTAAAATAGTTGATATTAACCTAAAACCATTTCTTTTAATTTTTTTCTTGTGTTGAAACGTCATTCTAAACTTTATTACCTTCTATTGTAAGAAGTTTATAAGAATAGAACTGATAATTATCATGATTAATAGTATTTCTATCTGTAGCATTTATCATGATTGGTTTCATATATGCTATAAGTTTGTTTTTATCCTCACTTTCTAATTTATCTTTTAAACTAAGAGCTTTTAAATCAAGGAAACCAACTCTCGAATCATATATCCTAGTTCTATTCTTATCAAAAATAATAAAAGTATTCTCTTTCCTATTATATCTAATTATACCATAACGAAGTTTATCTGACATTCCGTCTGTACAAATAGAATAGTTACTGTTTAACTCACTAATTATTTTATCGAAGTTATGTTCACATTTATATATTTCATTAAAATTTTCAAATAGATCAGCTCCATTATAAGTTGTTAAAAAAATAGTATGACGACTCATTTTTGCTGTATTATTTATTTGAGCTGGTTTATGACACATTTCAGTCACTTGAATATTATGATGTCTTCCTTCTGTGAATTAATAAGCTATATCCTTATTTAACTTATCACCCATATCATCAAGAACAATTAAACTATCTTTGAATTTAGACTTATTTTTTGATGTGATCATATTTTTATCGCATGTATTAAACCCAATAAAAAAAACTCACCAGTCTCAGGATCTATGGATCTATCATCTTTACATACTTTGATTATAATTTTAACTTGATCAGTGAAAATGCTTCGCAGATCAGTGAACGAACTTTGTTCGTGGTTTACCAAATTACTTCCCTGATCTTGGTCTTGATTTTGGTTTGTGTCTTTTGTTTTTGGTTTTGGTTTGGATCTAAGTATAACTTTAAGTATTGTCTAAAAAAATATGTTTTGCTTGTATCAGTTCCACCATAAACAATAGTATGTAATGGTGACTTTTCATATTCAAATCTAACCAGACTCCTATTCATAAATCCACCAAAGCTTTCTTCTAGTTTTGTATATTTACTTGGTATTGAATCATATATTATATAACAAATTCCAATTAAGAAAATAAAAAATATAACTGCGATACCTGTCTCCATTTTTATACCTATTAAAAATGCTTATCCTATCTTTTGAGGAGTTCAATAATAAATTTAATATTGATAATATTCCTATGAGTGATATCAGAATAAAACATATAGGAAAAGGTATAAGTCTAACACCAATTGAAATAGTGATGAGAGATCGAACTCCAGATAACTCAAGTGAACCTAACGTCAACATTATTGTCAATCTACATCCAACTGATGGTACACATTGGGTTTTAGTTATAAGAAGAGACGGTGGTCCTGTGTATTACTTTGATAGTTTTGGTTTTGAGACCCCACCATTATTTTTAGACGAATATGTTGATCTAGGCTCTAATGAAAGAATACAACAATATGAAGAATCTTATTGTGGGGCTTATTGTTTATATATGATCTATATCATTGATAGAGGATTTAGATTTAACAATGCTTTGAATTTTCAAGTTAATCAAAGTAAATATCCAGGAATATATAATGAGTGTTTTTGTTTAGGTTGTAGTAAAGATCTACGAAGTAGCTTTGCTAATAATGATAATGTTAGAGCTAATGTTAATGATAATGTTAATGATAATGATAATGTTAATGATAATGTTAATGATAATGATAATGATAATGATAGTGTTAAAGATAATGTTAATGATAAAGAAAATGATCTACGAAGTAGCTTTACTAATAATGATAATGATAATGATAATGTTAATGATAATGATAATGCTAATGATAATGTTAATGATAATGATAATGATAATGATAATGATAATGATAATGATAATGATAATGATAATGTTAATGATAATGTTAATGATAATGATCTACGAAGTGGCTTTGCTAATAATTTTAATGATAATGATAATGTTAATGATAAGGATAATGTTATTGATAATTTTATTTATCTATTTGATGAAAAACATCAAAGGGGTAAACCTAACAACAAAGAATGTCTTAGTAACAATATCTCTGTAAACATAAATGAAGATCTACAATCATGGCTAAATGATGATAATATAATTACAGAAGCTACACTCCCAGAGAACTTTAGATGTATAATATCTGGTCCTAAGGAATGCGGCAAAACATTCTTATTAAAAAACTAATTCTGGCTAGAATATACTTTGATAAGCTATACATCATTGGTCCTACTGGTGATCAATATGAAGGTGTAGAGAGTTATAATCGACGAAGTCGCAACTCTGTTGACAATAAAGCAGATGTCGAGTTTGTTAAAGATGTAAAAGATTTACCCTCTCCCGATCAACTACCAAAAGGCCTAAAGAAACTAAAGATATTCGATGATATTAGAGCCAAAGAACCAGTTATTAAAGAATACTTTTGTAGAGGTAGACATAATAACTGCAATATGATATATCTTAATCAAAATCTATTCACAATAGATAGAGAGAGTGTTAGAGAGAATTGTAATCTGTTTATTTTATTTGAACAAAGAGGTGAAGTCCTCATATCTGTATATCAAGATTTCTTTAATAAAGTTGAAGTTAGTTATAATGATTTTGCTGATATATGTAATAAGGTATGGTTTTGCTAATATATGTAATAAGGTATAATAACTAAAAATAGAAATGTTTGTGGTAAACTAAGAATTAATTAGGACCGGAGAGTTTTGTCTATAGGTCTTCCATGCTTATCTTTAATATGAAACTCTATATATTCTATTCTATCTTTAGTTACGTTTTGATACACTATATTAGTTGGTATAATATTCATCAAATAACCTGGTGGTTCTGTTAGAGTAAAAGTATATAGTATGTTTGTGTTATTCCCGTTATCTTTAACACCAGATATCACATGACAATGAATGTTAATAGTACTAAAACCCATAACATCAACAATTTTCTGAGATGCATATTTACCTTTTTTATAAACTATTTTTCTAAATCCTAGTAATGGGGCTATTGAATTTTCTATGTCAAAGTTAATTGCACCTTGTTTTATTTCCATTAAACTTTTCATTGTATTCTTATCAGGTTCTATTATAACATTACCATTACTTTCTTCTTTTATTAATTCTGCTATTTCGATTTATTCATATGCACCTGGTATAACAGCTAAAATACGGGTATCTGTCCATGTTTCACCTCGAGTATCATATAAGAATTGATTGTTCCTTCTATTAACATTAAACACCGAATTATAAACAGATAATCTAATCAAACCTAACTTTGACGACTTAAGTATAGGTTCACTAAAGTTAAACTTTTCTTTTGGCTTTATCATTCTAAAGTTAAGTGTATGCTCTTCTTTAGTTTTAGTTAGAGTTTCATGTATCTTTTGTAATTCATATAGAGATAAGTTGTCAGTCATTTTTGACTTATAAAAATGAACTTTAATTTGGATGCAACTTATGGTTATAATAATGATATACACAAAAGTAAGATTATAAAAAAACCTAATAATCTAGCAACAATGAATACGGTTCATACTAATATTAATATCATTCTCAATAGAGAAGAGAATCATTTAAATTTGCGTGATTCATATCTAGAGAAAGAGTTTGTTGTATCAGATGATGCTGGTGGTGTATTTGCTAATAAAGCTAATATCAGATTAATTACTTATGGTATGATGGCATTATTTAGTTCAGTTAAGCTTGAAACCAATGGTGGTAGGACTATTGAATATATAGATCATTGTCATCCTAATCTATTGATGTATAAGTTATTAAATAGTACTGATGATGAATATGAGAGTGGTTTTGTTAGAAATCAAGGCAATAGAGATAATCAACTTAAAGGTGACCATATTGCCGCAGAACGAGGCCATATGTATATGGTGATTAGGATGAGTGTTCTATTTGGTTTCGTAAATGAGTTAGAAAAGATTATATATGATTTAGGATTTAAACTAATATTAAAAAGAAATAATAATGATAGAGCTCTATTTAGAGTTAATGTTGGTGCTGATGCAGTTGGTAATGATGATAATATAGATATTAGAGATATATCAGGTGTGTGCCCAATATTGATCCTAGTAATGACAATAGAATTATTGTGCAAAAAGGTTTAAGAAAAAAGAATAATGTAGACTTTAGTTATTAAGAAAGAAAGACATTTTATAAGAATGTACCCAATGCTACTAACTGCTTGTTTGATCTAGGTATGGAAAGTGGTATGCAATGACCACAATATATAACAGTTGGTTTTGAAAAAAAATAATGTTAATGAACAAACTCATGATGGAAGTACATTTGATATAATGAATGTTACTGAATGTTATTGTAAGATTGGTAGTGAGTTTTATCCTGAGAATAGAATGAATATAAATTATGGTCCTAATAATTTTAATGAAGCTTTTAATGAGATTGTTAGCTTTAATAAAGATTATTACGGGCTACCACATAATATAAAACCATATATAAATCATAGAACATTCAAAAGTAGTTATAGAATATATGTATTTGATACTAGATATCAAAGTGATCATATAGGTCCACAACCAAAACAACTTAACTTTAAATTTAGTGCTGCATTTGCAGATGTTATATGTCATGCATTAGTATTAACTAGAAAGGTTATTAGTGTTAATAGTGATGGTAATAAGATGGTTGATATTTTATCATAATTATAATTATAGTTAATTATAGTTATGACTTAATCAATGACTAAATCAATGACTAAATCAATAACCAAATCAATGACTAAATCAATGATAATCAAACTATTTCCTACTAGTCTCAACAAAACCTTTAGCATAAATAGTATCCAGTTTCTTTTTTATTATCTAGAGTCAATCCCTTAGCTTCAAGTTCAGTTTTAGGGTTTGACTTAATCTTAGCCTTAGGTAATGGTTTAGTCTTAGGCTTAGATTTAATAACAACAAAAAGATTATACTTTTTAACTTCCATTATTTTATATAAATAGAAATGAGTCTTTTAAATAAGTTCAAAACAAATTCTTATTGTGTTGGTGGCAGACATTATAGTGGTACTAATAATATAAGTGGAGCCATTACTTCAAAAGGTACTAAAATTTAAGAGCATCCTGCACTAAATGTAGAAAGAATAAATCAAGGACAGTATCTGATGCAACGATAGAAGCTGAGGGATTGAAAGTGTTGGTAAAGCTACAGTTAACTTTGGAAAGAAAGTGGCTAATAATCCTGTAAGAGCATTAGAAATAGCAAGTAAATTAGGAAGTGCAGCTGCATCTAGAAACCCTAGAGCTGCTTTATCAGCCACACCTGATTTAATTAAGTTTGCAACTACTGGTGAAGGTATAAAGGTAGTACTAAAAGGAAGAGGTTTATACTTAGGTACAAAGAAAAGATAATTTAGTTATGGCTAAGGCTAAGATTAAGAATAAGACTATAGTTTCAATTACAGCCTTAATCTTACCAATCTGCGAAGCAGGTTCCCTGATAAATATCAATACTAATAATATTATTACTAAAAACATTGTTATTACTAAGCACTAATAGCTTTAATCTAAAAAAACACTTAATTTTTTTTTATCAACGGAGTTGTGGCTTCGCCGATTCTTCTTATGTTCTGCATATACCTTGACTAATTCATTATATTCATCATTATCTATCCTATTATCATTCATTGATTTAGTACATAGTTTATTAAACTTGTCGCTAAACTGTTTACTTAAAATATACATCTGTGGTTACTTTATAATTTTATTTTTTATTCTAGTATTAATTGCTTTTGATAATGAACCACAAACAGTTGCTGTAGCAAAAGCTGTTGGTATAGAATAAGGTAATCATTTACCTGTTAATGCAACTGATATTGTTGTTGCCGTTGTTGCTATTGATGATAATACTTTTTCTGTTATCTCAGCTACGTTAATATAATTTTTATATCTACTTAACTTCTTTTTATAGTTATTAGTTTCAGTTTCATAATAATTAAGAATATCTTTTATAATGTTAATATTGTTTTTAAATTTATTATTAGCTTCAATCTTTTCGTTTATTAATCGTTCTGATACTAATGACAATTCTGGATAAAGTAATCTCTCTCTCTCGGTGCTGTTGGATTGGTCATGGACTCCGTCATAGCTTTGCTTATTTTCATTAGTCAAAATTCTTTCTATTTCTTTCATTATATATTCTTGTTTAAAACCATAATGCATCTCAAGTTTTGCTTTCTCTTTATTATCAACTAACGTACTTTATAAAAGTATAGCAATTATATATTGTACTATAACTTTTCTACGAAATTTATTGTATTCTTTCATTTCTCTTAGACCTTTAGTAAACATATCATTTAAATGTATGTTAGTAATAATTTTTGATTAAATTTATTATTATCAAATTCTTGTTTTAATTGATTATATTTAGAGATTGTATCAGCAGCAACTTAATTACAGAAACTTAACAGTATTTGTGACTTCATTTAATGATTCAATAAACTCGTTATTTAGTTCATCATTAACTTGTGTTTCATTTAGTTGTAATGTTTTAGTTGTGACTTTATCAAATTCGTTTTTTCTTAGCTCAGTTATGTTTTTACCTAAAATATCTATTTCATTATTAGAAGATAATAAACTATTGTCACAAAACTCTTTATTAACAACATCTTATTTATCTATTGGAGGATGAACATTTGTAATTTTATAGGTATCCTTCATATCAATATTATCATTATCTTCTAGGAATAACCCAAGAGACTTACTAAGTGTTAAGTTGTTTGTTGATTGATGATACCAGCACCCAACGGACCTATTTGCTTGGTTAAATCTATTTCTTGTCATCTTTGTATTTGTTTACAGAAAGAACTATATTTATTGATTCTAAAACTTTATTATTAGATTCAAAGTCAAACTCGGATATTAATAATTCCTGTTCGTAATATTTACCTTCTATTATCTCACCATTAATATCTTCTATCTTATATGTTAGTGGTTGTGTGTTCAAAACTTCATTAACTTTAAATAGTTCTCTATTCCAATCAGAAGTGTAACCTTTAGAAAATATATTACGTTTATCTGCATTTCTAACATGATCACCAAATTTAAATTTTGGTGTTGCTTTGGTAGATTTAACATAGTATTTAACCTTATCAGAATTATTAGAAGCATCAACTGGTGTCATATTAATTGTTGAATGAATGTTATTGTTATATGTTATGACTGCAGCCTTTGAATCACAATAAGTAGAATATAGTTTTGTTTCATATTCTTTAAGTAAAGATTTAAATGTTTTATTGTAAAACTCACTATCTCTATCTACCCATAACTTTTCTGGTTTTCGAATTTCAGAGCCACCCTGTGGATGTTCACTAAATCCTATTTTAAAACCATTAGTTATAGATAAACCAGATTTATTCTTTAATGGAATAGCCCATGCATATTTTGTGAATATATCTATAACAGTTAATATAAACTTGTGATTATTATTGTATTCACTTAGAGATGACTTATCAATTAAATCAGCTGACCATGTTTTAACTTTATATAATGGTATTATTCTTTCTCTTCTAAATTTTGTTATTTGAGGACTGAATAATTCTTTAGCTAAAAGTTGTTGTTGTTTTACCATAGTTAAAAACAAATTTATCTAGTTGTTCTTGATTGATAATATTCATAGATAATGGTTGCTTAGATATATCTAGCATTTCATCATATAATCCATCATGACCAGCTCTTATTTCCAGTATTAATAATTCTAGTCTTCCTACTAAACCATTTAAATGGCAACTTCGTTGATTATTTGGGTTGGGGTTTCTATTTAAACATCTTCAAATACAGCATCTCTTACCCCCATGATAGGTTTTATTGATCTATATCTAGCGCTTTTCTTATCCCCTCTTCCTACATCATATCTATTATCCTTTAAAAACCTTTTAATTTTGTTTTCATCTTCCTCAATATTATCGTCATATGTTACATTTGATTTAGTAAGAAAATCAGTAAATCCTTCTGAAAACTCATATACTTTATCCCTAACTAAAAATGCACCCTGCTCTAGAGTTATATTAACACCGTTCATTTTATGTCTCCTAGTAGGTAAATCTACGAGTTCTAATTTTAATTGAGGATTAGTTTGAGCCCCCATGTCATGAAGAAGTTTGGCTGTTTTTGTATCAACAAAAAATGGTGCTTTATCTTGAGTTTCTTTTACGGCCTCTTTTAACGTTCCATTAATCTTGGAAGTGTTTTCACCGATCCGAGAAGCCATTTCATTAAACTGGAAACCAGCTTGCTGGATCATCTTAGTTTGTTTATCTAACTCTTGATTTTGCCATTCTATTGCTCTTAATGTTTCATTCACTTAATGCTAGATTGTCTTCATTATGGGTTAACCATGTTTCACTGTTTGCATTTAGTGTTTTAGTTAAAGGATCAAATAACTCTTTAATTTCACCATAATTTTCTTGTTGTTTTAATTTATCCTCTAATCTATTTCTTCTGTTTTCTTTTTCTAGATTGTTCAAGTGTTTCTAGTTTAGTAATTTTAATGGTTATAATAAATCATTATACAGTGTAATAGCAGCTTCAATTAACTTTCTATCATCATTAATGGTTAGTTCTAGAGTATTATTAACCAACAGGTCTTTGTCTCCATCTAATGATCTGCGAAGCAAATTCACTGATGCATTCTTAATCAGGGAAGGGGCTTTGGTTTTGGTTGGTGTAACAAGGCTTGCCCTTCCCCAACCTGCGTCGCAAATTTTATTTATGAAATCTCTCTTCAATAGATATAGATTCTCATCATGAGGATAGCTTTTAATGTTATTTACATAAAATCTTTTATCATCAAATGTGTTTAGACTAATCTTACTTGTTTTTGTTGTTTTTTTTATCACCAACTTTTTGTATTCTACATTCATCTACAGTTCTCTCTGTGTTATACATTAGTGCATTATAATATTCTTCATGTTTAGCATTGTTACAATTCGTTATTCCTTTCTCTTTAGTTTTATTTGGGTAGTCTTTGAAGCTATATGTCTTTGGTGTTAGTGCCACAAACTCTTCTATGACATTACTTCCCATTTCATGTTTGAATTTACCAGGGATTTTATTAAAAGTTTTGATTGGGCAATCTAGATTGGACAGATCCATGTGCTCGTCACTAACTTTAACTTCAGTATAACTCAATACAAAACTATCAGTATCCATATAGTGGAGTTGTAGATCTTCGAGAGATGGTTGAAGAATATTATAGAAAACATCATACATGTGTAATTTACTTAATTCTAAGACGATAACACCTAAATATACTGGAGAATCATATTCTATTTCTTTCTTTATATATTCAATTTGGCTATAATCCTTATATCTAGTCATATTCTTAAATGGTGGTTTACTTATACTTTTCATTATCTTTTCTTCATCATGTAGGAACTTACTTTGAAGGAAGTGCAGGGGATTCATGCACATTCGTCCATATAGTGAATTGTTCATTAATTTCCTTACATCCTTCTCTGCTTCAGTTTTAGCTGTTGCTCTTTTATTCGTATTGTTTTGTATATAATCTCTACATATATAATCTTGTTTAAATTTAATTACTCTATGTATTTTTGTTACTTTTACTCCCATCTTAACGTAGGACTTCAACATCCTATAATGAACTATGTATTTCTTTTTGTTGTTTTGGTCTAAAATTGATATCTCAATTTTAGTTTTACCTTTTTTAGTGATATCTCAATTTTAGTGATATCTCAATCTCAGTTTTTGTTTTGCCTTTCTCTCTTTCTCGGTATCCCAATTCATTATCAATTATGTTTCTCTTATCGGGCATTAATGCTAAATGCTCTGTTCTATCTTTACAACTAATAGTATAATCAATAACACAAACTATATAGTAACCGTGATCACTATCATCTGGAGTATTTACTGTAGTATCAAGAGTAGTAGCAGTAAACTTGAAATCCTTATAAGGTAGCTTTTGCATCATTGCATAGCCGTATAGGTTGTTTGCATCAAGGTACCAGATATTCCTGTTATGGGACTTCGTCCCTGTTTCACCATTGTTGACTATCCTATCTCCCATTATACCGCATATGCCCCCTGTCTTTGCTTCAACAAAATAATCTAGCATTTGTTTATCTTGTATGTATCTAATGTTACACCGCTTGACATTAACCAACAATCAAAACTATAGCCTGGGAGACTTACATAGTGTAGGGGATTGGGCTTGAATTCTTTCATAGTTAGCTGAACATATTCATTCGTGCAGTAGTCTAATATTTCCACATCAGTTTGTAAATACTCTATAGTTAGATCTTTACCAGTTTTATGACTGTTGTCTTTATTAAAGATATCGACTTCTTCTTGTGTTGGTAATATATTCGAGAGAGAGGGTTTGAAGTCTTCTATTTTTAGATTACCTATAACTTCATCATACAAGTCCAAACCAAAGTATTCATATGGATATAATTTTTAGTTTTACATCCGTATATCTTCGCCATTTGATCTAGAGGCATAGCTAAGAAGTTATAACTATCTAAGAATTTGAGACAACCAATGCTAAACATCTTAGACTTACCAGCAGCTAGTGGTATATTATCTACTTTTCTTTTATCATTATTCTGTTTAAAGAGTTCACTGTATAGTATTTTGATTTCATAGCCAGAACCATTGTGGAATATTACAGGAATGAAGTTTTGTTGTTTGTACCTCAGATTACATATTCTACATGCTGGTCCTCTATATTTACCAGTTTCTTCACAATGATCTCTTACTTTATTAATACATGATTCACTGCTGATATGACAAGTGTTATTAGTTTCATGATATAAATTTTCTTCTTCATTAAACATCATTTGTTTGTTGCGCTTGAAGTTATTCTCAGTTTCTATTTCTAACAGATCACTAGCAAATCTTTTGATACAATCAAGACCGAAATAGTATTTGAAATTACACTGCCAGATGTAACCCACACATATTGTTATGTGTCCAGCTATTACATACTTACAGTCATTAGTTGCGACTTCAACAATGCAACATTCTATATCGGCAGTTATAACATGTTTTATATTCTGACGCTTATGTTCATTTATAAAAGTTATTTTCTTCTTCTTAGGACAATCAACCTCGGGTTTAAAAGAATTTTTACATTCAGGTTTTTCGTAATTAATTTGTGAATCAAACCAATATGTACATCTATCACACTGATAGAAATTGTGATTCATTCTATTTGGTCGATCTAACAAGGTTTCAATGTTTTTAATTAGAGCACAGTGATCTGTAGTACCATCTCCCCAAACCAATATTCTGACATCTTTTCTATTTTTATCAAAATCATCAACTGGTTCAAACAATTCTACTTTGCCCCCACCACAAGGTGTTTATACCCAAATATTAATAATGTACAATTTCTGTAGTCTCATTATATAAGCAAAATCATCTTCATCTCGTTGTCGTGCTTCAATTAGATTATTTACATATTTACTCTCGCGTGTTGCATGGTCTATAGCAGGATGTAGCCAAGCAGTAATAGTTAGTTGCAAGCAGTTGTATTTATAACTACCTATATTTAATATCGATTTAGAGTTTTTGAGATCAGGGGTAAATCTATATAACTACCAATAGATGCTTTAGTTGGTTCAATATTTATCTGAATAATTCTCAAACCACGAAATTCGAAGTCGTAGCCATAACCTTCATATATTTCTTTTTCGAAATCTAGCCATTGTTTGAAGTCACCGTAATCATATACAGCCTTATTAAAAATATAGTCGGTGTTGAAGAATATTTTTGTAATTTTAACTTCTTCTTTGGTTCTCTTCTTGTACTCACACTCGGCCGTGACCTTATATTTAAAACCCTTCTAAACTGATAACAGTTTTTAATTTCCTCTAATTAGTAATTAGTTGCTTCGTCTATATTTTCAATGTAATTCCCACCTTTATCCGTAATATAAAATCCTCTCATGTTCTGTCTTGAGTTTATATCAAAGTATTCTGTGTTTTCCAGATACCTGCGATTATGACTATATGTGTGAGTAGTTCTATTGCGTTATTTTATTCCTAAAATCTTCATGACTTTCTTTACACTTATACTTAATTCTGGATATAATACTAGATTTTATCATCAGTATCCGTTTTAGTTTTAGCTTTAGTTTCAATTTCAGTTTCAGTTTTAATAATATCCTTATAATTATTAGCAAAGCTACTTCGTAGATCTTTAGGTCTGAGAACGTAGTCATCTTCATCTGAATTATACCCCCTTTCCCTAGTTTCATCTTCCACTTCATCCTCATACTCCTTTCTCGCCCTGTTTAAGTGTTCATCACTTAAATTTTGTTTGACAAATTGTTTCCTTGTTTCAAAGGCCAAATCACAAATATAACAAAAGTTTACGTTTTCTACTTTAGACAATTTTATTTTTATAGACAAAAAATACCTTTTTGAAAACATACAAATTAAAAAAGTCTACAACAGTAAAATGTGGTGGTTGTAAAGATAAATAATGGAGAAAATGTTGTGATAAATGTTTAGATAGTTTATTTGAATGTTATATCTGTAAGGATTACTTTAAGAATAGAGATTATATTAATCATATGAATATACATTATAATGATCCTAGTCTATATATAACTTGTATTATGTGTAATGAAAATCAACTCATCAGCGGATTTAGATTTAAAAATTTTAAGTGTAGTTTATGTATTTATTTACATAGATATAGATATACACATACCAAAGATAGATTCGAGGAATATGCTGAAAGATTTAACTTAAAAGTCTGAAAAAACGAAAAAGTGGTGAGTTTGCAAACGAGCTTATTATTATTTTATAGAATTGGGCCATTTCATAACTTAATGTTAGACTTAGAGTGAATATGTAGTAGTGGATAAAACAGGGAAACCAACAAGCAGTAAAATTTGGCCCTACTCGACATGCGCGATTAGCGTTTGGAGAAAGGGTCAAATTTTACTGGTGGTTGGTTTCCCTGTTTTATCCACTACTTTCATGTGCGAGTATGATATCTTATTGTGTTCGCTGATGAATAAGTGGACCTTATTTGCCCGTGTGGTTTCAAATAATTCGTATTTCTTAATCAGTTTCTAAAAATATTCGTTTTACTGATATTATAACCCTTTCTGAATAACACCCTCTGAATTTAATTCAAATTTACCCAAATTTTTTAACAACTGACTAATTTATGACCATAATGGACCTTTCAAAACACTTTCATGACCATCATTGAGCTTTCATCAACAAACACACAAATTTAATGGCTTTTCTTTGAAAACTGAACTCGTTAAATTATAATGACATCTCGGATATAAATTAAATGAGCGTTCGATTCATTTTTTGTATTTCTCTATAGCTCCTTTTGAATCGCAAACCTGTTTTTATTTCGATTGATAATGTATGTACGTGCATGGCGCAATTTTACTCGTTGAAATTCAATAGCTTTTAATCGCTCTCAATTGTTTTCAGAACCGGTAAGGCTGCCCGAATAACTGAACTTGAATCTGTTTGTTATGCTGTTTGCTACACGGCGTAAACGTATCATAGTATTTATACCAATACTTATCCACTATTTTAAAACAGTAAATCGTAAAGTCACTACTGAAACATTGTATTCGAATTGTTCTTTTTAGCTCCTAAGTCTTCCAAGATTAAACTTTTAATGATTATTTAATGGTATATTTTTTTAAATGAATTTGTGATCTTATATGAAACTTCAACTTTATCAACAACAAAAAACTTGAACGCTTTGTTTTTTCGATTTAGGTATGTGCAACCTAATATATCATCAGCTTGTCGATCAAATAGTTACCGCAGCTGTCCTCTTTATCATAATAAAGGCCCAATTTTTGTTTATATCAGTTCTTGCTATTATTTCACAGAAATTATTGGGCCATGAAATAATTTAAAACAACTTTGCGAACAAAAATTTTTGAGTTACCTTTGCCTCTTATTAAGCTAATAAGAACGGAAACACACACAGTGCTATAGTTTATTCAATCAAATTTGAGAAAACAAAATTTATCTTTACAATAAAGTTGGAAGAAATAATTATTTTCAAGTAACTTCTAAAACGCAATTATTTTTCAACTTCGGGTTGTTTTTTTTCGTTCTATTCTCAATTCCATCATATGCGTTGAATTCTGTTCAGTTTTCAATTTGTGGCTAATTGGTTCAGGAAAAATTTAATCAATTTGCTTTTTAAGCTGAGGAGTGCTTTTCTCAACCACTGGAACTGAGATCAATTTGCTGATATTTATTAAAAAAGACCGCATTCTTCAAGTAATTATTACTTTCGTATATCTTCGCTGTTAATTTAATTATCTACTTCATTTTAAATAAAATATTTACGACTTAGAAAAAGTTTGATGCATCAATTTTGGTGCGAATTATAACTGGCTCAACGGCAGCGATTCGAGGCGTATGTCTTATTGCCCGGCTTGAAAGACAGATATTTCCGAACCAAAATCGGAAAAAAGATTTTTATATCTGCTACTTTCCGATATGCGCAATTGGGTAGAATCTGTTTTCTTCTACTTCATATATTGATCTTAACATTTTAATATTATATATTGTTTTTATTAAAAACTCAAAAAATGCGAGCACAAAATCAATAAAGTTCAGAAGCTGTTTTTGAGTTTGCATACACTTTGAGCGCAAATTAGCTCTCATTTGTGAGCAGATTTCTTTTGCTATGTTAAACCATGTGTTTGGCTCCCTTCCTAAAAGCTAATTCAATTTCATAACTTCGTGTTGGGTATTAAACATAAACAACCATATTTTCAACTATTCTCAAGAAAAAAAAACTAGTAGATCCAATTACAAGGCCCGTAACTCCAAAAAACGCACACCATTCAGCTAAAAAACCATCAAATTTTTTTTATTTTAATGCATAAATTTGAAGCAAAAAATTCCAGTGAAAATGCTATTTTTTTTTAAAGTTCAATTTGCAAGTAAACTTTTTATACAGGAAAAACGTTTTTGGGAAGCTTCTATATAATTTTTTGCAAGCTGGAAAGAAATGAACCGTAGGTTTTAAAGTTTTGTTATTAAACGGCTTCTATAAAACTTCAAAAACTTCTATTTTGGCTCTGGGACTTTTAAATTGCCCATGAACTTTTTATTTAAAATTAAAGATGTACTGGTGAACAAGAGCACAAAACTTTTTTTTCATTTTAAAAACTAAACTAGAAAAGGTTATTCTTGCACTCTGCGAAAGCACGTAAATCGAAAAAAACCACGAGTGTCAAAGCCCTGCTAGGGCAAATAGAAATGTTAAAAAATTAATAAAACTATGAAAAGTTCCTACTGAAGTCAATCTGGCCAAAAGGTGAACAACTGTCATCATAATTAATCAAACGAATTATGGATCTTTTTCTGCATGAATCAAACTTTAGCAATTTTATTTGTCCGGTATTTCTGGTCTTGTTGGGTTTTATACCTACTGTATTGTACTGGTAGTTAACCAATATTGTAATGGTTTTTAAAAGTTTATTTTTGCTCTAAGGGTGCTTTTTGTAATTTGTCGTAAAAGCGAAAAAAAATTTCACACCCATACTATTATGTTTTGACATAATTATTATGAACTGACAAAAAGGAGTTTTGTGAAGTTTACTTTCAATGTCAACAGCCTATCCCTCGATTAAGAACTTCTTTGTAGTCCCAGCATTATGATTGTCAAATTTGCAAAGCTGTAATTTTTTTTCGTAACAAAACAGGATTTTTCCTTTTGAGTTCAACACTATACCAACAGAGTAAAAGCAAGCGCCCTGAGTATAGAAGTTTCAAAGCTTTGTGTTTCCATGAATCATCAAATTTTGTTACTCCCCAACAGGAACCGATTACAGGTTGCTCTAGCGAAAGTATACGAAGAATCAACTTGCAGCTTTTTTTATTCCAAAAATTTTGATAAAATGGTTCGAAAAAAATTTTGTCGATTTTTTGGCTTCAATCAACGTGAAATGTTGTGAAACATGTTTTGTAAGTGAAAAAATTGTCGGAAACAGTTTTTTCAAAAATGGTTCTGATTCTCATTTTTGATTCTCAACAATGGTTCTGATTCTCATTTTTGCATAAGCATCTCTTTATTGGACCAAGGTGTGGAAACTCACCGCTAAATACGCCAACCTTTCAAATTATCAACGCATATATTTTCATTAAAGTTTATTGAATCTGATAACAATTCAAAGAAGAAGAATTTTCGTAGAAGTAAGTGACGCATGGAAAATAGAAATAAAAAGTGGCTGACATGCAAGAGTTGAGAAGTTGTTCGAACCGCTGTAAGGCAGTTTCTCTTTTGTGGGAATTCCTGTGAATGCGGTGAAAATAGATAAAACCGCTGAAAACCGCAAATCTCAGAACAAAATAAAAATTATCACAGCAAATTACTTGAAGATTAGCTTTCACTTCCAGAGTATCTACATGAAATTACATGGTTCAGTTAATCATGTAATTATCAAAACTGACAGAAACCCCAATTGTTTTTCTAAAAGCAAAGCATCAATTGATAACAACGGAAGTCAACTTCTATTATTTCTTTCGAAAGTTAAAAGTTGAAAGACAAGTAAACAGAAGTGTTAACAAGCCAATTAGAAGGTCCTCGAAACTTACTGAGATTCTTTCGGTGTTTTAGAAGATTTAAGTCTTTATACAAAAGCGGTAACTATCTAAAACTATCATCAATTTCAACAAGCTAATATTATGATTTAACGATTGGTTTGGCAAAGACAATACATTTGATACACGTATTTGTTGCTTGAATGGATAAGCCCGGGCCGAGGTGTAAACGCTAAGAAACGCAAAATTTTGTAAGATTTGTGAATGCGCTGAATTCATGTCAGATATACCCTAGTCGGATCCGAATGGTTATTTTGCAAGATCTTGCAAGAATCTAGTAGAATCTTGCAAGACGATACATCGTCTTGCAAGATTTTCTTCCAAAATATTGCAAGATCTCGCAAGATAACCATCCGTCTTGCAAGAATCTTGCCAGATAATCACCCGTCTTGCAAGATCTTGCAAGATAACCATTTTTGCGTAAAAAAAAACCGTCCTACATCCTAGTGACCTAGACTTAGACTGAAAAATCTTAAAAGTTTGCAATATTTGAATGTACACATATTCTGCGCATCGACAAAACTAATTGAAAAAATCAAAAAATTATCAAAATATAGCATCAGAAAAGGTGTTCTTCAATCTTCTTTTTTCATTTCCTTTTTTCAGTATTCTTGATTTTTTCTTTCAAATTTCTTTATTTTCTGTTTTCTTGGGTTGATTGAAGATGGCTTGCCGATGGGTTGCCAATGGGCTGACGATGGGTTGCCAATGGGCTGACGATGGGTTGCCAATGGGTGCCGATGAGTTGAAGTCCTGGCTACAACAATGAGAAATTTTTCATACGCACACACACACACACCACACACATACACACACACGCACGCACACACACACACGCATACCACACACACACGCACGCACACCACACACACATGCACACCACACACACATACACACAGGCACACACACAAACACACGCAAACACACAGACACACAAGCACAACACACACAGTACTGTATCAGCGCTCTGATCATGTTACTTGTTAGACCTGGCACGTCTTTAATCAGGTCTTAAGACTTGGCAGGTCTTGAGTTAACTCTCGGCCAAAACTTGACAAGTCTTTCGCATGTCTTAGCCAAGGCATGACAAATCTTGGTTCACGTTTTGCGCAGTTTAATTGTTGGTTTCCTTTTGTTTGGTAGTGACAGAAAAAGGCCGCCACTTTCAGTGGCCTGCCTCAAAAACTCTCCAAATTGAAATACGAAGCACACGACAACAGAATCACTTCCACGTTGTTCAAAGTGTTTTAGTGTTCATTTTTCGGCACTTACTGTTATGTTACTTACAAAAGTTTGAAAAATACCCCCAATTTTGTTTAAGATTGATTGAGTTTTCATTTGCGTTGCGATTTTGGTTAATTTTTTTCTTCGCTCAGAGGTAAATTTTTGTTTTTTTTTCCAACTTTTTTTTTCGCAAGAATCTTGAAAAATAACCATCCGTCTTGCAAGAATCTTACAAGATAACCATTCGTCTTGCAAGATCTTGCAAGATAACCATCATCTTGCAAGATCTTGCAAGATAACCATTTTTTGCAAGATTCTTGCAATATCTTGCAAGATAAACATCTGGTCTCGTCTAGGGATATGCCCGAGATGTTGAAATGAAAGTATTATAATTTTTAGGAGTTCTAGGAGTGGATATTGCATAATTTTGCGTTGAACTTAGAGCTGGTTTTAAATAACTTTGGGTTTCCAAGCGTAGACTTTACATAATTTAGCCTTGAAATTAAGCTTGATCTTGCAAAAGCTGCGTTTTCAGCGTTGATCATACAAATTTTGGGCGTTGAAATTAGAAACAGCTTACATAAATTTGTGTCTCTGAGCGTAGATCAGACACAATTCTGCGTTGAATTTAGCGTTAATTTTACACACTTTCAAAGTTTAAGTGTTACGCTAAGAAAAAAATGAAAAAACCTGCTACCTTTTAAAACTATATAAAACTATAGAAAGTGTTATTGTTTTGGGTGGCGAGCCAGGGTAAGGTATGTACCTTTAGAGAGCGAGAGAGCAGAACATAGTTGTTGGATTTGGGAGAAAGCAGTTGGGAGAAGTGTAGTACGTTTGGGGGAGGGGGAGCTGCGATGATATATTTGACGTATGGGGGTAGGTAGAAGTGTTGAGGGTATAATAATGAGATGTCTTATTCTGATAGGGAGAAGGAGGTTGACCGATGAGGTGTAGGAACTTAGAGTGGCGGGTTAGTAATGCTTATACGGGAAGGCGTGTGTTTGAGAGGGAATAGTGACAGGTATGCGGAGTAGTAGGATGGTGGGGTTGGGTAGGCATAGGCAGTTGAAGATCGTTCCATTCTAAAAAACGAAAGCGGGACTGAGAGGACATTTCTCGAAACGACCGTTCGACCTTCAGTATTACCTGCAATATCTGATTACTAAGTGTTTTTAAGTAAGCTACTCTTAAGGTCCCTTGTTCCAACTGAGAAGTCAACAGAGGAAGTCAAGATAATGTTTTCCATGGGGATCGCCCGTATGAAGTTTGTTTGCATTTGAACTATTCGTTGACCCAATTTTAATCCGCTTTTTTTCAAATAGGACAATATTGATATGTGAAAAATTGCTTACAGAAACCCAATTTTTCTTTTACTGGACTAGCTACACAGAAACTTTATATTTGATTGAGTCTTGATATATCATTTGACCACTTGCAAGCTCACCAATAAGTTAGACGCTATTTAATTTCAGACCAATGCGAAAGTTTAAGAGTTGAACATTTATAATCAGAACGCTGTATAATTTTCTAAAATGTGTGAGATCAACCTGAAAACCTTAAAGTTTAGTTTATGTAAGATCTACGGAAATTTACACAATATAACATGTATAGTCAAGGCATAAATAAAAGTTTAAAATTATGTTATTATTTTTGTAAAGGCCAAATCCATGTTAGATTTATGCCTCAAAACGCCGAAATTAATGAAGATTACAAAATAATTACGTAATTACAAAAAATTATGAAACGTCAATGCTAAGTTCACCGCCCAATTGTGTGAGATCTACGGTAAGATACGACGAGTAAGAGTCTCAATTAAAAAGCGCACTGTTTTTTAGATAAGTATGCCGATACAATTGTAGAAGAGGGAACATGTATGAAAGAATCAGTGGTTCGAGCCTCACAGGCGTTGATACAGTGCGACCCCTTCGCGCGGCAATGCTTAATTTATCTAAGGTCTACGCATAGAAAAGGAATGCAAAATCTTGTAAAGTCTACCTTTGGAAACGCAAAATTATGTGGGATCTACGCTTTAATATGCAAAATTATGTAAGATCTAAGCTTAGAAATCAAAATTAGGTGAAAAATGTGGCAACTAGCGCTGACCATTTAAAAAAATACCGCAGTTTACCAGCAAAAATTTTCGCTGAATGCATTGAAAATAGAATATTTAGGTGATTTTGGAGTTGTTCAACCCTAGATGCCACATATCCTGCATAAATGTAGCAAATATCTTTGGATTGGGAACAGAAACTGAAATTCAATGTTTTTGAGCAACAATCTCGATAGCTTTCTCTTGAGGTTTTACCTATTTGATTAAATCATCCATGTAGAAGTTATCATTTGATGTTGCAGCGAGAGTAGATCCGGCTTTATTATTGACGCAGATTCGCTTGAGAGCGCAGTTTGCGTGGCACTGATATTTGTATATTCGCACCAGTTCATTAATTTTTGGTCTCCATAAAATTTCTGGCAGGTAATGTCCTTTTTAATACTTGCACATCCAGAAAAAATGATTAAATTTCGGCAATCGAGGGCAGTATTTGTTCTTCACGAAATCTGAAAATTGTTCTAAGAAGAACATTTCCAGCTAGTAGCTGGACATGGTTTTCAAAAAAGCCATGTCAAGCTCGTAAATTAGGTCCAGCTACTAACTTGTATTTCAGGCATATTTCTCTATATTCCGATGAGTCGTTGCAAACAGGAACGACTGTGTGGGGCCGTGCGGATTTATCACTAGGTGTTGTGGCAAATACCACTCATTCCCAAAGTGCCTTTGAATTTTGGTAAGTTCAAATTCTTCACAAAAACCCTTTAAATAACAGTGTCGGTTGACTGTTGATACACATGTTAAGGTCTGGAGCAATTAGGAATGCTTGCTCAAATTTTAAAAGCTGACCCAGCTGTAAGCTGTGTGTTTTTTACGCGCTGCTTTAGTTGACCACACAACGTTCCCACTTCAAACCGCTCGCCTGTAAATTTTGTCGCAATCTCTAGCATCCTTTGTGCATGCAGTTCCTTCTTTGTCTGACTGATGACATTGAGTTTGGAAGAGTTGATTTCTGTTTTCCACCATTTTTGATATTGGCCTCTTCAGTGCTTGAAAAAAAAACAGTTATGTTTTCTCGTGTCTGTCACGGGTCCACAGACTATCCATTCTAACTCCGTTAGTACAGCGAAAAGTTATTTTCGAGTTCATTACATGTAGACCAATGACACTTGTAGTTTGTGGTTATCTTGTCCGAAAAAACCCCGACTTCTATCAATTAAGGGTTTCTGTTTTGGGAGGACACTCAAATGGTTGAAATCTTGTTTTAGTTTCAACATTTTTGCGTTCTGAATTTTTTGCCAAAAGAAGTGAAGGGTTTACAAACAACTAGCGTGTATTCTTTTGAAAACAGTCCGCTTACCTTGAGTGGCACTCTTTCCGTTTTCAGATCCTTCGGTTCTCGTATGGCAGCTATATTGAGCTGTAACATCTGTGCCATGACCTCGGAACCTCTCTTGAAATTGTTTTCGATTAATGAAAATTGTGATGCACTTCTGGATTATTCCTTTGATGAAAAGATGCTGTCTGGATTATTCCTTTGAAGGAGGTTTGGGAAACCCATTTTTTATAGACGCGTAGCCCAAGAGCCTTCTAGGGGCAAATCAAGTAAGAGCTCTTGACTCTTCTAACTTGATTCAATTTTTTTTTATTGCATACAATTTATTCAACTTACTCAAAGAGTACAAACATATTGTGGATCTGCAATCATGTTCAACATATGGTGGTTGATTACAAGGACGATTTTCACATGATTTTAGCATGTTTCAAAATTGGCCAAAAAGATGTCATTCGAGCATGGAAAAAATGGCAAGACGAGACACAGTTACATGTTATTTACTGCTCAAGACAATGTTTGTGCAATGATCTGCCAAAATATAGGAAGAAAGCCCTTAAATACAGCTTTGTTGCTGCTTTATCGCCCTTTTTTCTTATCACGTGACTAAGAATGTGACTGTATCATATCTAAAATTTTGAAGATTACCATGACTAAAAAACGGCGGGTGCTTTGACAATAGAAATGGACAAATTGAATAGCTAATTAAAAAGAGTTTCCCCTCTTAGTTTTACCCTCTATGCATGAAACCTATTATGTTTTTACCCTTTTCAAGATTCAACTCAAATTTCTACTCATTAACGTACTTCAGCTCATCAAATTTATAGTTTTCAGCACACTGATCGTGCACTTGTTAGCGTTAGATTTAAAAAACTTTTCAAGGAATTTGTGCTTGATCTGACCAAATAAATTGAAGCCAACCTTTTACAAGAAATTTTTTCATTTTGGAAAGAAACAGATGAGAAAAACTCTCCAACGAAGATTCACGCATATCCTATACGGAAACTAAAAAGGTGTAGACTGTATTGAGAATTAACTTGAATCCTCTTATTTTAGTACGCCTCTGTGTAACATATAATCTATATACAATAATTTCTTTGAAATATAAAAAATACATCTAATTTAAATTGGTTATAATTTTTTTTACTTGACCAGAACTCTCTTGACTGCCCCTTTTACGGGCAACTACCTAATTTACAAATAATAATTACATATTTATATTCTATAAACGTTAAAAGTGGCGTTTTCTTTAAAATAATGACTGCACCTCATTTTTTTTAGCTCGTTTCACCTTTTCTAAAAACAAGTTTCTTATAAGTAGCGACAGCACTTCATTTTTATTCACCTGTTTTTTCTTTGCAACTGCCATTAGGGAACTACAGAACTCCAGATCTTACTTATATCTCCCCATATTAGTTTTTCACTCTCTCTGAGTGATAACTGAATAATATTATGAGATAAAATTGCTCTATTAAACACCAATGCGCGATATTTTAAAATCTGACACCTCTTTTATATAAGCATTGTTTTATGCGATTCCTCTGAAAAGAAAATGCTAGGAATCCCGCAAAATGCAAAAGAAACTTGTACCACCACGCTTTGCAGCATGGTCAACGATAACCCAAAACAAATCTCAAGTGATAAGATATATAGGCTCTCACTATCAGAAAACAAGACATGGATGTAAATCACAAAAAATTTTGACTGTCTGGAAACCTACAGCCTTTTTTAATAGGACAAAACTACTGTGTGCCATGACGGGATAGAAAAAAAATTAAAAACAAGATTGCAATGGGAGAACTTTTTTAAGGAGTTTTTCCCATCGAACGCTTCCTGGCTCCTCAACAGTAAATATCTCGTGATATCATAACAGCAATTAACAATAATTATTCTAGGGATCAATTCAATGGGATTGAGAAAAATTGATGAAGATTTTTAACCCCTACCCCAATGTCAAGTTCAATTGCTAATTAGTGCTTTTTCATCGTTCCAGGCATCTACTATTACCGAAGTTTTGGCTTGATTTAGTTAATTTATCCAGCTTGTTTCCACTTCTGTATCCTATTGGATTGTTAACGTGAACAATACTTACAAATATTTTGTCATTTTTCACTTCGCTAAAGTTTTAACTAATAACTAATTCGCACAACTGTCTATAAATGTAGATTTAAATCAGCAGCCGCTTGTAAAGATGCTCTTAAAGATTTTGGTTGTAAAGATGGTGCTAGTTAAAATTGCAGAATAAAAAAATAGACCATATTCACCAAATTGCTCTTGAAAAAAGCAGTCTGAAATGTGTGATATATTAAGGAAAAAAAGGGCAGCTGAGAACAAATCACTGGAGCATAATGTTTAACATCTGCGTTTCAGCGGAGACCACAATTATTATTATATATTTTTAAGTTCTTTCGATATTTATCCAGCGATGACATGAAACTGCCTTTACCACTGTTCCGAACTGCTGAGCAGCGAAAATTTATGCTTTACTAGTTTGAGTTATGATTGAGTTTTATCTTATTACCTTATCTTCTATGAGACAACGTTAAAAGCGAGGAGAATGTTTTGCTTCTGCATAAAATTGGTATTTGTCCAAAATTGGTAGTTGCCTTTTGTTTTTTATAGATGGACAGACCAAGCTGTTGAAACCGAATATACCCAAAATTTTTGTTAAGTTTGAAATCTGCGAACATACCGACAACACCGAAGAAAAAATTGAGGGCTTCCGTTGAGGGCAAGCCAAACATACTGACGATTTTACTAAGTTTAAAATACCCATTTTTGGGGTAAAAGATCACCCATAGCCAAGTGTTTGTTAAATTGGAATTTCCTGGGAAGCATGAAACTGCCAAGAAAACGCGTCTAAAAATGAAAAATCTTCATTGTTCCGACCCCCACTTTAGTGGGGAGGCAGGAACTATATACTCAAAATTTGGCCGATCGATATATTCATCGTAGAGAGTTGTGAGTGGTATCATTAGAAAGCCAGTCGAGCGTAAATTAAGGAATTAAAAAGATATTTTATTTTTTATTTTTTCGTTTTTTATAGGGAGTTATCGAGGTTTAAAGTTTTGTGAATAATTTCAGTATTCTTGACCAAATTTTTGTCAACTGTCAACTTGTTTTTGTTAACTGTACTGCTTTTTGTTAACTGTACTGCTTTTCTCTTCTATTTCCTCTCTAAAGATAAAAGAGGGTTGCTGATTTGTTTGATCTGAGTTTTTTGGCTAGAGTTTATGCTAAATTTTTCAAAAATCAGACTTTTTTGGAGAAAAATAGGACCACATTTGCTTTTTTTAGCCCACTTGCTTTAAATTTACTGGAAATAGACACCTTAAAACTGCGGTCGAAATCTTATTATGCTCAGAAACGAGCTAGTTCTAATCCCGTTTGCTTTATGAGTCTTCGTATTATAATTTTTCAAGTTTTTTTTGCAAATTTAAACTCGATAATTACAAAATAAAGCATTATTTATTTTTCGACAAACTGAAAATTTTGTTTAAAAATTGATCTATTTTGCAATCAGTTGAACAATTGAATGTTTTTTTAGACGCGCAGCAACATCTGGGTTGATCTTGATCGCACCGTGGATCCTCGCGATAAAAAAATTTTTAGATTTAAATGGGGCGCGATCTTTTTTCAAAGCATTTCCGCTATGTAATTGTTTTATGTAACTTACTGCCCAGAAACTCAAATCAGGGGTCAATTATTTGACAGATACTATTTGCAAAAAAGATGTCCAACGAAATTATAATATGGTTTAAGAGTTAAGCTCATGGTTTTTATGGCTTTGACCAATTGTTTTCGTAAAAATTTTATAGACTTTTTGAGTTTTGCTTGCACTTGTTATACTTTTTGTAGCCCAACGACTTAGTGTCCCCAATCAAAGACACAGTTAAATTTTTAGTAGGTATTGATGAATTTAGACAATTCATTCAGTTGTTACCTAATGTCTCTTGTGACTTTGAATATATTTGATTTAATAAAATATCGGTGAATTTTTGAACTTTTCCACTATTTTACCTTATTTCTCTCAACTTCGGGCGGAGCCTCATTAATAACAGTCAAAAACCAATTCCGTGGGAGTAAAACATTATTGTTGAAAACGGTCTTATATTCAACTTATGTTTTTCTTGTTTTGATACCACGCGTTTTCAAATAGCTTTTTTTTTCATTTTCATTTTTGAGCATAATTGCATTTTTTATGAATCTAATTCGTTTCCTTCTCGAATTATCACATTGTTGGCAAATCAAATTGAAAGAAAGCATAGTAGAAAAATTGAACAGCGTTGGAGAGATAAGTATCTGTATATATTAATTGTTTTTGTTGAATAGTTTATGCTTTCCGGGCTGAGACCGAGTTATCTCGCAAAATTCTGTGGATTTTTTGTTGTTTTTCCTATGTTTGTCTTTCTTTTTCTTGTTGTCCGCCATATACCTGATAATGACAAGTCTCAATTGTTTACCCAGGGCGTATAACCCCACCTAGAAAAAGATTTCAGTTCATAGCTGTTTGTTTTAATCACTTTCAAACTAAATTTTTTAAAACAGTTTTTTCAACTGTCTCATTTTGCTTTCATTTTAGTCATCATGTAACTCAAAATCACTGATTATAAGTCTCAATTCATGATTTATTCAATTTTATTGCGCTTTTTTATACGTTGTGACTGATTGCTTCGAACCACTTATTTTCAAAAAGAAGTTTTCGAGATTTACATACTGTTCAAATTTCGGGTTTCTTTTTGTTGTCGTGTCTACGTTGTATTTTTATAGGGAAGGCTCGTTGAGGTTAGGATGAGGAGAAAAAAAAATCAGAGTTCTCGAGGGTAACATCTCATAAGTATAGTGCTTTGAATAGTGTGGTGTCGTATAATTGTTTGACGGTTGGCTTCTTTGTGTAATTGTTATGTATTTGTTGTTTTGTGGGCTCTTGGCGTGATCTCATTTTTAATAGGCCCAGTTGGCTTCATGAGGTGTTGCAACTTAATTTATCGCTTTTTGTTGAAATCTTAAACCTGTTATGACTTTTGGAAATATTTGTTTCCAAAACAAATTTGGGTTTTTGAGCTTTGTGATTTTTTAAAATAGTTTTTTGGTCAAATTGTAGTTCAGTCTCTGTAAACACAGGTCACAACCCATTTGCAGTGAACTATAAATTAACCCCTGTAACAGTTTTAGCTTCAAACTTTCGTTCCTCGGCTTTCTTACTACTATTACTACGAGAATTCATAAAATGTTTGAGATTTTATATAATTGTAAATTTTAGAGGATTTTTGTATTTTTTTTTGGTTTATAACATTAATCGTAAGTCCCATTGGATTGGCTTTAAACTTTTGCGCAATTGAAGATTGGAATCTGGTAGGTCTCAATAGCTTCCTACGGAGATATAAATGAAAATTTTAGTGATTTCAGCTGATATCTAATGAGTAGTATATAGGTGAGCTACCCTCCCGGGGGGGGGGGGGGGGGAGGTGAGGTCCCCCATTTATTAAGATAGGGTATAGCGTAATTTCCGGGAGATAGGGGCCTCTCACATGTATTAAGATAGGGTATAGATGGCATGTATTAAGATAGGGTACATGTATTAAGATTAGGTATAGATCTCAATGTATTAAGATTAGGAATAGGATCTCCATGTATTAAGATTAGGAATAGGATCTCCATGTATTAAGATTAGGAATGGGATCTCCATGTATTGAGATTAGGAATAGGATCTCCATGTATTAAGATTAGGAATAGGATCTCCATGTATTAAGATTAGTTATAGCCGCCGACATTTATTAAGATTAGTTATAGCCGGCGACATGTATTAAGATTAGTTATAGCCGCGGACATGTATTAAGGTTAGTTATAGCCGCGGACATGTATTAAGATTAGTTATAGGTTCCGCCATGTATTAAGATAGGGTATAGTTTTTGTGCATGTATTTATGCATGCACATATGGCAGTAGTATAGTCTGTGCATATGTGGGGGGTAGGTTCGGAGACGTTCCTGATTGGCTGAAATTTTGAGGGGAAAATATCAATTTTTGTGTAGTTATTAAGTGTTTACTTGAGAACAATAGAATTGGTGTGGGTAATTAATTGCTGTAATTATCTGAGGGGTATTTTGGGACATGTTGAATTTTCGTTTTCAAATTTTAGGTCATATTAAATTGTGAAGTTAATTGGCGTGGGTTTTCAATTACCCTAATTATCTGGGGTTAATTATGTGACATGTTGAATTTTGGTTCTGTCAATTGCAAAGACTGTTCCCCTAATTGTTTGAATCAATTGTGTAAGTGTTGTCTTTTGCACGCTCATTAATTGGAAAAAGTCAAGATAGAAAGAGGTTGTTTCGATCTACCGTCCTCCGGGTTATGGGCCCAGCGCGCTCCCACCGCGCCATCTTGCTTAATACATGCACATATGCATTATTTTTTGTACATTATTTTAAAAAAGGTGTTAAATGAAAGAAAAAAAGAATTAAAATAGTATAAAATGACAGACACAGTATAAATTATGAGCATCAAAATACAAAATTACTCAATCATTTACAATAAATTGAATAAATTTCAAGGAACATTAAGGTACACTTAGCCGAGTGATTAATAAAGTTCGATTAAAAAAGTTTAGAAAACTCACGAGAAACAGTTACGAGAAACAAATACTATCGACTTTTTTAACTTCAGCTTATTAAATACCAAAATGAACACTACATCTAGTTACTTATAAAATTTAACACGTGCACATCATGAATATTGTTCAAGTTGGTTTGGAAAAACTTAAATAGTTGAAATACTGCAAAAATTGCGTAGAATCAACACAAATTTTGCATCACCTGAAGTGGTCGATGTATTATTTTTTTGGTACTTTTTACCTAAAAATTTGTAATTTGTTACTGATCGAGCCACAGAATCCGCATAATAGTAATTTCTGTTGAGTCAAGCAATCAATATCCAATGTTCACCGACTTTTTTACTCGAAGCGGTGTTAATGATTACAAAGCTGAATTTGGGTAAATTTGGAATGAAATCTGCCGGAAACGATCCATTGAATTTGAATTTTAGCTCAGGAATGCGTTCAATAATTTGTTGAAGAGATTTATTATCCATGACAATTATTTTTCTGTTTCAATCCGCAAGCTCCTTTGGAACAGGGATTTCTCACTTTACAATCAAGTTGAAATGATTCGTTCTTTTCAAAAACGCAACAATCCTTAGATTGAGGAATTGTACGTATCAGATCTTCCGTAGATTTACTTACTCTGTCTTCACTGTTACTGGTGACATCGGGATGAAAGATAATGATGATGATTAAAAGTCCCAGGAATACCGCACAAATAGGGTATATATATAAGTTTGGTGTAGGTCTACCCCAATTTTCATCCATTCCCTATCTTGATATTATAGTATGAGAAGGATTGCAACTGGATGATGAAAGTACATATCCAACAAATGTTCCAACGCAAAAGGCAATAATATAAAAACCGTAAAAGATTAAAAGAATATTAAAAAATCTTGATTAATGCAGAGTTCTTCAGACATTTTTAGCAACTGCTCCAAACTGATCAATTTTAACTGTTGAGATTTGTTCTCCTAGACGGTTACATTGGTTAGCGGACGTTCAAAGAACATTTCTAGACGAAGACTTTCCCCACTGAGTTCAGGATAATAAACATTTTCACCAGCATCTTGGAGTGAGGTGAGATCGAATACAAGCACATAATGATCTGTAAAGAAAACATTCGGTAACGCAAGAATTTCTTCGTTGAAGTTCATTGCCTTCATTGTTGTAGCATATAATTGTTGGTTGTATCAATTGAGACAACAACTTTCGCCCCTTGAACAATTCTCAGCTCCCGCTGTCCAAACTTTCGATATTGAAAAGGATTTTCTTGAAAATCTCCGGTGAATGCTGAATTAGTGTTCATTGCTATTGCAAATCGCCTGATTGGAGCATTATTGAAAACATTTTCCTGAATAAATTGATTTTGTCCAGAAGGAACAATAAATGTTCGCGCAATTGTCTCCATAAAATTATAGCAAGCTGGTTGATGTGTTAGTTGATACTTGATTGTCTGGTGATAGACCTCATTAACGACAACACGTCTCGTAAAAAGTGAACAGTCAAGAACTCTAAGGGAAACATGGGGATTGTAGGAAATCATGTAAAAATTTGGTCTCGCGCGAATCAATTTGAGTCTAATTTGTTTATTTGGAAGTAATAATTTTTCACATTGAAATAAGTTGATTGCAAGGTTACCATATAAGGTGACCCCATCTTTCAACAAAAGCTCTTCTTCCCTATCTATGAACGGGCTTTTTTCATAACCACTAAAATTTTTCTCAAATTCGTATCCATGACAAGCCAAAATTCCTTCATTATTCATTATAGAAGCATTGAATTCATTGGATATCAGAGCTTTGTGACCATAGAGTCCGTTAGAGTTGTACATTTGTTGATTGTTTAAATACCTTTCTCAGTCGGAGAAAAGAAAGTGTAACAAGTTGTTGACATGAATCAAATATTGTAAATCATCATCAGTGAAAGTCATACCCATATCTGGTTTTCCAAGCTCCTCTTTTTTCATGAAATCTTCAAATAGTGTTCCCATTTGCAATCCAACTTCAATTTGTAAATGAATATCTCTCATATCGATATAAATGCTTCTAATTGTTTCAAATTCAAAGTCAATGCTGCTTTCATCCAACGAAGTGCTGGGATAAACTTCTTGAATATGGGAAAATTTAATTGGTTCCAAAACCGGATTTTTGTCAAAAATCTCCAAACAAGAATTTGTAAAGTGTCCATAACGGAAATTACTATCATTTGTTGATCTGGTAGTCATTTTAGTTTCGAAAAAATATCCCTCCTAGTTCAACGACGTCGACTGATTTTTGGCGAGCTTTTTTGAATAATACGTCGTTTTCTAGGTTTCCCTCCTCCTAGCTGTTTTCGTAAAGTTTTCTTTCCAACATCTGTGGCAGCAGATTTGAACATTTTTCTTCCAGCTAATACAATTCCGATTTCTGGCGCAGCTAATTCAATCAAGTCAGCACCAACTCTTTTAGCTGCTGCTACAACATATCGTCTCTAAAATGGAACTGCAGTCCTCCCAATTGTTTGTGCTAAAGCACCAAATCCTCTTCCCCTTTGTCTTGAATAACCACGAAAATACGGTAAATCACTGTCTGCAACCAATTTTTGTAAACTTAATTTTAAAAACGATTGTCTGAAGCTCTTCTGAACATCAATTCAGCTCTAGTTACACCTACTGAATTGAAGGGATCTTTTTCACCGTATGAGTCGCGGAGCTCAAGTTTAATGCTGTGGAAAGAATTTTTCAGAATTCTTTTAAATTGTAGATTTGGAAAGGTTTGATAATTCATATATTGTCCAGTAGATATTATGTCTCCATTTTTAATTTTAGAAACAAACGGAATACATCTCAAAAGCGCGGCTTTTGTATCGCCTACAATATTGTATTCAACAATATCACTGTATATCATGAGAGTATGAATTCGAACAATATCGTAGGGAAATTTTGGAAAATGTGGTCCAGCACCACTCATAAAAACTCCCATTCCGTAAACAGCTTCCTCACACCCAAATACGTGACAGAGATCGGTACTGAAGATAACTAGTAACGAGTTTTCTTTAGGTAGACTTAGGGAGATTCTCTGTGTAATTCTGTTGACTTTTAATTTGATTGGAGTTTTAACATACTTTTCTCTTTCCTGAATTTTTTGTTCATTTCGTTCACAATATCAGAAATTGATGTCCTGTATCAATTGTATATTAATCGGAAGGTTTTGTATCTGGAGTTGCAGCATCTAGATAGAAAAAATTTTCATCAGTAATATTCTGGTACAAAGATGGATTTGATAGTTCGGTTATTGCCACCTCCCATTCTCCTTCAAGATTAATCTGTTCTGGAAGGAAATTGGTAAAAGAACTCAATGTATTATTTGGATAACAATCAAAAGATGCGTTTGAAACCAGCTCTACTGTAAAAGAGTTCATCACTAAATGATACACTTTGATAGTTCTTGTTCATAAAATTTCCCTAGTTTTTCATCACCCTGCTCTCCCTTGAGGTTGTATGTTGGAGGTTTGTAAGTAGCAATCTTAACAATTTCAAAGATTTCCCTCGTGAACTGTGACTTGTATCCTTTTGTAAAAGAATATCGTATTTCGAAATTCGTACTTTATCCCCTGCTTTAAAACGAGGTTTTTTGTATTGACTGATCGGATTGTTGTAAAAAATTGATAAAAAGTCTTTGTTTTTTACCTCCTTTGGAACTTTACCTGTAGATCTATTTACTCTACTATTCATTGTTTTTAGGAAAAAGCTCACTTTTAAAAGTTACTTATACCCGTTTTCTTCCATGAAGCGATAAATAACGTTTTTCAAAGATCTGATAGCTCTCTCAGCTACGGCAGCTTTTGTTTCACTTCTCATTGAATAAATTTTAGTTTTCTTTTGTCTCAAAGATTTCCTAATTTTGCCACCAAACTCTGTTCCTTGATCAACCCATACTTTTTGTGGGATGTTGTTTTTTCGTAGCATTTTTTTGAAAGCTACTACAGCATCCGTAGAATTCTTTGATTTCATTGGTTGAACACGGACAAAACAAGAAAATACATCAACGCAGATTAATAAATACTCTACTCCGTTATTAAACTCTGCCAATTTGTCCATAAAAGCTAAATCAAGGCACCAAGTTTCATTTATCCGCTTTGCAAATGCAGGTAATTGCCTAAAATGTCGAGTTGCTTGACGGTATTTTGTATAGGAATTTTTAGCGTGGAGAAATGAAATAACCATTCTTCTTGATAAACTGCTCGCTTTCTGAAGATTTCTAACCGATCCAAAAGCAGCTGTTTCCTTCTTTGTATAATCGTTGAAGTTTCGCTTTTTCAGATTTTGAAAGGGATCCAACTCCCTCTGTCTTTGCTTTTGGCATCCTTGTTTACAATTTGGTTCGGACTTAACCCTGTATCATCAAGTATTGTGTAATAGATATCAGGAAATTCAATATTTTTCTCTTCAATGCGTAAATAAAGTCGGTAAATGCTACATTTGTATCTCTTCCGTCCAGTAAAATGGAGTCACTGAGGGACAGCTTGATTTGAGGACATTTCAGTATTTGATCTACAACTGACTCGTTTTCGAATGATTTTGTGTTAGTGGTGATGTCGTTGTGAAGAGAATCTAAATTTTGTGGTACGAAGTTAACTTTTTCCTCACTCTTGTCCAATTTGTACACATTTAATTTGAATTTTGGTTCGTAAAGCTACTGAGGAATCAAAACAAACTGTCCCATTTCACGAAAGACGGTTAAGGATAGACGGAGTTAAAATTGATATAAGTTCTATTCCTTCCCTTGAAATTGAAATCGCTCTCCTTTTATTTATTCCAGTTCTTTTTAGAATAAGCTGATGAATTTCGTCTTGATACTTTATTACGTCTCGTTTTTGGATATCTTGCAGTTCTCCTCTGAGCAGGTTTACGATGCACTTGTTTAGAAACTGAATAAATTCTTTTGGACAATTTTTTAGGTAAGTTTTTTTGAAGTTCCGGGAATAACTTTGGAACGCTGTCAGAGTAGAGAGATGTTGTGTGCTCATTACTCAAAAATGTGGTCTGCTGTTTATGTTGTGGAAGGAAAAAAAGTGAAGGAATCGATCCACTATTTGTACAAAATCGAAGAGAGTCGACTGTTTTGGGAGGTAAAACAATAAGTAAATGACCATAAGGAATAGAAATTGGTTTGGTATACCAATCTTGTAATTGTTAACCAAATCCCAACTGTTGACTCAAAGTGTTTATTTGCAGTACATCTCTAGGAGATTTGAACAAGACAATATGAGTATTTTGGTAACTCTATATCTCTTCCTAATCAACTCTGATTAAATAAATTGTGTTTGATATATATTGTACTGAGTCCTTTATGTCTTCCAGCTGTTGCAATTTTAACAAAATCTTTAGAGCTGGAAATGTCCTCACAAGAGTCGTCAAAAATTAACAGATACTTTGTTCCATTATTCGCGAGGTTTTGAATAAACTCAAAGTCCACTCCTTCTTTAAACTCATTATTTTTAACATCTTTAGACATTAAACCATAAAGAGATTGATAATGTTGATAGAAGTAGTAAATTATGTCGAACTCTGGTTGAAGAGTTCCAACTGTTAACCATTCATGTATAAGATGGGATTTGTCAGACCCGCCTGGACCAACCAATGGAATAAAAATTCGTTCTTTTGTGGAAATTATCGTGTTCATATTTTAGGTGAAGTAAAATACAACCAACTGTACTAGAAAGGATTGCAATCCAAACTGTTGTTTCTTCACAAGTTTTAGCCAATGTTAATCGTACTATACAAAGGGCCAGAATTATGAGTATAACAAAAAAAATTGGGACAGAAAAACGACTAGAGACCTATTACAAGTGTGTCCAAAACATTTCCATGATTGTCGTTCTTGATTATTATCATCAAAGACAAAATTACCCAAATTTAATCCTTTATCTGTATGCAGTCATTTAAACGTTATGATTGAGACGATAGAAAAAATGTTCCAACTGATTTGCGATGTAAATAAATAAAAAAATGAGAAACTTCTAAAAATAAAAAGAAACGAACAACAGCGAGAGCAAAAACACTGTCTCTTCACAAGAATTAGTAACAGAAAGCATAAAAAAAGAAAATAAATTCAAAATTAAGAAAAACGACATAATTGAAGTGAAGAATGACTGTGTAACGCTAGGACAAAGTTTATTCAGTTTTTTCATTTTTGAAGCAACTTTTCTATGTTTTGTAAAAGAACAAAATGATTTTAAAAATTAATTAAGAGATAATATGATACATTACAATCAAAGTATATTAAAATTTTTACAAATATTAAATTCTGTCAAAAAAAAATTAAGAACCCAAGTTCCATAAGCATAAGCTTTCTTCTCTGCACAATGTAATGTTTTCTTGTGTCGGAAGGGGTAGTTACTACATTCCCAGATAGTATCTTCGTTGGAAATCAACTTAGAGGCTTTTGGACATCCAAAATTGTCCAAATTTTCCACATCCTTGCACAAGTAATTGGATAGGATTTTACATTTTTCCAATCCTTTGGCAAAATATTCGGTTGTAGGAGAACAAGGTTGATAAACTATAGTTGGAAGATCTGCGTAATCAACTTTTCCATTATTCCAGTTGACTCCATGTACATTCTTTGTGTTGCATTTTGCTTGAATTGTTGGCTTGTAGTCATGGGAGGAACGTATATCCCAACACAATTCCGTCCTTGAAAATTCCCAGCTCCTTGACAACTGTTCCCTCCAAGCACTCAATATCAAACACAACGAGAGTCATCCTCTTTTTAGCTGAGATAATTGACAAATGATTAAGAATCTAGTATTTTAAAAATATGAGGATGACGAACTTTGATGTAGAGACAAAAGAATAATCCAGTTATATGACCTAGAAGACAGGAGCTGGGTAATTTTGGCAGCATGTAACAATAACCGGGTCCTTCGTCTGTTGTTGTTTTTACAGCTCCAGTAGAATCATGTAAAATTTCATGTAGACGAAAAATTTTTGATCTAGCTAAGAAAAATTCTAAAACAGAGTTTCCATATCCAATTCTTTCTCCATGAGGAAACATTTGATCAATTTCGTCCAAATCGATATTTCGGTCCCATATTTTACAAGCTGCGAGAAAACAGTTTTTACGTTTTTCGTTCGTTGGAAACATTGAAAGTATGCTTCCGTAACATTTGAAAATGTTTACCAGAGTGACAATATTCATTAACTCTGAGTTGTTTCGTCCAAAATAATGCAAGACTTTTTGTAATTTTCTATGTAGGAAAGAAGGGTTGGTCGATGATCTACTAGATTTTTAAACTCCTCTTTTTTCAAATCAATCTTTGTAAGAAAACTCCACTGATATCCGTTCCAGCGATGTTGAGAAATGGAAATTTCTTGTTTGTCAGAACGATATGTTAGAGTTGTTCTGCGTAGTTCATTATAAATAACCCACTTGAATTCAAATATTTGGGACTCTACGTCTAAATTATCCATATTGGGAAAATTTTGCGCTTCAAGAACTGTATATGAACACTTTTTAAGCTCGTGATGTAACCTGACGTGAAAAACTTTTGATTTGTCTCTGAGACTTAAAAAAATGTTTTTAGAGCATCCAATATCCCAACTCATTCTAAGAAGAAGAAAGTTTCAAATGAAAAATTGTTTACTGAAAGACAAACACATATAATCACCAAATATTCATCATTGAATATAAAAAATCATTATAATATTGCGCAGCAATAGTTATTGAAATGTACATTGTTCAATATTAGAGAAATCGTTCAGATTTTCAATCAGTTCCTTGAATTCTTCCATTTTATAGCTGATGTAAGTCACTTGCTTGAACTCATTGCTCTCTTTGCGACAAAACAGTCTGATCTGGACATAAACTGAAGCTCGATTGTCCTGAACGTACTGTATAAAGTAACGTAGAGTCTTCAATTTTTCCCAAATCTCCCAGTCTCCATGCAGCAGATCGTTCTTCAGGAGACAAAAATTTCTTGAATTCGTAATCTCCAATTCTCAATTGTTGGTACTTTTCAAATGTTCCACATTTATCTTTTTTGAAGACTTGAAAAGTTGGTTCAGAGTAATTTTGTCCATTTCTAAATATTTGGGACACAGTAAATCTCCCAAATCTGTTTGGATGAGAGCCATAGTCAAAATAAAATGGGACACAATCAGTACTCAATTTAGGTTGTGAATCTGTAAACATTGATGGAGCGCTCGAGTAAAAAGGAGATACTTTGGAGAGAGACATTTACGTAAAATGAGTAAGCTGCGAGAAGTTGATTAAATGATTTGCTTAAAATTTTAAGGCCCTCTACAAAACACAATTTCCTTTTATGCTTATGACAACTTTGTTTTCACACAATTTCCTAAAAAGGAAGAGAAAAATGTGTCTATTTATACTTTTTCCTTAAAAGGATTTCTAATCATCAATTTTCAATAAAGAAAAATTGAATCATTATAGAAAAAGCGTCTTTGTGTTTAGCACGTCTGTGTTGCATTAAAGAGAAGTAGTGACGAAAATATTTTGAACAAGTAAAACATCAAAATTTCTTATTGCACTGTTTATTGAATTGATTCATAGTTCAAATGAGATTTTAAAATGCACTTGACAATTTCATTTGTTTCCTTATTTGGAAATTGAATTCGTTTATAATAAATAAGTTGTTTTCCTTATTTGGAATTGGGCTTTATTCATAATAAATAAGTTAATTTCCTTATTTGAAATATAACTTCTAAAGAAATTGATTTCCTTATTTGAACGTAGTAAATAATTTTACAGAATGGCAGCAGTTATGTGTCAGGTTTTACCACACTTTTACAAAACATTTTGTGAAAAGGCGTTGTTTATATCTGTATCTGTCAAAGATTATAGATCATATATTCTTACAAATGAATATGTTGTTGCTTCACACAACAGTTTCTGTCCCCAGAAAACCTGTCGATATCACATTGTTCTCATTTCTTCCTCCACCGAAGACTTGCTTCAAAAACTGGAAGATCTTTCCTATTTATATCAGACATTCAATTGTTTATATACATTATATAAACATCATTTTTTTGGCAGTGTTTTGGAAGAATCTGGACTTGTCTTTACTCAGTTAGACAGAACAGTACAACACAATTATGAAAACAAATTTGTTGAGATGTTACCTAGTATGTCCAAAAAAAGATTGAGTAGAAAGAAGTTCAAAAGACATCTACTGCGAGCTGAACAAAGAAGTGTAAGCACACAAACGATGGGATCTTCATTTCTCGACAGAATTCAATCTATTAAAAACTCAAAATATGAGAGTAAATTGATAAAAATTGTTGACTGTTTGTTAGATGGTCATGGCTTAATTGATAACTCTCTGTTATATCCTGAAATTAGAAAGTAACAAATTTGTAATTGCATGACAACGATTTACATAGTATCAGGTTTATAATTGGGTTTAAAAATCAAAAAAATTCAATTTCTCTTTTTATACAATCTTTTTCTTGAATGTTTAAATTGATACCTCTAATCTGTTAAATGTCGAGTTTTGTAACAAATTATTCTTTTAAATGTCGAGTTTTCTCACGAAAATTTTTGTTAAATGTTGGGTTTTGGAACAATTAATTTTAATAAATTCGAGTTTTCTCAACAAAATTTTTGTTAAAAGTCGAGTTTTCATTCAATTTTTTTGTTTAAATATCAAAAAACCGATTCCAATTGGATACAAGAAAGCGCAAATTTTTTCCTGATTTTCACCAGTTTACGGTATAATTTAACGCAGAAATTGAAGAGATTTTTAATTTTTAAAATGACAAATTTTCATTTACTATAACAACTTAAAAATCAAGTTTTCATACAGGTTTTTATCTTAGAAATCAAATTTCTGCTCAGTTTTTTTCTTAATTATCAAATTTTTGATCAAGTGTTTTTGTTAAATGTCGAGTTTTGATAACGCTCTTTCCTTTAAATATCAAGTTTGGTAACAAAGTTTTAAAAATCAAAATTTTATTTGATGATATCCTTATGAACTGGTTTAGAAAAGAAAGCTCACATAAGAAAGATTTTATTATACAGAATGTTTAAATTCATCGCCAGGAAAATGTATAAATCAACATACAACTTTTCCGTTAAGATCGATTACAATTGAAGCTGAAAAATTGTACCAACTCAATTCTATTCAAATAGATTTCTCAAAACATACTCTGGCAAGTTTTGAATCTCATTCCCAAAAGGTCTAGAAGGTTCAAATACTACTGGAGGATCAGTTGGTTGAACGCTGATTGAAGTTGTTGAATTTTCATCAATCAGCAAAATTAGATTTTGGGCTGTTCCATCCTCTATGGAAGGTGTTGTCTTTGATGGAGTAGTCGACATATCAGTAGAACCATAGTACTGTGCCGGATCAAAGTTCTGCTGATCATTCGCTGACCAAGTGCTAGTGTCAACACCTAGCTCGCTCACATCAAAGCCTGACACAGTTTGAAGCAAATTCCCTGACTCTTCCACTGAACTCAAAACTTGATTTTCATCCAGGCTAGAGAACCAAGAGTTGGGAATTTGCCCTTCTTCCCAAGGGAAAGCATATTGAATGTTGCCAGCGACGTAGTTCGGCGAAAATTCTGTCCCAGCAACGTGAGGATAGTGGTGTCCACTAATAACAGCAACTTCGTGTCCCATCACTTGAGTTCCAAGCTGATTCTCCGTAATTGGAACCTAACCCTGATGATGGGTGTCGAACTGTTGTCGCTGGTGTTCAATAATATGCCACACAGTGATGGGTAAAGTGATTACAGACTCATATAATCCGTTTGATAAGTCTTTAACACTTATCTGAGCAGTCTCCTCAGTGAAGGAAAATGAGTACAGAAGACTATTGTTTTGCACAGTAAACTCCATTTTGTTCAGATTAATTGATAGAAGTTAGAAGCAGACAAACGTTAAAACAGAAGTAAGCTCTGTAGATAAGCAAAATGTGAATGTAGGATAAAGTGTTGATGACTAGTTAGCAGGACGATGAGGAACAGAGGTGAAATTAATTTTGAGGAAATGAAAGAGAATGATAATGTCTAACTATATCGCTCCTATTTATTGTGAATTCCATCCAATAAGAACAAAGTAGCCAAAGAAGGAAATATTTTGTAGAAAAAGTGACGTTAGTAATCAAAACAGGAAATGGAAAGTTTTTAATGTAACCAAATATGGAAGAATTTGTTATAAAATGACGCTCGTATACGAAACAGGAACATCAATTCGTGAATAGAAACCAAATATTGTTTTTTGAAAAATACCTGTAACACATGATATGACTACTTGTTTACCAAATAAGGATAGCTGAGTGGGAACGAACTGACATAATTTACCAAAAAGTTCAAGCTCTGATAAATTTGTTCAACTTCGTTAAACTTGAAATCAATCTCGGAAAGTGTTCCATATTTGGAACAGAACTTTGTATATATATATATATATATATATATATATATATATATATATATATATATATATATATAATTGGGAGCCGAATTCCAAATCGAATTTTTACCCCTTCAGAACTGTAATCTGTATAATAATGAAAAAACAACGCGCTTTGCACAGATGAAATGATTGCTATGGGGTTAGGAATTGGAATACAGTTATCTTGTGCTAGATATCTGTACTGCTCTAAAATTTCGGAACAGAATTCAAAATAAAAAAAAATTTTGTACTTGTTAATGTGTAGTTCTGACGATAAATCAAATGATTGTTTCGTTATATAATCATCAAATTTGCTATATATTTACTTTACTAAATCAGATTATTCTGTTATTCTGTACGCAAATGTCCAAGAAATTTTAGAAAAAGTAGGAATCAACATCAATCCCGTCAACTTTGTAAGCATCGGCAATTCCTTCTTTCCTCTTATATATTTTTTCCAACAATTGTAAATGATTTTTGATTAACATTTTTCGCAAATGAGCAAAATTTCACGCAATACGCTGTTTATGTAAAAAAAGTTAAAATTAAGAAACAATTAAATAAAATAAAATTGTTAATCTTCAGAATAGTTTTTTTAACAAGGGGTTTTGATTGGTTGAGAGGTTCCAAGACAATAACGTTAAGTTGTACAGTAAATATTTGTTCTTGAAGTATGGATGATTATTTATTTTCGACATCTTTAACATTGTTGTAAAAGCACATTCATGTGCTAATTTCAATTTTCAATACGACTAGATTTGTTTGCAAGCACCAAATTCTGTCAATTGCGGATAGACACAAATTTGAATCACAGAGTTTGTAAAGATTGGAACAATTTGTTTGAATTTGTTGTGAGTCTGTTTTTGGATTATGGCTGGATGAAATAGGAAAACTTATATAAAATGTAACAGAAATGATTATGAAGATATATAAGAATGATTTGGTATTTTTGAGTTTACGCCAAGGAATGTAAGGTATTTCGAAATGGAAGAATCTGATTGCTTTATTCATTATGTTCTAGAATGTTCGGTTATGACAACAAGCTTCCTAAAATGGAAAAGATAAATTTCCATATATGGAGTGATGCGTCATAGCTGTGTTCCCTAATTGTACAAAAATAATTTCTTTCATTCTCACTTTGTTATTTTCACAATTAGTTGCTCGTCACAATACCCGAATTGGTTTCATCTTGTACCAAAACAATGCCTTCTCTCGATAGTATCTCCCAGTGAATTGCATTAAGTGAAACAAAATGGTGGTGAAGAAGAATATGGCAAGACAAGCAGTCTGGTGATACTGGGAACTTTTGTCCCAAATGTCCACAATTCAGTACAAAGAAGAAAGAAGACATGAATTACCACATTGCTAAGCATCACGCTCCTAAGGATACAAAGCTACGTACTGTGTGTACTGTATGCTTGGAGGAGTTTCCGAGTTTCTCTTCGCTTCAATAACACCGGAGGAGAAAGCATGGAACTTCAACAAAAGTTGGGACAAAATCGAGTGAAAAGCTTAAAGAAGTTCTAGAATCAGAGGAACTGGAAAAAGACAACGAGCAGCTGCAACAAGAACTTAGTGCTTGTCAGCACTTTTTTGATGATACTGATATGGAAAATGGGAGACATCAAGTGTTTAACTTCAAGCTGTCCACGCTCGATCCTCATGAAATAAATAAAAAGTTGAAAGAAGTATTCGAAAAACTCAACTGTGCTGCCAAAGTCAACTTGGCTCTAGGATATATATTAAGAAATTGAAATGTGGATACGGACGAGTATCGATACTTCTACGCTCACGAGAACAACACCTTCTTCGAGAAATCTCATCTACTCTGTTCCAAAGGAGACTTAGTCTCTCTTCAGGACAGGATTGAAAAGATGGATTTAGCGGAGACGTGTGCTCAGGAGCGGGAGAATAAAAAATGGCGATTTGCTCTCACTACAAATGTAACAATATTCTGCGCTCTCCTAAAAAGCATTCCAATGAGATGTATCGATGCTGTTCTTCCTGAACAGTTACTTAGACGATCAGATGTGAATTGTCTTTTATCGAATGGCTACGGCGATACTTACAAAGACTATCTTTGCTTATTCCGAGCTATAGCTATTCACTTATATGGATCATCTGAGCTTAAGACCAATGGAAAATATTTGTTTAGTGCTTTCCTCCTTGAATCTGGACATGACGCAATCAATTTCAGAGAGGTATCGATCGATCATCTTGTATTTGTTGAAAATGCGATAAAGCACAATATATTTAGTTACGATATTGACATTGTAGATGGAGATTTTGTTGGAAAATTTGCGAGAAGTGTTGAAATGTATGCAAAAAACATTAATTTTTTACGTTACAACAACCAAATATGCTATGTGGATGATATTAACACATTCTTTAAACGATTCCGTTGTCCCAGTTGCAATACGTTCATTCAGAAAGCGGGAAATTTCAACCGCCATGTTAAAACGTGTAATTATAGAGTACAGCATATTTACGCAATGAATGTGTATACATTGCGCGAGACCTTAATTGATAAACTTGACGGATTTGGAATTTCTTACAACGATGATCAAAAATTGATCAAAAACTTGGCTATTTTTGACTTTAAATCGATATGTGTACCCTCCGAGCAATTAAAAGATACAAACACAACCATTTGGATTGGAAAGCATGAACCAATCTCTGTCTCGATTTCCTCCAATTTAATTGATGAATCTGTCTTCCTATGCGATAAAGATCCGAAAGCTCTCATTACATATTTTGTTGAAACTATTGAAGACTTAGCAAACAAAAGTAAAACTGAAATGCGCACAAAGTTTTCCTCTATTGAAGCAATAATCAGAGCACGAGTTAACGCAATTTGGGAAAATTTAAATAAAAGAAAGGATCAAAACGCTTTTGAGTGTGATGAACGTGTTGAAGAAGATGATGAAGCTGATATGTCTACGCAATTTCTCCAAATGCAGAAAAACCAGCTTTTGGACTTACAGCAACACTTTGAGCGTTATGTGAATCATTACTGTGTTCGGGTTCAATAGTGGAAAAAATGATTTAAATCTCATTAAGTCCTATCTCCTGCCCTATCTTATTCTTGAGCGCGACATTCAACCTACTGTTATTAAAAAGTCAAATCATTTTGTTTCTCTTAAATTTGGTAATGTACAATTTCTCGATATCCTCAATTTTCTCGGTGGAGCTACCTCACTTGATTCTTTTGCTTAAAGCATACAAGACAAGTGAGACTAAAGGATTCTTCCCCTATGAGTGGTTTGACTCTCCCGAAAAGCTCGATGCAACTTTTCTCCCTCCTTACGACTGTTTCTTTAGTAAACTCAGAAATTATAATCCACTGGAGAAGGAAATTAATGATTTCACTAATTTGCTTAACAGTGGATTTTCTCAACAAGAGTCATTAAAAATTTGAGGTTGAAAAATGTTCCTCCATCTGGAATTGACAATTACAATTACCTCAAAGTGGTCTGGGAGCAAGAACAAATGACTACATTCAGAGATTTTGTCAAGTGGTACAACAACAAAGATGTTGTTCCAACACTGGAGGCAATGCAAAAAATGATGGAGTTTTATCACAACAAGGGTATCGATACGTTAAAACTCGGATGCACTCTTCCGAACTTGGCTTCACAAGTCAACTAACAACAAATTTTTCCATTTGTTGAAGCTGACAAGGATTAACATGACAAAATACGTGAGGATATAACTGGTGGTCCATCTATTGTTTTTACCAGAAAAGCAGTAGTTGATCAGACCTTCATACGAAACTCTGAAAACCTTTGCAAATCTATCGTAGGTATTGACGCTAGCCAACTCTATCCCTTTTCTATGTGTCAAGAAATGCCCATTGGACTTTACACTCGATGGGAACTTGATACAGATTCTCAACATGGTTATGTCATATCTTCAATCACAACGTCCCGAATGTAAAATTGAGAGCTACTACACAACTGGAAAACAGAAGATTGATTGTTTTAGCGTAGACGGATTTTGCGCACATTGTAATACGGTGTTTGAAGCCATGGGTTGTTACTTTCAATTCTGTCCTTGTCAGGAAGCTAAAGAAAGTCTCTCGGAAGAGAAAACGCAGAGAGGGATTAGAAAAAGAGAACATGATGAATTGAGAAGAGATTACTTAAAAAGTAAAGGATATAAGATTGTTGAAATCTGGGAGTGTAAATGGTGGGAAAGTGTTAAAGAAGATGAAAATGCTAGAAATCAAGTGAGAAATAACTTGCCTTACAAACTTCCTTTGAAGCAACAGTCTTTACTAGCTAAAGTAAGAGATGGAGAGATGTTTGGATACGTACAATGTGATTTGGAAGTTCCCGCAGGCTTGAAGTACAAGTTTTCAAATTTCCCGCCTATTTTTAAAAATTTCTACGTTAGTCGAGCTGATATTGGGGATTTTATGAGAGATTACGCTGTTGAAAACAACTTACTGAAGCAACCTCAGCGAATGTTAATTTGAGGTTTCAATCTGGAAACTGGAACAATTATCACTCCCTTACTAAATTTTTACATCAGTCTCGGTCTGAAATGTACAAGAATTTATAGATTTGTACAGTACACGCCGAGAAAATGTTTCAACACCTTTGTACAGTCAGTGGTAGACGCTAGAAGGGGTGGAGATGAAAATCCTGATTCCAGCGTTGTTGCTGAGACTATGAAATTTTTGGGTAATAGCTCTTACGGTTATCAGATTTTGGACAGAAGCAAACATACAGAGACCAAATATTTGAACGATGAGAAGACGCACAAAGCAATCAATGGGAAAATGTTTAAGCGTTTGAACAATGTCTCAAAAAAGCTTTACGAAGTTGAACTAGCAAAATCAAAAATTGAACACCGTTAACCTATAATAGTTGAATTCTTCATACTTCAGTACGCTAAACTACGAATGTTGGAGCTCTACTATATCCTCTTTGACAGATTTTGCGATGTCAATAAATTCGAGGAGTTAGAGATGGATACAGATTCTCTCTATTTAGCCCTCGCTCATGAGAATTTGCATGATTGTATTCGACCTGCCAAAAAACAAGAATGGGAAGCATTGAGACAACAGGACTGTAATGACTCTTTTCAAGCAGATGCTATTCAAAATTTCTTCCCCAGAACGCGTTGCTCTAAGCATAAGAAGCATGATAAACGAGAACCAGGGCTCTTCAAGGAAGAATTCAGATGTATGGAAATGATTTGTCTTGGTAGCAAAACTTATTGTTGCTACGATGCACAGTTTGACAAATACAATTTCAGTAGTAAAGGTCTCAACAAAAGAACACTAGAAGAGAACGGAGATGGACCAATGGAGAAATATCGACGTGTGATGGATGAAATTATCAATCTTACTTCAACAAACAGAGGGTTCAGAACAATAAACCATTGTGTTGCTACGTATGAGCAGACAAAGAAGGGACTGTCCTATTTCTACCCTAAGCGCATTGTTCAGACTGACGGTATTCATACAGCACCACTCATTATATAACTGAAATAGATTTGCTATATCACAATTCTTTAATATTCACAATTGCATTTATACTGTGTCTGTAATTACATACTATTTTAATTCATGTTTTTTTTCTATCATTGAACTTTTTCCAATTAATGAGCGCGCAAAAGACAACTGTTACACAATTGATTCAAACAATTAGGGGAACAATCTTTGCAATTGACAGAAAGCTTAACAACCAAAATTCAACATAATTACCCTCAGATATTTAGGGTAATTGAAAACCCCTGCCAATTAACTTCACACTTGAATATGACCTAAAATTTGTAAACAAAAATTCAACATGTCACATATTTACCCCTCAGGTAATTACAGCAATTAATTACCCACGCCAATTCTATTGTTCTCAAGTAAACACTTAATAACTACACAAAAATTGATATTTTCCCCTCAAAATTTCAGCCAATCAGGAACGTCTCCGAACCTACCCCCACATATGCACAGACTATACTACTGCCATATGTGCATGCATAAATACATGCACAAAAACTATACCCTATCTTAATACATGGCGGAACCTATAACTAATCTTAATACATGTCCGCGGCTATAACTAACCTTAATACATGTCCGCGGCTATAACTAATCTTAATACATGTCGCCGGCTAGAACTAATCTTAATACATGTCGGCGGCTATAACTAATCCTAATAAATAACGGCTACAACTAATCTTAATACATGGAGATCCTATCCTAATCTTAATACATGGAAATCCTATTCCTAATCTTAATACATGGAGATCCTATTCCTAATCTTAAAACATTGAGATCTACTCCTAATCTTAATACAGGTACCCTATCTTAATACATGCTATCTATACCCTATTTTAATACATGTGAGAGGCCCCTATCTCATGGAAATTACGCTATACCCTATCTTATTACGTGGGGACCTCACCTCCCCCCCCCCCTGGGGAGGGTAGCTCACATATATACTACTCTAATGACATTATTAACTGTGAAGTTATCTGTTTTCAAAAATCGAAATTTTGAGTGAAACGTATTATTTAACTTTGCACTTGTTCGCTTTTTTTCACATTTTCGTCGACCTGTTAACCAGTCGCATTGAGAACCGGTCCCATATTTTTTCTAATGAAGTATAGGTTAAACTGTTTTGTTTAGATTTTATCTGACGCGAGTTTGATTTTGCCATGATTTTTATTATTGTAGACATCGAGTTGTGGTCGTAAATAATGTTTGTTTTTTGATTTTCTTAATGGTCCTTTTTAGTAGTTCCATTATCAAAAACTGTCATCGGCCCTCTGGCGTGGCATTATTATATTCCATTGGTTGTTTAATGAACGATATCTATGTTTTTGATCTCTTCATCATTTGGTAGCCAATTAAGTCTGAATGTGGATGAGCGGGGTCGGAACATTATGTGCGTACGCACATTACCGAGCCTCCTTGTTTGATTACATAACTGCCTCCTTTTGGTTATTACTGCGTTGCACGTCAGAAATTGGCGTCAAAAGGCAAATATATACACATTACTTGCCACAAGGTGTCTTATCTTGCCCTTAATTTTCCGTATAATACTCACTCCGCTCAATTACAATGTTGCAATCAAATAACGGATTGTTTAATTGCCCAAAACAACCTTAATTTCTATTCCAGAAATTTTATGGTAAATTGATTTTCATCTAGCACTTTTAAGTATAATTAAGTATAAATTAGTTATAATTAAGTATAAATTAAGTATAATTAAATCACAATGGCTGGGCTCAGCATAAACTTATTTTTTTGAAATTCCTGTCCCGTCCCATGGTGACGTTTTCTCTGTTGATGATGCATCAATTCAAGATGGCCAAAGCCATTATTAGAAAAGTTGAAACTATTCCCGCCGAAAAAGTGGGAATTTGACTTCGTCCAAATAACACGTGTAAAACAGTAACTCTCCGATAAAAGAGACTGAACTTAGCCTTATCTTACTGAATTTACATTACTAGAAACGTGTTCTCTACACATAGAGTACATAGTTTTTTGGTGATTTTCTGTGCGAATTGTTTTTGCAATCCTTCTAATAAACATTTTTTTCTTGCTCAGAAGCACCCCCTCTATTTCCGCCCGCTCTATTGAAAGTAATTTGAGTTTATTGATGACAGTTTCGTGGTGGAATTCTAATTTATACAGTTACTGGAATTCTAAAAGATTTACTTGTTGGCGGAATTCTGTCTTGTTGGTTTTCTACGACAATGGGTATTCTATGACAATGGATGTTCTTTGACGACATTTTTTTTACAAACCGAAAAAAATCAAACTCTGAACTGTGACATTTTTTGGAAAATATAGGTTTCAGTAGTCACTTAGAGAAGGCCATGACATTTGTTTTTGGTTTCAGACGTTACCGCAGATGATCGCCCTAGGTCTCAGACGTTACCTAAGAAGTCCCGTTCCCCCTTTAAAAAAACATTGATTCAAAAACTGGTATTTTTCTTACCATAGCTTGAGCAAAGAAGCAACTTTTGGTTTTCTGAAAGTTCTGGCAATATTTCAAACTTTTGGACAAAAAAATTACTGATTCTGTCGCATCTTTTCGATAAAAAAGAGTTGATGATAGTTAAAACTCAGGCGCATCAAAACAAAAATAGAGTGTCGTTTTATCCTGTTAGAAAAGGACACGCTTGCTAATAAAAAAAAGCTGCGAAATTGTTTTGATAGAAAAGTTTTACCTATTCAGAATCAGATCTTAAAATTTGTTGGAATCTTTTTCAACTTTTCGCTTTTTCTTTCTAGATGAATGGCTGCACTTTTTTTGGAAAGAAAAGCCCTTTGCTAGTTCAAAACAGCAGCAATAAATTCTTTAAGCAAACCAAAAAAGTTTTTTTGCTGCTTTTGCTGAGTCATTGAAAAGTGAAAGCTACATGAGCCAGAATATTTAAAAACATTTGATCAAAAAGCTAGCTGGTAAGCAAGATCATTTTGTACGCTTCATGCAATTTTCCAACTCATATAGCAAAAAGCTTGATGAAAACATATGGCAACATAGCTTCTACAAAGCTCAGATTTTTCTTTTAATTTGTCCTCTGTCTCAGCAGTTACAGTTGAAGTCCCTTTTTCCCTGGTTACAGACGTTACCAATTAGATGAAGGAAGTTTTTTTTCCAAAGGTCACAGTAGTCACCAACTGTCACAGTACAAAAACTGGTTTCAGACGTCACCTTAAAAAATGATGAAGATTGATGATTAAAGACTAGTTTCATATGTTGCCTTCACATAAAAGATCCTTCAGTTTGGTGTTCAAAACAACAAAAATAAAAGAAATTGTTCTACAGAAAAGATCTCACTACATTAAAGTTTATTTGCAAGCTACCTAATTTGTGTTCAGTAGCCCGTGTTGCCTGAACGCATCGCCTTTTTCCTAATTTCGAATTAAGTGAAGCTTTTTTTCTATTCATTGCCTCAGATACAATTGCTTAGTGTATCGTTCAATTGAAAAAAACATCTGGAATGTAATTGTGAGCAACTAACGAAAGCAAAATCCTTGGTCTAATGTAACAATTATTTAGTCATCCTAAATTTATCGGTCAAAAGTTCATAAACAAAACTAGCAATTATTTGAGTCTGTTGAAAAAAAAAACGGTCTACGTTTACACGTTCGAGAGTTTACCGTTTTTCTCAAACAAAAAATCATAAAGCTAGATTTAGCTTCAATTATAGTGTAACTGTTTTTGGAGGGATTTCTTTTGGGTAAAATTATCAAACAAAAAACACATCATTAGGTCTATTTGTTGAATTGGTGTTGGGCATCTCAACCGCATTCCGTCAAAAAAATTGCGCCGCGAAGAAATTGTCAAGCCGTTTTACCTATCTCTAATTAAGAAAGAACTCCAAAAAGAGAAAGAGATCAAAACAACAAGATGACAAAGAAAAACACTCAGAGCTGCCAAATCGCACTGAACATTTTCAAGATGTCAAAATTGAATTTAAAGAATCAGCTCGATCTTCTGCAAACCGAAATTTCACAGAGAAAAAGTTTTAGAACGCTGACTCTTCTAATCAACAACATCAAAAAAACAAAGAAAGAACTGAGAAAAGCCGCTGAAATAGCTTTCCTTGAAAACCCTCATCCAAGCACAGTTTCATCAATAACAGAAAGACAGTCAAACCTTCTCTCGAAATTGCAGATCTTCGAACATGAAGTCAATAGCCTGGATGACGACGGACAACTTAGCCAGTCGTCCACACGATTACGAGATGACATTAGCGTCAGCTAGAAGTGCAGCTCACGCCTTATTGAGTTTAACAGATCATCGCCAACAAGAACCGAGAAGTCAACAAAGGCGGTTCAGAACAACAAAAATGAAGTTAAAGCTCTACTTCAACCTCCACCAATACCTCCCAGGACAAAAACTTCCCTCTTTTTGCCAACAAACAACAATACACAACCACTGTTATCAAAATTTCTGAGAACTAGTCAAAATTTCTCAGCAAAAAGCCAAAGCGAACCAACAACTGGATACATCCACAAATCCATTTGCCTTTGACACAATTCAAACTGACGAACTGAAGCCCAACGCATCAGGAGACATCAAATTACTTCCAACAAAGCAACCAATAGACGTTTTGTTCGAGGTTGATGTAACCTCCAGAAAAAAAAGTTTGTTGATTTGCCAAAAATTCAACTGTCAACAGCCACAAGCACGACCTTTGACACCAAACAACATAACACCAACATTCAAAATACTATACAAAATGCCGAAATTATTTCAGGATATAGTAAAAACAACGTTGAGCCCGACTTAACTAAACATCAGAAAATTCCCGCTGAGGATAATTATCTGGAGACGTATCAATTTGGTAATAAAATTAGTATTCAGAACAAACCTTACAATCAATTTCCCATACCTAACAATATTGACAACATTATAACTTTTACAACTATCTCCCCTAGTGCCATTCAACAGGTAAAACGGCCATATGAACAACCCCAGAAACGTTTTTAGAAACTCAAGCTCAACAAACTGATCAAGTACTTTTCAAAAACCGCAAAACACAGATCGGTTTGGAAAGTTCCACTACACAGAACCAATTGGAATCGCAAGTTCTTTCCGCTACAAGAGATAATATAAGTGGCACACAAACGATGCCAGCAGTTGTCAAACCAAAAAAGAAAATTCATGAACCACCAGTTGGTTGAATCTGGAGAATTTGACATTAATGTAAAAAGTCTCAAGGAGCAAGTGTTTCAAATTCAAAATCAGAATGTACAGCAAACCGCAAAGAGTACAGAAACGATTCACAATTATCAGTTTCCTGCTGGTACTATGGCAGAAACTACGATTTCTTCACAAGTAAGGAACAGTTATCCCACAGTACCGCTGTCTAAATTTCGAATGAATGCTCAAATAAACTCTGGTACTTCGCAAAACACAATGGCGTCAAAGGAAAAGGGGAATAATATATATGAGGCAAATGGAGAGGCAATAAACCATCCTTTTGACATGGTGAACTCAGTCGCAACGAGCAATATTGCGCACAATACAGAAGATCAGATAGCTGGAAGTTCACAGTCATGGCAGAATTTACACCAACAACAGCTTCTCCGCAACAACTTAGTTCGGAATGAGATTGAGAATAACATCGAGCCAAACCATTTTGTACAACAATACAGGACAAATACAATTAATGATTGTAATTCTGCATTGGTGAACCAGTTGCTAGGTCTACCAAAATCAGACAAAAAGTACTCAGATCATTTACAGTTGAACCACAGACCTCCTGCCAAAACAATTAATAACAACAGCAATAACTGCCAAAATGAAATTTCCCAGTTGCCTGGTCCAACATTTGCAATGCTTAATGATAACAAAAACCCAAATCATTCTCATTTTGCCCAATTACCGCAATGTCTGCCACCACCAGTTCCAGAAAACCTAGGCAAAAACTTCATTGCCAAAAAAGTGGTAAGTAACAAGCAAGCCATCAAACTACCACCACTGTCACTGCCGCACTTCAATGGCAACCATCTGCGATACCATGAATGGATTAACAATTTCTTTTCTATGGTTCATAATAATACTGGTATGACTGATACACATCGGATCACGTATCTTCAAAACTCAGTCTCTGGAAAAGCAAAACCAATCATTGAGTCGTACTCCTGTAACCCAGCGTACTATGAAAGAGCTCTAAATGAACTGATGAACCAATTTGGAGACCCAAGTGTTGTAGTGAGTGCCTTTATAAATCAACTCGAGTCATGGCACACCTCTGATTCAAATAATAAAAAATCATTTGTCGCATTCTCAAATTTTCTAAAGCGCTTAGTTCAAACATTTGAATACCTTGGCTTCCAGCCAGACCTTCAGTGTTCCACATTGCTCAAAAAGCGAAAGAAAAGGTGCCTTACAATATTTTGTTGAAATGGACTGAACATAGGCTCACAACAACAGCTGAACCAGCGTCACTTCGTTCCTTTCAACAATTTTTAGAACTTCATGCTCAAATTTACGATACCATCAATCTTGAGCAAACCTTTACGTCATTTAGACAACACCAAAAAAACATAGATTACGTCAAGGACTTTTGTGTTCCAATGGCTCACTGAAAACCGTCATCACAAATAAATAACCAAAACCTATTTGGCAAACACAATTCTAACGCTGTTTCGCAGCCTGCAATTAAACCACAAATAACCACTTCTAATGGGGAGTTGTCATCCTCCGTAACTATCTCAAACAACACAAAAACTAACGGAAAACAGTAAAACAACCGACATTGCCCCCATTGCAATAATAACAATTTTTTGGCAACTTGTCGTGAGTACCAAAAGCAACCACCACAAGATCGTTATAAAATTGTTATCAAAAACAAATTGTGCACGAATTGTTTGAGCAATAATCACCTCAGACAAAATTGTTCTTCACAAAAGAACTGCCAGTCCTGCAACGGCCGACATCATTCTACTCTACACGACCCTTCAAAACAAGTGAAACGACCGCCAGCAGCATTCTCCACAGGATCTGCTTTATTTGGTCCTACACAGCATTCATCAAATGAAATGTCACCAAGCCAAAACAAACAACAACACTGTCGCTATGGACAATCTTTTGGTAAAATGAAAAAGTCAAATACTCAGAGAAGTACCCTCGATTCTCCCTCAAATAATCAAAGCTTCTGCGTAAATAAAAAGCCGTCTCCTCCGAGAGACTGGCTTAAACAACTACAGCTGATGCCGGTGTCTTTTGTCAATGGCAACAAGGCCTTTGATACGTATGCACTCATAGATCATGGCAGCCAGTTCACTTTCTTGCTTGACACCATAACAAACTTTCTAGCACTTCATTGCGAAGCGCAAGCATCAACTACACTCCAGTACGTGAATACCCAGAACGAAATGCCACTCAAAGATAACAGCGCCAGTCATTATCACTCCATATAAATCATTGCGACAAAGTTTTGAGATATCATGTGCACACAGCAATGAACGTCACACCAGCCAACATATTTGAGTTGAATCAAATATGTGACACGTTTAATCATCTCCGGCACATCCATTTCCCTCAGGTTGCTGGTGGCAAAATTGGAGCCCTCTTAGGTGTAAACACTTTCGCTTACACTCATCCAATCGAAGTAATACCCGGAAACATAAATCAACCGTTTGGTGTGAAAACAAAACTCGGATGGACATTAGCTGGGGAGTATGAAAATTCTCTCAATCCTTCCTAATCTACATTTAGACATCATTCAACAACAACCAAACCATTAATTTATCATTTTTCAAGACAGCAGACGGAAGAATCACATTTAAGCGAATTAGTTGAGCCAATTCTGGAAAATTGAAAGTGACGGAAACCAAGAACACAGTTTTGTTCTTTCAGATGAAGACATTGATGCCTCAAAGGTTTTTCGGAAAACTATCCGACACAATTCTGAGAGATATGAAATTGGTCTTCCCTGGAAAAAGCGTTGCCTTTTGGAGAACAATTTTTACTGTGCGTCTAATCACCTACGGTGCTTGGAGAAAAGACTAGGTAATAATCCAACGCTGAAAGAAAAATACGATCAAACACTTTCAACAGACTTAATCAAAAAATACATAAAGCCAGTCGAAATGACAGAACCTGAACCTGCAAACCTATGGTACTCGCCTCATCATCCTGTTCAAAATCCAAACAAACCGCGAACAGTTCGACGGGTGGCAAATGCCGCTTCAACGTATCGAGGGCAGCACCTCCTAACAGGACCAGATCTCTTGAACAGCTTACTTGGCATACTGCTACGTTTCCGTGAGCATCCAGTTGAAATCCTTGCAGATATTGAAAGTATGTTCATGCAAATTCTGTCAAACGAGAAGATCAATCAGCACTTCGCTTTCTCTGGTCGAAAAACAACGTTTTAATGCAATATCAGTTCACTCGCTTGATTTTTGGGGCAACTTGTTCGCCTTCAATGGCCATCTTTGTCCTAAATCAATGTGCTAAAAACAATGCAGAAAGTTTTCCCAAAGCTTTTGCAGCAGTAACGAAACAATTTTACATGGACGACTACGTTCATTCGCTGACCACTATCACTGAAGCGAAAGACACTGTAATGCAAGTCAAAGAGTGCCTCCAACGAGGGGTTTCAAATTGACCAAGTTCTTATCTAATTGTCTTGAAGTGCTGGAACGAATTCCATGTGAAGACTTAGACGAGTCAAAAGATTTCACTCGCGTATTAGGACAAAAATGGAATTTCGTTCATGATAAATTTTTCATAAAAACTTTGGAAGAATCTCCAAAGAATGCAGCAATGTATACCCAAAGAAAACTGTTCAGTTTTGTTGCGTCGATTTTTGACCCCATCGGTATTGCGTCACCGTTGACTATACGCTTCAAGGTTGTTATGCAACAAATTTGGCAACTGGGTTTGAAATGGGACACACCGCTACCTGAGAAATTACGTAAACCACTGCAAAAAATACTAGACAGCTATTTCGGATCACCCGCCATTGAACACTCGGGAGCACTCAATTTTACTGCAAGTTCACCGGAAATTGAAGATCAATTGCACGTCTTTGTTGATGCGTCTACTTGTGCTATTGCATCAATAATTTATCTACGGAGTTATGACAATAACACCAAACAAACAGAAACCAGCTTCATAATCAGTAAATGCAAAGTAACCCCTTTAAAATTGTTGAGCGTTCCAAAACTTGAGCTTGAGGCTGCAATAATCGGGATACGACTACTCAAAACAATTCAAAAAGAGACAACACTCAAGATACACGATGCAGATTTTTGGACAGACAGTCGAGTTGTTCTTGATTGGATTGTTTCTAAGAAGAAACAGAAACTGTTTGTCGCCAATAGAATCCGAGACAAACACGAATCTTCAAAATCCAGTCAATGAAATTATATACCAACAAATCAAAATCCTGCAGACCATGGAACACGTGGCGTAGAAACAGAAGAATTGTGTTCTAAATGGTTACAGGCTCCTGATTTCCTAAAGAAACATTACTCCGACTGGAACTCCGCACACAAAATAGTTTCTGTTCACACACCGAGTACGTCAAAACCAAACGAACCTGTCATTGACCCAACCTGTTTTCAATATTGGAAAAACTGCTGTTAACACTCGCAACTATTTACAACCTTCTCTTCAGAATTAAAAAAGAACGAAATAACAAAGAGCAGTACGATGCAGACGACATCAACAAAGCACACAGTCACTTAATTCAAATTTCACAGGAAAAATTGTTTCATTCAGCTATTCACTCGCTAAGAAGAGGACGTAAACTAGACTCAAAATGCAAGATTCGATCCCTAAATCCATACTTAGACAAAAACGGAATACTTAGATCACAAGGCCGACTACAATTTGCTCCTGAAGAGTTACAATTAGCTAAATTACCAATAATTCTTTTGCCAAAGACTCAAAAACACGCCTGTATCTTGAGCATGCGCATCGAATTTGTATACACCAAGGTACCGAAGCCGTCAAAGCTTTTGTTCAACAGCGATACGTCGTTATCGGCCTAAGGAAAACATTGTTAAGCATCCCATTTTGATGTTTTTTGTGTCAATGTTTTGATGCCCAAAAAATCCAGCAGTTAATGGCTCCACTACCAGTGTGCAGGTTTCCTGATACTCTCTCGCACTTCCCTTTCAATACAGGAATTGATTTTTTCGGACCTTTCCATATTTAAGACACCAAAGACAAGCTCACCAAGTTCTACGGCCTCATTTTCACATGCATGATCACACGTGCCGCTCATCTTGAGTCATGTCCTGATTTAAACACGGACACTTTTCTCAACGCCCTCCGACGTTTTGCATCACGAAGGTGTCAACCAAAACTTATTCTAAATGACTACGCAAAACATTTGTCGGGGCAAACGAAGAATTGAAGCGATGCGTCCGTAGTCTCGACAATCAAGCATTGCCTCTGAACTTCTTATAAAGAACACAGTTTGGAAATTTAACCCACCATACGGACCACATTTTGGTGGTGCGTGGGAACGGTTGATCCAAAATGCTAAACGGATCATTTTGATCATTCTAGGGAGCAAGAGGCTTACATCAGATGTCTTCCACACCATCATGGTTGAGACCGAAAGCATGCTGAACTCTCGACCAATCAAACATGTGGCTGACGTACCAGACAATGAAGAACCCATCACCCCAAATCATTTTCTGGTGCAGAGACCTTACAATTCACTGTCACCACAAGACTTTTCATCAACCATGCCAGCATCCTTCAAGTCGTAGAAAAACGTGCAGTTTCTTATGAACCACGTCTGGAGACGCCTAGTTAAAGAGTACCTTTCCACTTTAACGAAGCGAAGCAAATGGTCCAAACAGGGTGAATCGTTGAAAGTCAATGACCTGGTGTGGATCCTCAAAGACCTCACTCCGCGTGGGATATGGCCTCTGGGACGAATTGTAGAAACGTCGCCTGCAAAAGATGGATCTGTACGCGTTGTCAAGGTAAAAACGGCTTACGGTACGTACGTCCGCCCGGTTGCCGGTCTCGCACGTGTTTTTGCTGATTAGCCGTTTTTTTGCTCACTTTTTTTCTCGGAACGGAATTCTAGGCAACGCGAGCTACCCTCTGGTCTCCTGGTTACGTTATTAATCCCTTCTTTGGTTTAATTTAGAGGTTTCCTCTCCCCGGAGTCTGTTGATGATGCATCAATTCATGATGGCCAAAGCAAATATTAGAAAAGTTGAAACTCTTCCCGCCAAAAAAAGTGGGAACTTGACTTCGTCCAAATAACACGTGTAAAACAGTAACTCTCCGATAAAAGAGACTGAACTTAACATTATCTTACTGAATTTACATTACTAGAAACGTGTTCTCTACACATAGAGTACATTCTCAATTCAGAGCTCGACATGACTTGCTAGATTTAAAGTTCATATTTATTCGTTAGTGTTCGAACAACTACAACTTAAAAGTTTCTGCAAAATCATAGTTTCGCGCATTCATCTTCCCTTTTTCCCGTCTACGTAAAATGTAATATCTAACGTACGGTGTCACTCCACCCCTCTACTCTACGACTTTCTGTGTGGGGCTCAACCTTAATTTTAATGCGCGATGCGGGATAGAGTAAATGATTTTAAAAAGTTAAAAAGCATTTATCTACTGATGGAATTTTATTTTTTCAACATAAATTTTTCTTTCTTGTTTTCTGAAGAGGTTTGTGAACTTTAAAAATGTCAAGTTTGGAAATTAAAAAACTCCTTTTCCTTTTTCTTTGTTTTTCCTTTTTCCAAATCATTTATTGTCATTTTCTACACAACGAGTTTCCCGTAACCTGAGACTTGAAACATGCGGGCTAATTCAGTCAATATCTAATTTCCATTTTTTTGTTGAGTAAAATTTGGGGCTGCCCATCAATATCTACAGGAAACAGGATACGACAGAAAGAACTGCGTGAAGGATTTGGGGAAAAGCTACATGAAAATGTCCTTTTCTTATATACAGTTCGCTATTAAATGACATCAAATTACTCGATCTAACTCAAAAATTGTTTGCATTTTGTTTATTAAATGACAAACTATACCCTCATAATTATTTCCCTTAAAGTCGTGTCCGATATCGAATAAAACGCATTCTCTATTTTCAAATTCCTATTTTGGGTTATTTTAACGTTGTCATTATTTAAACGTTCAACTTTCTTACCCTTTTTTACATGCATTAAATGCCATTTTTTCATTGATTTCTTTAAAAGATTAAAAGAAATTTCAATCCATAATTTCTAATTCGCTTCCTGTTTTTACTTTTACCTTTCAAACTACCTTAACCTATTAAAACCTACTGATTTACCCAAAACTGTCTACTTAAACTGAAACAATAGCGCACAAAATTCGATACTAAATAGTTTGAGTGTCTCAGAAAATTGATTTCCTATGCTTGCTTTTTAAACAATAATTAGATGGCATAAGTCTACGTTTTTTAAGTAGAGCTTCCTGTTTAGAGAGAGGTTTTGTAGCGAAGCTTTACTTTTTAATTATTAGATATATTGATGTTTATGTTGATTTTTTTTATCTCTTTACTGTTTAATTTGAACTTGAGAATCTTCAATTGAACTCTCTCTCGAAAATCAAAATTATGATAATTAAGTGCCAATTAAAACCACCGCCAAATTTTGTTAATAAAACTGTACTTTTCTTAGTTGAAAAGTCACCTATTTTATGTTTCAGCTATTTTATCTCATCCAAAAAGTGCGCTTTGAATAATAATGTAGTTCAGTATTTTAGTTATGTGACTTTTTTCAATTGGTAAAAATTAGAATTGACAAATTATTTGGTTATAAAACTCATGGTTAATGTTTATAACTAAACCAGAAATACAGCTCGCAATACGATTCATTAATTGAGACGGAAACATCTGCATTTACACCCACGCAGTTTCTTTTTATTTATCCGCTTTTGACAGTCGGCTTTCCGAGGGAAAATTACAGCATGGATGCTTCATTAATAGCCAGAGTTGTAACGGGAAGCGCAGCGGCAATCCGGAGCTTGATTTTCCTGACGCGCTTAGAACGACATCGTCATTTCAAAACTGGCAAAGATTTCCACATCTTTTATTATCCAATACTGCTTTCAGGCTAATAATCAAGTGTTTCTCGCGCTCTTTAATATTTTTCCACGCGAGTGGGGGGGCTGTTTTACTTTAGAAAAATATTTTGTAGAAGTTGGTCGGTGTTGCTTTAGCAAGCAATATCAAATGAAAGAACGCCAAACAAAAGATGAAATGATTTTCATAACGTCTCAAATTTGAGAAGCCTATCCCAAACTTACCTTGAGGCCTAGCCTTCGAATCATACACAATTCTCAATGTTTTAATAAAACAAATTCAATACAAAAATCGTTGATTTAAAAATCCAATACAAAAGTATCAATGAATAATACATTGATAAAAACTTCAAAAAAATTTTAATTTCGACCTCAGGACCCGTTTTCAAAAAAATATTAAAAAATATCAAAAAAAGCAAATGAACAGTATCAAAAATATCAAAAACACACCAAAAATATCAAGAAAAGCAAATGAACAGACCAATAAAAAAAAGCAAATGAAAAGCTAGCAAACGGTCGCTTTTTTTTCACTGCATTACGTAATAAAATTTCAATTGCATTCTTAACTATGGCGCTGTACGAGAAAATAAACTCAACTGATCTTAGCGGTACAAATTCAATGCGTTCTTTATTTCATGATTTCATTTAAGAAATTAATTACCAAAAGGAAAAAATCATTCAACTGCGTAGAGGATGTGATCAACTAAGGACCGAAAAGAAGGAGCTTGCAAGGAGAGTTACTAAATTGGAACGTTATTCATCTTTGGTGTGTTTGACTTTTCATGGGGTAAAGAACGGTGTTGAGTAACCGGTACACCAAATTGTGGAATTAATCAGGTTAGTACAAGTTCCAAATGAAACTCATGATATTGCGGCCTGTCATTACCTACCTGGGAAAGGTAAAAGAAAATCCATAATTGTTAAATTTCTTTATAATCATCAGCGTGATTCGGTATGGTTCAATCGCAATTCGTTTTTTTGATCCGGTTTTTGGAGCAAAAATTCGCATAAATGAGCGTCTAGCTGAAAGTGATAGAGTCTTGTACAACTACTGCAGAAAAGAAAAAATGTTCTTACAACCACAAACAAAAACCAAGTACGAGTTAAGTTCTCAGAAAACGATACAACTTGGTATCCAGTTGTCAGTCGGCATCAAATTGATTTTCTTGTGGGAACTAATGGCAACACTGAAACAGAATGGGGTCTGGAGACAGTAGAGACGTTGGAGATGGAACATAATGTAAATAAAAAAACACCATCGAAAAGAAGTCGACAGGTGGCTTTCTAATCACCCTAAGGCATTTTTCAAAAGCAGTGTGATACAAAACAGTTTGACAAGCTGGACAAGTTATGCTGTTTGACTGAAAAAGTATTCAATTTATTGGTTGAAAAAGAGTCTCCGCCGTCAAAAAAAAGTACAAACTTGAACGATAAATGCACCAACTTCTCGAGTAATCTGAGCAGTGAAGAGAACACTTTATAATCTTCATACATCATTGTTTGTCATACTAAAAACAAAAGCCGTACTTCTTTGGGTTTAACCATTCAGTCTTTGAGATTCCATCATGCTGACTTAGTTGTTTTCCTTGATACATTAGAACAACAGCTTGATGTTGTTGCTTTAATTGAGACATGGCTAAAAGATAGTGATGAACCTGACGACTATGATCTACTAGTTCATCAGACATCAGACAATAGCGTCAAAACCCAGAAAAAACGCTAAGCGACGATCTGGTGGAGTAGCCTTTTACATAAAGATAATCTTCAATAAACCATACTGGACACTAACACAGAATTTGAAAGCCTAATTTTACAAGTGAAATACGGTGAAAAATGTTTGCACAATTTTTGTGTCATTTATAGACTTCAGTCTTTGAAATTAACTGATTTTAAACCAAAGCTGGAAAACATTTTACACTTTTTGAAATTTTCAAAAGAGAAAAGTTTAATCTTTGGTGATTTCAACGTAATTATTTTAATGAGAGAAAAGAGTACAAAAAAGTATGAGAACCTCTTAAGATCATTTGATTAACAAGTACAAAACTCAATGCCTACAAGGGATACCAAAAATTCAAAGAGCTGTATTGATCACATAATCACAGAAACAAACATATAGACTGAAACGCTATTGACGTCATTAAGCGATCATTTTTTATTAACTGCTGAATTTTTTGTATCAAGCGTAAACATTAAAAGCGTTCAGTCATTGGTACTCGTGCGAAAATTAAAAACAACCAAAAAAGACAAAGCGCTGAACTTTCTTTCTTTATCTTATTAACTGACTCTCCTAAATCTGCAAGTTTGTTACAAATGATATCAAAAATGCCATTGTAAAACGGGACAAAATCTTTCAAAAATGAATAGCAGAGCCTACAATGTAGAACAAAACTATATATAAACAAATACGGAATAAGGTAACTAACTTGATAAGAAACGGAAAAAGAGACAATAATTTCAAAAAATTAGGCAGAAATCCGAACCCAAAAATGATTTATAGGACACTTAAAACTCGCAAAAGAAAGGAAAATGCCATCGATTTACCAAATCGTGATGACTTGAACGATTATTTTGTTTCAATAGGTCCAAATTTATCTGCAAAATTTAATAACAAGAAAAGCAGCTTTAATATCCGCAAAAATGACACAACGATGGTACTTCATCAAACAAATGAATCAGGGGTAGCAAAAAATCTTGAAGAATCTGAAAAACAAGAAAAGCACAGGTCACGATGGAATCTCAAACGAATTTTTGAAGTGTTGTTTTTCGTTATTGAATGTCATCTTGCAAGAGCCATTAATTTTTGTCTGCTAGAACGTATTTTCCCAGAATCATAAAAAATAGCTAAAGTAATACCCTTATATAAAAAAGGAGATAAGACTGACCCTGGTAATTACAGACCTATCAGTTTACTGAGTACAATAAGTAAAATTCTGGAGAAGATCTTACTGGAGAGGATGATGAAATTTTGTGTAAAATTTATTTTGCTAGCGAACAATCAGTTTGCCTTTAGATCTAAAATGTCATGTGTGCATGCAGTTGCTACCATAAAGGAGTATATTAGAACAATAATTGCAAGCAAATCAACGGGGCAAGCTAGTTTTATTGACTTAAGCAAAGCTTTCGATACAATAGATCATGAAATGTTATCACTAAAATTGGAAAGAAATGGATTCAGAGGTCCAATTATAGAGCTTTTAAAGAGTTATCTAACTGGGCGCACCCAGTTTGTAAGTTCAGGATGCAAAAAACGACAGAAAACCAAATAATTTGCGGCGTAGTCGAGGGCTCAGTTCTGGGCCCTCTTCTGTTCATTTTTGTATTGTATATCAATGATCTCCCCGCAGTTTGTAAAGAAAGCAATATAGTAATGTTAGCAGATGATACTACTGTTGTTATTACCGGTAATGACAATAATTCGGCTCTACAAAAGAATGTTGGAATGTTTCCAACTGGTTTAAAACTAACAATTTAACAATTAATTATGACATATATGAAGCTATAAATTTCGGGAAACCCACAAAAGAAAAGGTAAAACTCAGGGATAATGCTCTAGATTACAAAACATCTTGTAAATTTTTAGGAATCTACATTGATAACAACTTAACTCTACGTGATCACGTTGATTTTTTGTTTTAAAACTTAACAAATTTTGCGGTCTAATGTATCGGGTAAGACATTTTTATCCAAAAAATTGTCTTCTAATGTTTTATAACTCTTTTGCCAAATCGGTCATAACTTATGGTCTATTAGTCTATGGAAACACAAGCAAAAAGAATTTAAAAACAACTGATAGGGTAAAACGTAAAATCATTCGAGCAATTTTTTTCAGGAAAAAATACGAATACTTAGGTCTTACACTAATTGATAACAAGATACATACTGTATATGAACTTTACGTGATTGAACTTGTTAAAGAACTTTTCAAACAAATAAGGTCGGAATCTCCGCTACAATTCGTAGTTCCGCAAAGTCTAACAGTCACTAAAAAACAAACAATTTGGAGTTTAAGAGGCTTATTTCCCCCACCAATTTCAAAAACTACAAAAAACAAAAAGTCATTAGCTAACTTGTTGAAGAAAACATATAATTGGCTAAAACAACTGAAACAATTACCCGAAAAATTCAAAACTTTAGTTTTCAGCAAGCGAAAGCACATATATGAAAAATAAGTGAGCTTTACTTTAAAGATAATAGGAATATTTTCACCCTGTATAACTAACTGTTAATACGCTTCAGCAAGATGACATCAATTATTGTGGGTTTCTTACTTTTTTGTGTATAGGGGCACAGACTTGAAGAGCAATGATGCTCATTTTGTGTCATAATTGGAGTCTGATTGGATAAAATTGTTTTAAATGTTGTCCAACACTCTCCAATTGAATTAACTATTCTATTCTATTCTATTCTAAATGAAAGAACGCCGAACAAAAGATGAAATGATTTTCATATCGTCTCAAATTTGAGAAGCCTGTCCCAAACTTACCTTGACGCCTAGCTTTCAAATCATACAAAATTCTCAAAGTTTTAATGCAACAAATTCAATACAAAAATCGTTGATTTAAAAATCCAATACAAAAGTATCAATGACTACTACCTTGTTAAAAAATTCAAAAAAATTTTCTTTCGACCTCAGGACCCGTTAAAAAAACCCTTTACAATAAAAGGAAGCTGACTTTAAGACCAGCCGGCTCGGTAGTGTTCGTTTGCAAATAATCTCACCCTAATTTTTGTCCTAATTGACATTCAAATGAGAAAGAAAAAGGAAACTTTCAAACATTGACCTAGTCTTCAATAACAATTAATGTGCAAAAAATGTTTTAGACTCAAATTACAAAAAGATTTTGAAGACGCCACATTAGGGGGCCGATGAGGCCTCTCATTAATGAGGATACGAAATCAGACAGATAACGAAATAAAACAACAATCTCTATTGTTTTTTTTTTAAAAAGCACTTAGTAACAAACTAAAAACAGCGGCAGAAAAAAATTAAGAAAATAATTAACTTGTTTTTTACTAAAAAAACAGATTTGGCATGTCCTCAATAGGACTAAGTAACAAGCTGACAAAACAGTGTAAATTACGAATTTACACATACCTAACAACGTATAATTACGTATAATATTCAAAAATAAAAACAACCGGTAGTTTTTTAAGGTCATTTTATTTTCTTGAGCCTCAATCGAACATCAACAGGACCTGTTTTCATAGATGCTCAGGGACAAAAGCAACAAAAACGCAAATAGTGACCAGTATCAAAACTCTCAAATTTTTCTCTGAAAATATATAGTGTCAAAGCCATGAAACCGGCAACTGAATCAAAATCGATTACAGAGAAAAAATATTGTGAACAAGAACTTTTTTTATTGAGGTTGAATTATATGTTTAGAACGAGAGAAAAGAATAACAAAGTTCAAACGTACACTAATATTTTTGAAAACAAAGTTTTTTTGAACATCATTAAAATCATTAGCTTTAGAGTGAAAACTTTCAATTGGTTAATTTACACATACATTTGATGCTATTGAGATCTGCCATTGTTCAGAATATGTCATACGACTACCACACGATCAACAAAGTGGGTTAAACTCAAGAATTCATTTTTATTTCAATCAAAAACTCGGTTGAATCTGCGGAAAAACAATTGTGCTATCAAAACGTAAACTAATTTTTAAAAAATTTGTATATGATTCATACGGTTTACTATCTAAGCCACCATTAGGACCTGTCAGGAATGTGATAATGTAACAACAGCCCACACATAGGACCTCAAATATGGTCAAATCTCCAAAAATCACAAAGGTTTTATTTCAATGCGATAAGGCCATTAGATAACTGATTAATTTTATTTTTACTTCGTCAGAAAGTAGATGGGTCCTGTGAATTATGAAATTAAACTGCAACTTGATAGCAAAAATCTGATAGCAAAGAAAACAATTGGATCTTTGAATAATGAGACCAAATCAAAAGACTACCAGACAACAACGAATGCAGTCTAAACTCACGAAATCATTAAAATCATACGAAAACACTTTGTCGAAGCCGTAAACAGCATGATTCGTTTTCGGAAAATTTTATACATTTTCATTGGGCTTCATTTGAATTTGGGTGTGATCAGTCAAAAATTGAACTTTGGTATGATCTCTTATTTTTCTGTAATTGACATAGTAAAAAACAAGAAATTGCAAAAAAATAAAACACCCCAGAACAATCAGAGCTCTTTCTTACTCTAAAAACCTACCATGAGATGGGCACCGCACCTGTTTTTACGAGCGTTTATAAAAATTTAAAATGGTTCCAAATTGTAGCTCAATACAAAATTTTCCAAAAATCTCAAAATTTCGAAAACAAATGATGTATTTTAGAAAGATATGAAATTTAATTAGCAAAAAATTAGTAAAATTTTAATTCCGGAACATTTTCATAGGAATCTCGAGTGAAATTACCCCGCATCTGAGCTTACAGTTTTTTTAATTTTGTCAAATTAGGACTATATTGGCTAATGAAGCATGTATGAGGCGACTTTTATTAGGCTTAATTTGCTAAATTTTAGCCGTAATTGTGGTACAAAATTAAGATCAAACAGTTCAGTAACCTCTTTCAACTTTAGAAACAAAACCAACAACACTATAATTCACAACAACTCAGCAAAAACGGAGAAAAAAATGTGAAAAAAGACGATAAAAATGAGCAAATTTCAGCTAAATTTTGAATGTTTACAAAAACTTTAAATCACTATAACTATTCAAAAAAATCTAAATTCATCATGACGGACTCACTAGTGATACCACTTTTTACGATAAATTTAGCGATCAGCTAACGTTGGCTGAACAAAAAAAAACAGAATTGGGCATATAGTTCCTCGTCCCACTAAGGCACTAAGGTGGAAGCCGACCAAAAACCAGAAGATGACCAATTTTTGCATTGTTTAATGGAGAAAAAAGGTAGGCAAAAACTAAAAATTAACAAATCGAATACTTATTGAGGAAAAGCTTGCTATTGAGAACGTATGAGTTTAAAACGAAAATACAATGAGAAAACTCTTCAACTTAGAAACAGTATCTGGTACAAGATATAACGAGACAATGGAGCATCAAGAATAAATGGACAAGAACAAAAAAATGTCAAGTAATTTTTAATGTTTCTTATCTCACGACGGATTTTGGTAGAACGCGGTTCGGTGGATTAAGAGAAACATTAAAACTTGAATAGCTGTGATGCCACTCGTATGAAATTCTATGCAAACTCAAAGTCAAATTTTGTTGTGTAGTGAAACATTTTGTTTTGGAACGAAATTGAAAAAAAAATTAATTTTTTTTGTTGTGGGAACAAAAATGACTATGACTAATATTAAAGAAATTACGCGCATGTGCTTGTTGAATTGCGCCCCTTTAGCTATCAATGGTAGCCTAATTACATATTAAACCTAAAAACAGAAGGCAGAGGGAAAGCAATTTTTCCCCTAAAACTAAATCAAACATAAGAAAATGTGAAAAATTCGAAAAAATGGGAAATATGAGTTCCGAAAAAACTCATGTTTGGGTGTCGGTAATGAATTCAAGTTTGAGTTAACGTCGGATGCGAATGAGGCATTCATTCGGATTCGCCTCGGATTCGAATGGGGCATTTATACCACAGTTACCATTGTTTTAGGTCTTAACTCTTAAAAATTGGTGAAGAGCCACACTATTTTTCCCAATATTTCTTCGCAATTTTATGGACTGAAACAGCCCTAGTAATGAGCCGATTCAAATCGTGCAAGAATCTTGCAAGATGATTCAAAACCTGCAAAATTCTTGCAAGAATCTTGCAAGTTATAAATCCCTGCGAAAAAGTGAAACAGGGTTCTAAGGTTTTAGAAAACACCTTTGAAGCAGGTTATTGTTTATAAAACAAGTTACAAAACCAAAATCAATGAAATTTTTTTAGCCCGGATTCAAATTGCAGGAGTCTTAAGATTTTAAATTCTAGAAAAAATATTTGAGTGTTTTTGGAAGTTACAACTAACTGAAAACCAAATGAAGTGACTGTAGCAAGAGTTTTGATCTGCAAACTGATTAAAATTGACTTTTTTACCCTAAATGCCTTTTGAATGTGAAATCTTGCAAGAATTTTGCCAGTTTCTTGCAAATAGCTAAAAACATCTCAAGGCATTCAAATCTTTCCTTTTGAACTTCAATTTACTCGAAACACGACGAAATAACTTTTTTTCCGTCTCTTAAGTTTTCACGCAAAAACCCTGACGAGATAAATGGAAGAACTATGCCTTATCTTGCAAGATTTCTTGCAAAATTCTTGCAAGATTTTGAATTCTTTGATCACTAGGGAGTTAACTAACGGTGAAGAAATTACAAAATAACGGTGGAATAGTCAAAATAAAGGTGGAGAATTTACAAAATAAAGGTGGAATAGTCAAAATAAAGGTGGAGAATTTACAAAATAAAGGTGGAATTGTTAAAATAAAGGTGGAGAATTTACAAAATAAATGTGGAACCGTCAAAATAAAGGTGAAGAATTTACAAAATAAAGGTGGAATTGTTAAAATAAAAGTGGATAATTTACAAAATAAAGGTGGAATTGTCAAAATAAAGGTGGAGAATTTACAAAATAAAGGTGGAATTGTTAAAATAAAGGTGGAGAATTTACAAAATAAATTTGGAACCGTCAAAATAAAGGTGAAGGATTTACAAAATAAAGGTGGAATTGTTAAAATAAAAGTGGATAATTTACAAAATAAAGGTGGAATTGTCAAAATAAAGGTGGAGAATTTACAAAATAAATGTGGAACCGTCAAAATAAAGGTGAAGAATTTACAAAATAAATTTGGAACCGTCAAAATAAAGGTGAAGAATTTACAAAATAAAGGTGGAATTGTTAAAATAAAAGTGGATAATTTACAAAATAAAGGGGGAATTGTTAAAATAAAAGCGGAAAATTTACAAAATAAAGGTGGAATTTTCAAAATAAAGGTGGAGAATTTACAAACTAAAACTTTAACTGAATGGTTGAAATTCAATTGTGGAACATTTTTTATTCTGACACAAAAAGGGATCTCTCCGAAAGATTCAACGCATGTCATATTAGCCAAAATTATTTTAATGGCAAGATGTAACCTTTGTGCAACGGATAATAAATTGCTTTGTCATTTATATTAAGAGAAAAATTAAGGAGAAAAATTAAAGTGGAATTGCGTGACGCCAACTCTTGCGCTCTGATACCAAATTTCTCACTGCGGAAAATCGCGTCCACTCTTATCCACAATTTTTTGCGACCCCATAGTGTCAATACCTCGAGCCGGGAAGCAAAACTGTGCTTCTAGAAGAAATGTCCAGCAACAAATGTACCAAGAATTTGTAAAAAGAAAATTGTGCTTAGAATTGTTTTGAGTACCTTGAGCCCAAAAGAGAAACATTTGATTTTGATATTGTTCGTGTCAACAGTAATCTCCTCGTTTTTCGCCCCAATGGTTCCAATGGTCTACACTGCATGGACATCACCAGATAGAGAGACAGCGGCCAATAGTGGAAATTGTATGCCCACTGCTATGATATTCACATACACTGTCGTGTCTGCATCCTACGCACAAATAGCCATTAATTGGGCTGAGATTGCAAGTAAGTTGAAAGTTGACGCTCCGTCTTTTCTATTTTTGTGTCGTTTTGTGAATTATCGTCCAAGGTTTAGACCTCGTCTCATAAAAAAACAATGCCTGGCCAAAAAGTGGCATGAAAATACAGTGCTCGACTCAACTAGCATATGGAGATTTTTAGAAATTTTAAGTCTTTTTATAAGTCGGGGCTTAAACCTGGGGTTACGCGTTCTGTAATCATTTTAGAGTAGAAACAGCTCGATTGTGCTTTAAAAAGCTATGCTTAAACTTCATAACTTTGACTCATCATATGACATAAAATTGCCATGGAACAACAATTACCAAATAGCAATAGATTATTTATTTAAAACAGAAGATTCTACATATCTGTTTAAATTTTTTTTTTCAACAGAATTTTGGCTTTCCAAACATTAAGTTTAATGCAGCCAAGCCCAACGCTCACGAGGAAAACATTTGGGAATCTAATGGCAAATTGCCGAGCCTGAGTGAATCTGAAAAATCGTGATTCACCCAGTTGATGAACAACTTTATCGCTTGCAATGAACTTAATTGATTGTGAAAAGTTACCAGGTGTTAAAAAATTATCTAAATCTAGCAAAAAAATAAGTTGAGCATCTCAATATAAAACATGGACGCTTACCATTGAGAAGCTATAGATTGACTTAAAACACAATAGGTTGGAGACAATTAGCATTCTGTTGTTATATTTTGTTCGGTTGTGATAGATTCATATCAAGTCCCACGGGCCACTAAGGCATGGCCATAATGTGGTAACTATATTGCAGCTCGCAATCAATGCTTAATTTCAACCAATAAGAAAAGAGATCAATTTTCAATTTATTGTCCCAATTCTTCTGTTTTCGATCTGTTGTCCTTTCGATCTATTGTTCGGTCACCCTAGTTTATTTCTTCCAGTACAGGGTGAGCCTCTAAGTTTCAGGTACTTTCCAGAATCCATGAAAATCTTTTTAAAAAACGATCTGCTAAAAACGTCATCCATATATATATATATATATATATATATATATATATATATATATATATTTGTTAAAAACTATCAATACTGTCAGCTCTTTAAAACGCCGGACAGATAAGAATTAAACTGAAGCAGTGTAAAATGTCAGAAGCTATCCAGAACCTCAATGTTTTTTAGCCAATACACCCATTTTGTGCAAAGATCGAAGTCCTTGTGTGGGTGTTTGTGTTTCATAATTGGGAGCCTTGGACAACTTTAACCCAAAATTTGCTGATAAAACAAAATATTGGATTGCTCTTAACAATACTTGGTAACTTGGACGCCATTGAAATTCATTGATATCGCATTTCACATTAGATAGTTCTTATGATTATTTTTCCATTGCAAAGTGAAACAAAAATTACGTAAATTAAGTAAAAATAATTTGTACAATCATCAGCTCATCTCCAAGTTAAGAAAAAGAGGAAACCAACCAACTATGAAAACTGTTTGTTTCATTTAGTGATGACAAGTAACATCTGTCAATCTAAGCATTGCAACTTCTTCATTTCAGCAAGATTTTATTATTAGACTTCAGAAAAATGGTTTTGATCACAAAATTTGAAGACTGCTCATTTTAAAAAACATTCTTAAAAAAATTGGTTTCCAACCTTTTCCACTTGTAATGTTTTGAAGTAAAATTTCTTGCAATATTCCTTGAAATGTTATTCACTTAATTGTTTTTTTAAAATTGGTTTTGCATTCTAGGTCTGAGTTGACTTTGATTGTTCGATTATCTTCGCTTGCGTTCTGTTGTTCATTCGTTCTATTTAAGTTTGCTGCTGATATTGGCATTCTGTTCATCATATCGGATATTAGTTTGTCTGCACTATCCGGGTCACGGCATCAATTGTAATGACGGCTCTTTTGAATGATTTGTACACTACTTGATAGTCAAATGTTTCCAAAAACTAACTGTTAAGTTTTACTGATCAACATCATATTCGGCTGAAATTATCAAAAAAATCCAAATTGAAACGATCCAAATATTGCATCAAAATATAGTAGTTATTTCAACCATAAAGGAGTTGAGGAGTTGATGAGAGTTTGAAGATGGTTATAGTCATGCCTAGTTTCAAGTTGCTGCTGTAAGACGTTAAACAGGTCAACTTATAAGGAGTCATTTTGATTATTTATATTAATGGCGAATTTGTTATTGTCAATTGGCTCCATTGCAAAGTAAACTTAAGGAATCTTATGCAAAATTAATGTTGATTCCAAATTATTTACATACAATTCCATACTGTTTTGTTGATCTTGCTGAAGTTCAAATTTTTGTTTGTAATTTGAGTTTATTTTCACGTATAATACTCTTATTAATAATAGCCACTAAATTAAGTTGTGGAAAAATCATGCAAACAGTTGATGGAAGTTTTATTAGAAGCAGTGTAATGATTTGCTGTCTTTATTAACATCTGAACTCAAACTGAAGCTCGATGACTTGGAGAACGGCTTGTCTCCCTGTATATATCTGCAGTCTTTTTCAGTTCCCTCCCTTTGAAGGCTTGAAAACCTTCACACGAATTACTAAATTGATAGTCAATTTGTTAACACAATCTCATTTAGTGAGATGCGTTTTTATCAGCAACATAGATTCAGCATTGAAGCGATAAGAAAAACCTGCTTCATAGCATTATTTTGATCACGCAATGGCTTTTTTGCTATTAAAATAGTTTTGTATTGGTCTTTGCAAATTTGTGCCTAGCTGACTGGTCCACAGACCCTGGAAGCTAGAACAGGAAAAAATTGTATCTCGTTTTTGCTTCTTTCTGTTTTGATAGGTACTTTTTAAGTTTTTCTTAATTTAAATTTCAAGTTCTCTGTTGAATGAGTATTTGGAAAGTTGCAAAACTTATAATACACACTAATTAAATTTAAGGTATTTTTATCAAAAAAACCTTAATCTACTTTTTGTTCACATGTGCTTCAGCTGAAGGAAAACAATTGGCACTGGATGTGAACCACGGCATTGTGATACGGTTCGTTGTGAGTGTCTCTTTTCTGGAAATGATAGTGAGCGCTTTTATTCAACTTTTCTTTGTGACACCCAACTTCGAATGCAGCATCATTAAAATGATCGTCACTGGTGATATTTTACACATTATACCTCACGTACTCTTTGGAGTCGCCAGTTTCTTCTTCGTAACGTGTCTTTATAATGCCCCCTTTTGTGTGCAATACCCAACGCACAATGAGCGAGATTTGGATTGGGAGGACAAACAGCAGTCGGGGTACAGGATCTGGACTCTAAGGGACACCTACCCAGATCTGATTAGAGAAGCCCTCATAGGTCTCATCGTCTGCATGACTTTCTTGTCCAAAATTGTCATCGAACTTATTACGGACGACTGGGAAACTGTTTATGTTTTCAGAAACGTTGCTACCAGTTTAGCGTACACAGCTTTTGTTTTCTACAATTTTCATATTTAATTTTTTTTTTTTTGGGGGGGGGGGGGGGTGGTGATGGAGGGGTAAAAGACACTACAAAGAGTATAAGGTCTATTTTAATTAGGGATATCAACTTTAAAAATGTGGAATTTTTTAAAAATATTATGTAGGTTCATATTAGGCAAAACAGGACTTGACTCACATTTATCAGCAGATTCTACTGGGAAAATTATGCAATCAGTATGTATGATTCATATAAGTGAAGTCCACTCGCTCATAAAACCAAAAACAAATATAGCAAAATTTCGGCTCAAGATGTCCGAAATGGTATCAACTAAAGGGTCATCAAGTTGTGGCGGAAATTTTTAATTATAGCAAATATACCCGGTGCGCCTACAAGTGCTTGAAACAATTAAAATCTAATTGAAATCAAATTGACAATCTTTGTTTAGTTAATTGTCTTTCATCCTATTAGGAAATGCAAGTTTTGCACTAGTGGGTTTTTCATTTTGTAATTATCCTAGTCGAGAAAACGTTCAACTTGAAAGATCGTGCAAGATTCTGCCAGAATATTTCAAAACGATTGGACGTCTTGCAAAAGTTTCAACCAAAATCTTGCAAGATATAGCGAGATAAACTGTTTTTCCTGCATGATAGATTTTTCTTTCCAAATAGTCAAAAGATGGTACAAAACTGAAAGCGTTTGAACACGATCAATCTATATTGGACACCAATCACTTTTTAATTGAAAAAAAAAGAATTTGGCTAAGAGCTGGATAATAAAAAAATAATTCTACTAAATAAAAATGAAATAGCACAAACAATTTTCAAACCAAAAATCAGTTTAATTCAGATTCTAATATTTAAATTGAGTAAAAAAAGCTTGTAAAATACTTTTTAAGGTTTTTTCTTATGAAAATTATAGCGAAAACAATTTAAATTGGACTCCAGACAGTTTGTGATAAGGATTATTTTTTGCACTGAATCAAACATAATGCAGCTGAATAGATTCTTGAATTTACTAAACAATTTGTACAAGCTTGTTGAATCGAAACACTTCGTTGTTTTGTAAATTTCGATCAAGTAACGTGTTATTCAATCTGCTCAATTCGCTCCTGAATGGTTTCCAAAAACTGAAGGAATAAATGCAAAAAATTTTAACCAATCAGAATACAGTTTGACCCAAACTTGCAAAAATCTTGTAAGATAACGTTCGGTTTAGCATGATAATCTTTCTTCTCAGAAAATCTAATCTTCTATTCTTACAAGATTACCTTTCGTTTTGAATGATCTTATAAAATCGGCTTTTTGTAAGAATATTTGGAAGATCTTACAATAAAACCTTTTGGTCTCAAATAGGGTACCTAATTGGGGGCAAACTAAACCCGTATGGGAATTTTCCATGCAATTTTCTGTGGTGGCGGTCAAGCAAGCCAATAGGCCCGGTGAGCTGAAAAATTTTGAGATAGCCCTATTTTAAATATTCCTTGGCCGGCCGGTGGGTGCGCTTTGCGCGCGTCGCGGCTTCGCGGACCAGTGGTTTCTGGATCCCATCCAACAGTGTATGAGAGGCATGGCCATGGACAGTGTTTTTTGGGGTTGGCAATCTATAGATCTCTTAAAAAAATGCCGTATATTGTTTCTTTGGATCCAAGAAATACATAATAAGTTGCATATACTATGCACCGTTTCAATTGTAACACATAAAATGTATTATATGTAGGAGATTATAGAATTATTACCTAACGTTCGGCTTGCTTTCACGTCGGCTTTCTTGTTTTATTTCGGCTTACTTTGCGTTCAGTCTATTTTGCAATTAAAATAAGCTGACTTAATAACGGGGGCGGTTCGGGGGGTGGGGGTGTAAACTTCTTATTATTTCATAAAAGTCATTAAAGAAAATCGGTGCTTGTCTAGCTAGACATGGTTGATCATATGCGGCTGTTTGTTTTAAGTGTAAAAAATAACTGATCATATATGCGATCATAATTCATTTGTTTGAGTCACAATTCAAACTTGAAAAAATAAGTTGTACTATAATTTTTTTTCAGAATTATTGTTTCTCAAGTTAATAAATAAAAGACAACAAATTTGTATTATATTGGAAGAAACAAAAACAATTATAAACTGCTGACTTCAAACATTTAGAATCTGTTGACTTCAATTGCAAACTGATGGACGTCCAATTGTACCTCAACAAAGTGCTTCAAAAGTTTTTGTTTGACGTTTTAACTGTAAGGGAAAATTTCAATTTTGAATGGCACTGAATAAAATGTTACTTAAAAATGCACGTGCACTTTATAAAATGCCTAAAGTTTTTAGTACCTGAAAAAAAGGCAGATGTTGTTATAGACATGCCAGAAGTGACTTTCATTACTTTCGCTATTATAAAAAGTGCAAATTGTGAACTTTAAGCAAGGTTACGTGACTCTACAGAAGTCACTTCGAACTTCTAGCTTAACCTCTCCAATCACTTTGCAGTTCTCTATAAACGCCAGAAGTTGTCAATTACTTCTGTAACGTAATCTATACAAAGTTTGTTGCCATAACAGAACTAGACGTTATTTGCACTGTTTAGATTGTCTATGATTTCCAAGAGGTCTGAAGCTTCAAAAAATTCGGCTAAATTGCCGACCACAGCCTTTCAAATGCTGTGAGCTGTACATTTATTTTCTACAGGCAGTGATATGACTCAATTTGAACAGTTTTGGATTCTTGACTGGTGGTTTCCTGTGGCCCATAATCTGTTAGCATTCTTCAATTTGTAATTTTACAAAACTTTTTTTTTCAAAAATCGAAAGTTGTATGAGTCTTCAAAAGGAAAGCGGCCAAGTATTGGAAAACCGAACCAATTTCAAAAATTTTTGCTAATCTTCATAGTTTGAAAAGTATGCAAATTTGGAGATTTTAGGTGACATCTTGTAAATTACACAGTTCAATTTTGTTGGCGCCCGGTTTAGCGATATTATTGAATTGAATTTTGAATTGATTTGAAACAATTAATATTAGACTACCAGACTACACAAGGAACATTTAGCCAAAGATAGTTTGTTACTTCTACATTCTTTTCATTTTATCTGCAAAGTTGCTGAAAATACCAACCTAGATAATAATTGAAAAAATTCGTATTTCTTTCCAAATATAATGCTTCCTCAGAAACCTTTTTGCTATTAAGTTACCATCTCCAACCATTTTGAATGTCATTTGAAAACGTTTACAGCATCCGTACAAATTTTTCAATTTTTAAATTGCTAGTCAAAAGAATTTTTTGAAATTCCTTTCATGCAATGATTTTTGCCCTCAACACCGTCATTACCTAATGCATACGATGCTAAACATTTTAGAGTTGTAGAAAACTTAAAAAATTTATTCATTCAAAGTTTCATTTTTTATCTTGATTAAATCATTTAAATTTTTGATCTGATCTGTGTAACATGTTTGCATTTTTTTTACAAATATCTAATTTGGTTTTTTATCCTAAGGATTGAAAAAGACTTAATCAAACACCGTAGATACGTTTTTTGCTATCGTTTGTCAAATTTTATTTAATTTAGTTATCGATTTTTTAGTATCACATCATTTTAAGAATTGAACTGTGGTTAATCCTAGTTACCCACTTGCGTTCGCAATTGTGAGCGGATTCACATTTTTTTGTTTATAAAATTGATTTCACGGTTCAAATATAAAATTCCATTACATAGATAGGACAGTGACAGAAGAATATCTGAAAAATGTGTAAGAAATAGTTACAAGTGTTATTCACCAACCCCCCCCCCTTATGCTCCATTTCTTAATTTTTAATGTTAATTTTCAGGCTAAATTTCATATTAAATAGTTTTCCATGTTTAGTGCAATTTTATCATTAAACGTCTGTGTTAAAAATAAATTTAGTTAAATTATTTGAAAAGTATTCTTTTTTAAGTCCGACATAAATCTCAGGCTAAGAAGTTATAACAAGGGCGCAACCTTCTTGAGAACACCTAACCGTTTTTAGGACACAATAAGCACATTGAGTTTCTGTTAAAGTAAATGCGCCCATCTCAAAATTATCTCAAATATCGTGCCGACCAGTATTGAAATTAAAAAGAAATTGCATCGGCCGGAACTAGTGCGGCTGACCATCTAGTGGGAGGTGATATGTTTCTAATAACTTCTAAGAGTAAATCTGTGACAGTGTGATGAATGTTTTTCTTTGGATTTGCTTTTCGGTTGCAAGCCTTTTCGTTTTGGTGGCTTTTAAGTATGTTCCCAGTAGTTCTGAATGTTCTTAGTAGTTCTGAGAAACATTATAATGTCAGATATGACTTTGATTTGTTCCTGTCGTGGTCGATAACACCGGTCAAAGAATTCAATAAAAAGAATTTTAAATTAAATTTTGAACTGAAAATATACAAAAATTAACTTGTATTTATAGTATTTATCTATGCGAAAATATACGGAGAAAATTTAGATTAGCTAAAAATATTTTACATGATTGGCATGCGAATAGATCTTAACTCCGAATCCCGGAGGTGATTTTCTATTTTCATCAACATTTCATGAGAATCATATATGGCTTGGGTACAATCGAGTTCACTAGTTGGAGGTTGGTGGATGTTAGAATCAAGTTTCTGTTGGTGGGAGAATTTACTTCTGACATATGATTGATAGGTCAATAAGATAATGATAGCGCCAAAACAAAATTAGAATTGAGTTTAGTTTTGTGGCCATTACCTATCGACACAGCAATAAAGTTCGTCAGGTAAATTCTTCTTTCGTTCTTTGAAAGATTAGTAAAGAAAACTTCTCGATGTTTCTTGATATTTCTTTGAAACCATCACATCCTCCCTCCTTTTTAAGCAAGTTTGTGGGTATAGGTTCTCCAAATCTGTCGGGTCGTTTTCCGTTTGTTATTAATGTTTGTGAATGCTCTGAGGTTTCGGGTTGTTGGTGCTCTGCAGATGATGTGGCGGCAGAAAATTCATCTTGAAGTGAAGGTCCCACATCTGTGTTCTGAAGTTGTTGTTCTGATTCAGATATGGTCTCCTCCACTGCTGGTTCAGTTTTCACATTGTCCTCGTCAAGTCTCACAATTTGTTTGTCGCTCACTAGAATAGTCCGAGCTGAGTTTTCGGGCTGTATGAAAGATGTGGTCAAGCGCTTCCTGATGATGAAGGTAGCAGGAACTGTCTTGTCTTTTCGTTGTCTTTGAATAGAATGGGTTCGCTCAAGTCGAAATCTGCTATTGCTGGTACTCTCACTCTTCGTCCCAATAAGAGTTCAACTGGAGTTTTGCCTCTCGTCTTTGAAGTGTTGCGATGTGTCGTCAGTGCCCTTTGCAGGAATGCTCCAAATGACACATTAAGGTTGGGACTCCACGCTTGAAGTGCCCGCTTCACAGTCTGAACTGCTCTTTCAGCTAGTCCATTAGCTCTTGGATGATTGACGTGATTGACGGTAGATTCCATTTTCTTAATTCCCAGCGATTCACATCATTGTTTAAGGTCACCACTCACAAATTCAAAATCAGGACCATTATCAGATACTAAAGTTTTTGGGTTGGAATTAAGCTTTAGCTAGACTCAAAAAGGTTTTTTCATGGTCCAGCTAAAGTCTTTTCAAGCATAATTACAGTCGAGCATGGTATTTTCATGAGATCACCATCTGTCTTTTCAAAACCAACAAAATTGAATGAAGGTCTTTTCATGGGTTCACCATTAGTCTTTTCATAAGTCTGCTTTTTGCCAATTTGGAGTTTTCAAATTTTTTTCTGCTTTTGTACATACAGAACCAGCATCGGAGCAAGACTGCACAGCTTTGCACCAGAGCATTCCAACTCTAGAAACAGTTGGAAAACTGCCAGAGGACTCAAGAATTTTTGTCAACTCTTAAGATAAAGCATTAAAAAAAGTATTATGAAAAAAGATAGATCATACTTTTGGAAGGGAAAACAAAGTTAATAACGTCACATTTTTGTCATGGCTAATGAGAACAAGACAGTTACACTAAGGCTACCTGGTTTCATTCAACCAAGTAATGGTAATACTCCAGTTGCCATAATTCTTTATCCTAAGAGTTGACAAAATTCTTAAGTCTTTAGGTAGTTTTCCAACTGCTTCCTAAGTTGGACTGCTCTGGTGCAAAGCTGTTCAGTCTAGCTTCGGTGTTGCTTCTGTGTGTACAAAAGCAGAAAAAATTTCCGAATTGGCAAAAAAGCAGACCCATGAAAAGACTAATGGTTGGCCCAAGAAAAGACAATAACTCAACTTTGTTGGTTATAAAAAGACTACTGGTGTACCGATGAAAAGACATTAACTCGACTTTGTTGGTTACGAAAAGACTAATGGTGGACCCATGAAAAGACCTTGCTTGACTCTAATTGGTAATAAAACGACTCTAGCTGGACCCAAGAAAAGACCTTAGCTGGACTTTTGCCAGTTGCTGGACCGTTTAATTATAGTCAAAATTTCCCCCCCCCCCCACTACTAGACTTTTAAAGTCTTTTCATTAGTCGAGGTCTAAACCTTGGAGAAGGCGTCTTGAGCCTACATCCTAAGTGTAATTTTTCTATCGGCTTTAGTCCTTAAATTGGTTGTGTCACTGTTACGACGGATATCCAGGGTTTTTATATCACCGAGGTTGTGAGGGACGTTTTCATGACCACACATTTTGGAGCCAGAACCTCATGCAGCCCTTTTCAGTCTGCTTTGAAGAACGACTGTATCTTGCGCTGCAAGTTTAGTTTCCAGTGAATCCTCAATGCTGGATGTCGGATTCAATACCCAGGTTGAGGTGCCATCCGGAAGTGACCCCTGATCAGACCGTGCCAGACGAAAGTTACCTCTGATCAGACCCTCCCAGACCAAAGTATCCTCTGATCAGACTAAAGTGCGCTCGAAACACCGTGTGCGCTCTAAGTGCGCTCGAAACTGTCTCTGATCAGACCTTCCCAGACGGAAAGGACCTCTGATCAGACCATAATCAGACCATTGTCCAGACGATTGTGCGCTCAAAATCACTTCTGATCAGCCTATTGTGCGCTCAAAAGTTACTCCTGATCAGACTATTGTGCGCTCGAAATCACCTCACAGCACGAATTTTGTTATAATATATTCATTTCATACAAAATGATGTTTGCATTATTATATTCATCTAAAAAAAGACCATTCTAAAAGTATTATTGCTAAAGAAAAGATAACCCAACTGCTGAGTAAAAAATTATTTAGTATACATTAGTGCATATTTTCAACTCAATGGATAAATTTAGACAGTTTTCCATTTAAAACGTCGTATTCTACAGTTAAACAAAGTTTCCTTGTAAGGGGACTGACATGTTCAATCAGTTGGACCCCTTTGGTTCTGATCAAAGACATCAGACTCTAGATGTGTCTATGATCAGAATGCTGCTTTTTGTCACCTCTTGCAGAGCCGAAATCTCACTGTAAAAAAAACAAAAAATCAAAAAAAAATTCCGCTCGAAATGGTCTCTGATCAGACTAATGTGCGCTTGAATCCGCCTCTGATCAGACCATTCCCATCCTGAAGTGACTTCTTGAATCCGCCTCATACCATCCTCAGACCAAAATGACCTCTGATCATACCATCCCCAGACCGAAGTGACCTCTGATCATACCATCCCAGACCGAAGTGACCTCTGATCATACTATTGTGCGCTGGAACCAAATCCCAGACCCTGTAATTTTGGCCTGGGAACACACCGTGTGCGTTGGACTTGGTCTGATCAGAGGTCACTTCCGGATGGCACCTCAACCGGATGGCACCTCAACTCTAATCTTTCTGTTCCCCTTTTTCATATTGAACCCATTGTTATAACAATGGGTTCAATATGAAAAAGGGGAACAGAAAGATTAGAGTCGATATTTAATTATTTTTTCTTCAAGGAAGATATTGCTTAGACCTGCGGTAGTCCAGTCATTGTTGTCAAAAAATTCTTCTTCTGAAAATGTGAAATGTGTTGTTATCTGAATATCGTGTCAAAAATTTGTTGTGTGACTGACTTATTATCGCTATAAGTCATAGTTTTCACATTTTTTAGCGGTGCAATTTTCCAAAATGCGCTTGGAAAGTCGCTACGTTTGTAGTTCGTGCTTTGGCGTGCTATTAGTTCAATACAAACAACTCGAACGTCTTTTAAATGTCCGTACTAACCACTCAACTAATCCATTTAATCTGTGATCATTAAAGGAAGCGTCAATATTATTGATATTGTTGGTTTAACAACAATCATTGTTTTTGTGATCAATTAGACGTCAAACTTGTTCCAAACTAACAATATGTCAAAACAAGGAGGCTCGGTAATGTGTGTTCGCACATTAAGTTCCGACCCCGCTCATCTTCATTTTTCACTTAATTGTCTACCAAATGAGGAAGAGATAAAAAAATTAACATATCAAAATATCGTTCTACAAACTAATAAAAGAATAAAACAATCTACTCTAGAGGGCCTATGAGACCTGTGGCTACCATAATATGACTACCACAAAAGACGGAAATAAAAATCAAATAGTTACAAATATTAATTACGACCAAAACTCCTTGTCCATTTTTTGAAAACCACTAATAACCAAATCAAAATGGCATCAGATAATATTTATACTCAGAAGGTTCACCGGCACTTTTTTGGAACAAAAAATGGGACTTGTCCTCAATGCGACTTGACAACAAGTCGACCAGAAATGAGCAAAAGAGGCAAAGTTCATTAAAAACATTGCTTTTTTTTAAAAAAAAAAGAAATAAATCCGAACTGATTAGTAACATTACGCATCAAATGAAATCATTGAGAGAGTCTTTTATACCTAAATCGAGAGCGACTGAGACCGTCCTTTATCAAGGATATGTTATACGACTACAAAAAAAACGACAAGTACAGGCCAAAACTGAAAATTTGCACGATAAATTATGCACAAAAACGATGTCCCCAATCAATTAATTATTAAGCTGATCTCTAAAAACCAAAAATCTTCGTTTGCATTTTTTGGAGGTAACAAAATTTGTAAGTTCTTAGATTGTGAAAAGAGAACAATAACCTACTAAAAAGGAGCAAATATGCAAAAATCACGAAAATTGGTTTTATGAAAACTGGTTGTTCCAAGAAGAACGACCATTTGTGGAAAATAAATTCATTCTGAAGAACAAATTGTATTTCAATAGACAAATGATGTGAATTGTATATAGCGATGCTTGGCTACAATTTAACAGAAATAAAGATGGCAGATCTCAAAAATCTATTTCTTTTTTTAAATTAAAAGCAAATATTTTCTAAATTCATAGCCAACAAAAGCTTTCGAATAAAAGAGAAGGCAGTGTGCCTTGCAACTGATCGGACAATTAATTGCGACTGTCATTAATGCGACTTAATCATAAGACTATTAAAAAACATTCAATATAAGCTGAACTAATAAGTTTCAGAAACAAATTTACGAAACCACAGTTTTGAAGGCATTAAATTTATAAGATACTAACCGCGAAGAAATAATATCTTCATTTGCGTCTCCTCTGACCATCATAATGTTTTTTTGTAAAACGACTATCACAAAACGACAGCAAAAAGAACCACAAAAACTGAAAAGTATCTAAACTACACAAAATTCTTCTGAAATAAATGGTCTAAGCCATGAAGACATCATTTAAAACGTTTAAACAGCAGAAAAATTATTGTTTGATACAAAAAAACACTAAAAAGAGCTATAAATAATGAGGCTAATTTACGAAAGTGATACAACATTGTATAATACGAACAAAATGCAAACCAGAACAAAAAGGGGATAAGTTGAAGAATACTGTTACTCTTTTTTTTTTTGGAAATTTAATTTGAAAGTCGAAACAACCATTAGCTATTTACCGACATCAGTTATTAATTTCATCTTGGTATCTATAGTTGGCCACTGAGAACTTTAATTGAACAACATTTGGCATAAGACAACAAAAATTAACAACAAATAAAGGGCAAAATTAAAAAACTACCAATTTCTGCAAGAGAACGGTGTCGCAGCCCTTCAAACCATTTGTTATGAAAACAAAAAATATGTTCAGTTTCAAATGTTGCAAAAATTTGTTTCAGTTAGATTATTAAATAACGTTACAGTTTACAAAAGAAACAAAAACAAGAGCAAAATTGGTAAATTAAGCACAAAAATCAGAAAATTTTGTATGAAAACTCGTAGTACCAAAAGCAAGAAAACCTTCTGTTAAAACAATCGGGCAGAAATCTAGTTTGTATTCTATATGGAGGAAAGATTGACCTTTACTTACTGAGAATAAACAAAATGTTGACTAGAATAATATAAAAAATTGACAAGTTCGAAAAATTACAGAAATTTACTTAAAACAAATACATTCAATAACATATGAGACATTAGGAAACAACCGACTGAATAGAAAAGGTTCACTTGCTCCACTTGAGAAAAAAAAAGATCTTTGAGTGGTTAAACCTAAAAATTAGACTGCCAAAAGAAAAACAATTGAAGGCAAAAGACAAAAATTCATTTAAATTTTACTAAAACTCTTCATCAAAGCCATAAAAACCCTTTGGCTCTCTAAACAAACTGTATCTACATTCGGCTTCAAGTTTACGTAAATTCCAGCTGGCATTAACGTTGCCGTGAAAAAAAAATATTGTCAGTAAGTAACATTAAAAAAACAAAAGCAAATTATTTTGAAAAAAGGCAGCATCAAAATAAAAACACAAAAGTCTCTGATTCTAAGAATCCATGATATTGTCGAAAATCTCCCTGATTTTGTCGCGCGCCCAGCAAACCGACCAAGTGTTCCAAGTGTTTGCGAATTTGACCAATTGCTGCGTGGAATTCTTCAAATATTAAAGAAAAAAGAACTATGCATTTTGTATAATTATCGAGATAAATCTGCAAAAAACGACAAAGTATTAATTCCAGAAGACTTTCATACGTCACCTAATTGCAAGTAGCGCTTTTTTTGAGATTAGGGAGTCTGTTGCAAGGTTTCTAGGTCACTAAGTCTGGTAAACTTTAACAAAGTGGACCAAAAAACATATTTTGTACGATTTTTGATGAAAAAAGTTTGAATTCTGAAAATTTTATCAAAAATTTTAGGCAAAAAAACTTCAATGAAACAATTCAGCAACGCTCCTCTATCTCTAACGGTAACAACAACACTCTGCCGTTAAACAATTTCAACTTATTTTGAACTATATTAGCGAAATTGTGCGAAATTTTAGCAAAATTTACTGAAAATGAACAAAAACAGACGAATGTTCATAAAATTTTAAACCTCGATAACTCCCTGTAAAAAACGAATATCGAAAACATCTTTTTTATTCCGTATTCAACGCTGGACGTGTTTTTTAATGATACCACTCACAACTCTCTACGATGATTATATCGATCGGCCAAAATTGACTGAACAAAAAAAAACCCAGTTGAGTATATAGTTCCTCCTCCCCACTAAAATGTTACTCTTTGTTGAATCCCTTGTTTTGTCCATTACTATATATTAGCTCTAAATTCATTAAAAAATCAATTAAAATCAAAAATAAAACAAAAAAATCAAAAAATCAAAGCAAAATTTACTTTTGACTCTTTAAGAGTGATTCACTCTTATTCGGAGTGATCCCCAGTAGAAAAGATCGCTCTTTTTCGCTCTTAAAGAGTGAATCCCTCTTTTTTGATACTTTTTTGTTTTGTTATACTTTTTTTTCAAAATATCTATACTTTTCAATAAATTTATATTTCCTCTTATTTTTTCTATATTTATTCCATTATTAATAAGAAATGATACAAAATTATAGTATTTACATGAACAACTATCAGTGAAACTGCTTCGCAGATCCTCTGTTTGGTTAATCACTAAAGGACTTACAGCTCTAGGACTTTGCCAACTAGGATTAATTGTTTTATCCGCGAAGCGGTTACACCGATCAGTTATATCAGGGAACCTGCTTTGCAGATTTTTACTAAATCCTCTAGTCAATTCTATATCTGGATGTTGTTTCTTTACATGAGCCCATATCCCATCATATCTCACAACAGAAGTACAATATGGACAATTAATTTTAGCTGAAGTACAACTTCTACATGTATACTTACCCTCATCAAAATTATGTAGTGGTTTTATATAATTACACTTATTACAACATCTAGTTAAAACTTCTGAGCCCGGTTTATGGTTAGGGTTAGGGATAAGTTTAAGGTTGGGGTTAGGATCTGAGTTAGGGTTAGGGTTAGGATCTGAATTAGAGTTATAGTCATAGATAGAACCAGAACCAGAACTAGAGCTAGAACTGGGGTTAGAACCAGAACTAGAACTAGAACTAGAACTAGAGTTAGAACTAAAGTTAGAATTAGGGTTAGAACTAGAACTAGGATTAGAACTAGAACTAGGGTTAGAACTAGAACTAGAATTAGAATTAGAATTAGAATTAGAACTAGAATTGAATTCATTTTTTAAAGAACAACCCCATGGGGAAAAATCATTAGCACAAATACCACTTAGTATTATATTACCACACAAACATTTATCAGTTTTATCTTGATGACATGATTCATAATGATGTTTTAAAACAGCAATGTTTCCACATTTATAGTTACACTCTAAACATTGTAAAAGCATTTATAATAGGGTAAACTATCAGTGAAACTGCTTAGCAGATAATATTTACCTAATCCTTCACAGGGTAATATTTAGCCATGATTTCAATTAAATCTTTAGTATTATCTTTAGATGTGATACACTCTGTTAATTATTTTTTCCTAAAATATTGAGTGTATTAGTTTTACATCTCTTATCTAAGATCAAATAAAGGTCCAATTCTTATTTATCTTTAAAAAAATTTATAATCTCTTCTCTAAATTCTTCATTATTTATATATAGTTTGTTTAAAAACTTTCCTCCATTTCTATTCAAAATTCCCGTCTCTTCATTGACGAAGTCACAGTTACATTGATCAGTATAACTGCTTCGTGTTTCACCTTCCAACTCTTCTCCATATCCAACGTTAACTAATGTATTTACTCTACGCAACATTGTGCTTGCTCCCATTGCTACAGTTCCAGCATTTCTTGATATTGAATTAGGATAAAAATAATTAAATATAAATAAACCTGTGCCTATAATTCCACCAATATTTGATATTATTTTCAGACCCTTTCCCTTAAACATCTCTTTTGTTAAAACATCGTTCTGAAATTTAATATTATTCAAAGTAAGAAGTTTATTAAAATAAAACTGATAATTATCATGATTAATAACATTTCTATCTGTTGCATTAATCATTAGTGGTTTCATATATGCTATAAGTTTATTTATATTTTCTCTTTCTAAATCATCTTTTAAACTAAGAGCTTTTAAATCAAGGAAACCAACTCTTGAATCATATATCATTGTTCTATTACTACTAATAATAATAAAAGTATTTTCCTTTTCTTTATATTTAATTATACCATAACGAAGTTCATCTGACATTCCATCTGTAAAATTATAATAGTTACTATTTAATTCACTAATTATTTTACTAAGGTCATGTTCATATTTATATATCTCATTTAAGTTTTTAAATAGGTCAGGTCCACTATAAGTTGTTAAATAAATAGTATCACAACTCATTCTTGCTGTATTAATTATTTGAGCTGGTTTATGACACATTACAATCATTTGAATATTATAATGTCTAACTTCAGTAAAATAATAACCTATATCCTTATTTAACCTAGCACCCATATCATCAAGTACTATTACACAATTTTGAAATTTATGCATATTATTTTTTGTGATCAAATTTATATCACATTTATTAAACCCAGTATAAAACTTATTAGACTCAGGATCTATCCAGTCTCCGTCATCTTTACAAACTATAACTATTAACATTTCGTCTTGATCTTGAACTTGATCTTGATCTTGAACTTGATCTTGAACTTGATCTTGATCTTGAACTTGATGTTGAACTTGATCTTGAATTTGATCTTGAACTTGATCTTGAACTTGATCTTGAACTTGATCTTGAACTTGATCATGGTCTAAGTATAACTTTAAGTATTGTCTAATAAAATATGTTTTACCCGTTTCAGTTCCACCATAAACAATAGTATGTAGTGGTGACTTTTCATATTCAAATCTAACTAGACTCCTATTTATAATCCCACCAAAGCTCTCTTCTAGTTTCGTATATTTACTTGGTCTTAAATCATATATTATATAACAAATTCCAATTATATTAACAAAAATAAAAACTGCACTACCTGTTTCCATTTTTAAATAATAAACATAGATTTGATTTAGATTTAGATTTAGACTTAGACTTAGACATGTAAAAATGCTCATCCTAACTTTTGAGGAATTAAATAATAAATTTAATATTGATAATAATGCTATGAGTGATATCAGAATAAAAGATATACGTAAAGATATAAGTCTAACACCAATTGAGATTGTAATGAGAGGTGATAAACCAGAAATGGTAAGTGAACCTAACTCTAACATTATTGTAAATCTACATTCAACTGAAGGTACACATTGGGTTTTAGTTATAAGAAGAGAAGATGGCCCAACATATTACTTTGATAGTTTTGGTGTAGAAACTCCATCATTATTCGTAGAAGAATATGTTGATCTAGGCTCTAATGAGAGAATACAACAATATGATGAACCTTATTGTGGGGCTTATTGTTTATATATGATCTATCTTATTGATAGAGGATTTAGAATTAAAAGTGCTTTGAATATTCTAGTTAATCAATGTAAATATCCAGGAATATATAAAGAGTGTTTTTGTTTAAGTTGTAGTAAAGATAATGATGAGGTTAATGATAATGATAAAGATAATGATAATGATTATGATCTACGAAGTAGCTTTGCTAATAATGATAATGATAATGATGATGATAATGATAATGATCTACAAAGTAGCTTTACTAATAATGATAATGTCAATCTCAATGACAATGATAATGTTAATGATAATGATAATGTTAATGATAATGTTATTGATAATGTTAATGATAATGATTATGTTAATGATAATGATAATTTTAATGTTAAGGATAATGTTAATGATAATGCTAATGATAATGATAATGTTAAGGATAATGATATTGTTAATGATAATGACAATGATGAGATTGTCTATCGGAGAAGTAGTTATAATCAGAGAAGTAGTCCTAATCTACGAATTAGTTATAATTCGAGAAGCGGTTTCTCCAATCAGGGGAATATATCACCCCCAAGAAATAATGTAATCCAAACAAATCCTATTGTTATTAATATAAATAATGATCTATATTCATGGTTAAATGATGTTGATATAATTTCTGAAGCTGCATTCCCAGATAACTTTAGATGTATAATATCTGGTCCTAGTGAATGTGGTAAGACATTCTTATTGAAAAAACTAATTCTAGCTAGTATATACTTTGATAAGCTATACATCATTGGACGTACTGGTGATCAGTACCATGGTATAGAAAGAATAAACCCAAAAGCAGATGTTGAATTTATTAAAGATATAAAAGATTTACCATCTCCCGATAAACTACCAAAGACTTAAGGAAACTAATGATATTCGATGATGTTAGAGCCAGAAAACCAGTTATTAATGAATACTTTTGTAGAGGTAGACATAATAACTGTAATATGATATATCTTAATCCAAACCTGTTCTCTCTGGATAGGCAGAGTGTTAGAGAGAACTGTAATCTATTTATTTTATTTGAACAGAGAGGTAAAGTCCTCATATCTATATATCAAGATTTCTTTAATAATGTTGAACTTAGTTATAATGATTTTGCTAATATATGTAATAAGGTATGGAAAGATCCTTATAATTATATTGTCATTGATATAACTAAAATAAAAATATTAATGGTAAACTAAGAATTAATTGGGATCGGAGAGTTTTGTAGTTTAGTTTAAGTGTAAGTCTAAGTCTAAGTACAAGTATCGGGGAACCTGCTTCGTAGATAAGTGTAAGTACAAGTATCGGGGAAACCTGCTTCGCAGATAAGTGTAAGTGTAAATCAGATCAACGAAGTTGTTAACACAGATGTAAAGTAAAACTTAATACATCACCATTGAAGTCTATAGGTCTTCCATGCTCATCTTTAATATGAAATTCTATATACTCTATTCTATCTTTAGTTACATTTTGATACAAGATATTAGTTGGTATAATTTTTATCAAGTAACCTGGTGGTTCAGTTAGATTAAAAGTATATAGTATGTCTTTATCTTTACCATTATCTTTAGCTCCGGATATCACATTACAATTAATATTAATAGTACTAAAACCCATAATATCAATAATTTTCTGAGATTTATATCTACCTTTTTTATAAATTATTTTTCAAAATCCTAGTAATGAAGCTAGTGAGTTTTCTATATCAAAGCTGAGTGCTCCTTGTTTTATTTCCATTAAACATTTCATCGTATTCTTATCAGGTTCTATTATAACATTACCATCAGTTTCTTCTTTTATTAATTCTTCTATGTCAGTTAACTCATATGCTCCCGGTGTAATAGTTGAATATAGCAATGGGATTCCTTTATAATTATAATTAAGTATAGATGTAATGTTTGGGCTTGAGGTAGAGATAGGGTTAAGGTTAGGGTCAGTGCTAAGAGTCCGAGGTAAAGCTTCATCATCTTCTATGACAGTACTAGCATATAAGAATTGATTATTTCTCCTATTCACATTAAACACTGAATTATAAACAGATAATCTAATTAAACCTAATTTTGTTGTATTAAGTATAGGTTCACTAAAATTAAACTTTTCTGTTGGTTTCATCGTTCTAAAGTTAAGTGTATGCTCTTCTTTAGTATTAGTTAAAGCTTCGTGTATATTTTGTTGTTCATATAGAATCAAGTTGTCTGTCATTTTTTATCTAATAAAAATGGATTTTAATTTGAATACAACTTATGGTTATAATAATGATATACATAAAAGTAAGATTATAAAATATAAACCTAATAATCTAGCAACAATGAATAAGGTTAATACTAATATTAATATCATTCTCAATAGAGAAGAGAATCACTTAAATTTGCGTGATTCATATCTAGAGATAGAGTTTGTTGTATCAGATGATGCTGGTGGTGTATTTGCTAATGATGCTAATATCAGATTAGTTAATTATGGCATTGTTTAGCTCAATTAAGCTTGAAACTAGTGTTGGTAGGACTATTGAATATATAGATCATTGTCATCCTAATCTATTGATGTATAAGTTATTAACTAGTACTGGTGATGAATATGAGAGTGGTTTTGTTAGAAATCAGGGCAATAGAGATAGTCAACTTAAAGGTGACCATATTGCTGCACAACGAGGTCATATGTATATGATGGTTAAGATGAGTGATCTATTTGGTTTCGTAAATGATTTAGAAAAGATTATATATGGTTTAAAATTTAAACTATTATTAAAAAGGAATAACAATGATAGAGCTCTATATAGAGTTAATGCTAATCCTGGTGCAGTTGCCAATAGAATAATTATAGAATATATGTATTCGATACTAGATATCAAAGGGATCATATAGGTCCACAACCAATACAACTTAATTTTAAATTTAGTGCTGTAGTTGCAGATGTTATATGTCATGCATTAGTATTAACTAGAAAGGTTATTAGTGTTAATAGTGTTGGCAATAAGATGGTTGATATAATATCATAGATATAATTTAAGTCATAGATATAATTTAAGTCATAGATATAATTTAAGTCATAGATATAACTCTAGCGATAATTATTATTTTAGATATAACTCAAGCGATAATTATAACTTTAGATATAACTCTAGCGATAATTTATAATTACAGTATAATAGAGTTATTGTTATAATTATATACATAACCATATACTTATACTTATAGCTAGTCAGCTCTAATAGTTACTCTTGTTAATACCTAACTATTTCTGATTAGTATTAACAAAACCTTTAGCATAAATAATGTTCAATTTCTTTTTATTCTTTAGAGCCAAGCCTCTAGCTTCAAGCTTAATCTTAGCCTTGGGCCTAACCTTAGGATTGGGTTTAATAACAACAAAAAAATTATACTTTTTAACTTCCATTATTTTTTATATATAGAAATGAGTCTTTTAAATAAGTTCAAAACTAATTCATATTGTGTTGGAGGTAGACATTATAGTGGTACTGTTAATATAAGAGGAGCTATTACTTCAAAAGGAACTAAGATGTTAAAAGGTAATTGTGTTTTATGTAGAAGGAATAAATCAATGACAGTATCTGATGCAACAATAGAAGCAGAAGGACTTAAAAATTTCTTTAAAAGTGTTGGTAAAGCTACGGTTAATTTTGGAAAGAAAGTTGCTAATAATCCAGTAAGAGCATTAGAAATAGCAAGTAAAATAGGAAGTGCAGCTGCATCTAGAAACCCTAAAGCAGATCTAGCGGCTATACCTGATTTAATTAAATTTGCAACTACTGGTGAAAGCAGTACAAAAAAGAAGAGGGTTATACTTAGGTACAAAGAAAAGATAATTATTTGATTATAATTATGATTATGGTTATGATTATGTTTATATCCATGATTATATCCATGATTATATTATGTTTATAATTTTGGTTATAGCTATGATTATGATTATATATATATCGATAAATTTTAATACTAATAATATTAATACTAAAAACATTGTTATTACTAAGCACTAATATCTTTAATCTAAAAAAATACTCAGCTTGTTTTTCTTGTTCTTCTTATAATCCTCAAATAACTTAAGAAATTCATTATACTCATCATTATCTATTTTATTATCATTCATTGATTCAGTATATAGTTTATTAAACTTATCACTAAACTGTTTACTTAAAATATACATTTGTGAATTTTTAATAATTTTATTTCTAATTTTAGTATTAATTGTTTTTGATAATGAATCACAAACAGTTGCTGTAGCAAAAGCTGTTGGTATAGAATAAGCTAATCCTATACCTGTTAATGAAACTGATGTTGTTGTTGCAGTTATTGCTATTGATGATAATACTATTTCTGTTATCTCAGCTATGTTAATATAATGCTCATATCTACTTAACTTCTTATTGTAGTTATTAGTTTCAGTTTCATAATAATTTCTAATTTATTTTATAATGTTAATATTGTTGTTAAATTTATTATTAGCTTGAATCTTTTCGTTTATCAATCTTTCTGATACTGATGACAAATTTGGATATAGTAATCTCTCACTCGGTGCTGTTGGATTGGTCATTGCTTTGCTTATTTTCATCAGTAAAAATTCTTTCTATTTCTTTCATTATATTCTTGATTAAAACTATAATGCATCTCAAGTCTGTCTTTCTCTTTATTATCAAGTGAATTACTTTGTAAAAGTATAGCAATTAAATATTGTACTATAACACCTCTAAGAGATTTATTGTATTCTTTCATTTCTCTCAGACCGTTAGTAAACATTTCATCTAAGTGTTTGTTAGTTATATTCTGATTAAACTTATTATTATCAAATTCTTGCTTTAATTGATTATATTTAGAGACAGTATCTGCAGCAACTTATTACAAAATTTAACAGTATTTCTGACTTCATTTGTTGATTCAATAAACTCATTAATTAGTTCTTCATTATCTTGTGTTTCACTTAGTTGTAATGTTTTCGTTGTAACTTTATCAAAAACACCCTTTAAAATGTCTACTTTATTAGAAGAGGATAATAAGTTATTGTCACAATACTCTTTATTAACAACGTCTTCTTCATCTCTAGGAGGATGAACATTTGTAATTTTTAGGTATCCTTCATATCAATATCATCAATATCTTCTAGGAATAACCCACGAGCCTTACTTAGTGTTAAGTTGTTTCCATTCCCTATATGACGTTTCGCTGGGTTAAATCTATTTCTTGTCAATATTTATATTAAGAAATATATTTAATGATTCCAAAACCTTATTATTAGATTCAAAATCAAACTCGGATTTCAATAGTTCCTGTTCATAATATTTACCTTCTATTATCTCTCCATTAATATCTTCTATTTTATATGTTGGTGGATGTGTTTTTAGAATTTCATTCACTTTAAACAATTCTTTATTCCAATTAGAAGTGTAACCTTTAGAGAAGATATTACGTTTATCTGCATTTCTAACATAATCACCCACTTTAAGTTTAAGTTGGGCGTAGCCAGGTTTACCTTAATATTCTTAAAACTAAAAGTGTATTTAACTTGATCAGGATTATTAGAAGCGTCAACTGGTGTCATATTAATTGTTGAGTGAATGTTATTGTTATATGTTATGACTGCATCATTTAATGTATTTACCCAATTAGCATCACCATTGATGAACATTGGTTTATTTATTATGTGTAATAATGTTCTATTAAGTCTCTCTATAAACACAGCCTTTAAATCACTATAAGTAGAATATAGCTCTATTCCTGAAGCGGCTTTGCCGGTTCCATATTCTTTAAGTAAAGATTTAAATCTTTTATTGTAAAACTCACTGCCTCTATCTACCCATAACTTTTCTAGTTTTCTAGGTTCAGAGCCACCTTGTGGATGTTCACTTAATACTATTTTAAAACCATTAGTTATAGATAAACCAGATTTATTCTTTAAAGGAATAGCCCATGCATATTTTGTGAATATATCTATAACTGTTAATATAAACTTATAATTATTGTTGTATTTACTTAGAGATGACTTATCAATTAAATCAGCTGACCATGTTTCATCTTTATATAGTGGTATTATTCTTTGTCTTTTAAACTTTGTTATTTGAGGACTGAATACTTCTTTAGCTAAATGTTGTTGTTGTTTTTCCACATTTTTTATGAACGTAGTCATGGTTTCACCTATTTACCATAGTTAAAAACAAAATTATCTAGTTGGTTTTGATTAATAAAATTCATAGATAATAGTTGCTTAGATATATCTAGCATTTCTACATATAACCCATCATGATCAGCTTTTGTTTCTAGTATTAATAATTCTAGTCTTTCTACTAAGTTATTTGGGTTGCCATTTAATCCCCTGCCAAATATATCATCTCTTACCTCCATTATACGTTTTATTGTTCTATATCTAGCGCTTTTCCTATCCCCTTTTCCTAAATCATATCTAATATCCTTTAAAAACATTTTTATTTTGTTTTCATCTTCCTCAACCTTATCATCATATGTTACATTTGATTTAGTAAGAAAATCAGTAAATCCTTTTGAAAACTCATATACATTATCCCTAACTAAAATGCACCATGCTCTAGAGTTATATCAACACCATTCATTTTATATCTCCTACTAGGTAAATCTACGAGTTCTAGTTTTAATTGAGGATTAGTTTGAGCCCCCATGTCATGAAGAAGTTTGGCTGTTTTTGTATCAACATAAACTGGTGCTATATCTTGAGTTTGCTTAATGGTCCCCTTTAACGTTTCACTAATCTGCGAAGCAGTTTCACCCATCTTGGAAGCAGTTTCATTAAACTGGTAACCAGCTTGCTCGATCATCTTAGTTTGTTTATCTAACTCTTGATTTTGCCAATCTATTGGTCTAAATGTTTGTTCACTTAATGCTAGATTCTGTTCATTGTTTGCGTTTATCTGCGAAGCAGTTTCACTGATAGTTTTGGTTAGAGGATCAAATAACTCTTCTATTTCACCATAATATTCTTGTTGTTTTAATTTTTCTTCTAATCTATTTCTTCTGTTTTGTTTTTCTAGATTGTTTAATTCTATAAGTTTATCTAGTTTAGTCATTTTATATGTATTGAAAAATTATAATAAGAGTAAAAAAAATGGATAATGAAAACAGCTTCTCTCTTAATCTAAAAAGATGTTTAGCTTGAAAAAGACGTTGTAATACTATAGATGAGTTTATTGATCTTATTGTGGCTGGGAAGATAATAAAAGTTCCAGAAAATAATTAAAATATAATAGCTGGAGCTACACTACATAAGAATACAATCATGGGAGACACTATGGAAAAATATATGGCTCAGATAATGATTTATAATATACTAACTACCAACCATATGGATGTAATGAATGAATTAGGTCTATAATTATTTGTTATAAAAATTAGCAAAGCTCGTTATATAATATAATAGCAACTTCAATTAACTTTCTATCATCATTAATGGTTAGTTCTAGAATATTATTAACCAGTAGGTCTTTGTCTCCATCTAATGATCTGCGAAGCAGTTTCACTGATGCTTGGCGGATCATTTTTATTAAATCTCTTTTGAATAGATATAGATTCTCATCATGAGGATAGCTTTTAAAATTATTTACATAAAATCTTTTATCATCAAATGTGTTTAGACTTATCTTACTTGTTTTTGTTGTTGTCATGTTATCACCAACTTTTTGTATTCTACATTCATCTACTGTTATCTGTGTATTATTCGATAATGAATCATAATAATCTATGTGCCTAGCATTGTTATGCTTCTTTATTCCTATTTCTTTAGTGTTTTTAGGATAATTTTTGAAGCTATATGTTTTGGGGGACAATGCTAAAAATTCCTCAATAATCCTACTTCCCAACTCGTGCTTAAACTTGCCGGGGAGTTTATTATTAGTTTTTATAGGTATGTCTAGATTACTTAAGTCCATATGCTCATCACCAACTTTACCTTCACTATAACTTAATACGAAACTGTCCGTATCCATATAGTGAAGTGTTAGATCTTTGAGGAATGGTTTTAGAAAATTACAGAATACATCATAAATGTGTAAATTACTTAATTCTAAGATAGTAACACCTACATATACTGGAGAATCATATTCTATTTTTTTCTTTATATATTCTATTTGGCTATAATCTCTATATCTAGTTATATTCTTAAAAGTTGGTTTACTTACACTTTTCATTATCTTTTCTTAATCATGCAAGAACTTGCTTTGAAAGAAGTGTAGAGGATTCATGCACATTCTTCCATATTATGAGTTATTCATTAGTTTACTTACATCCTTCTGTGCTTCAGTTTTAGCTGTTGCTCTTTTGTTTGTATTGTTTTGGATATAATCTCTACAAATATAATCTTGTTTAAATTTAATTACTCTATGTATTTTTGTTAATTTTACTCCCATCTTAACATAGAACTTTAACATCCTATAATGAACCATATATTCTGTTTTGTTGTTTTGGTCTAAGGTTAAATTTTCTGATCTGTGAAGCAGTTTCCCTGATCTTTCTTTGCTTTTCTCTTTTTCTCTGCATCCCAATTCATTATCATTTATCTTTCTTTTATTGGGCATTAGTGCTAACTGTTCTGTTCTCTCTTTTTATTCATTAGTATAATCAATATCACAAACTATATAGTAACCATGATCACTATCATCTGGAATATTCAATATTGTATCGAGGAACCCGCTTCGCGGATCTAGAGTAGTAGTGGTAAACTGGAAGTCCTTATAAGGTAACTTTTGCATCATTGCATAACCATATAAGTTGTTTGCGTCTATGTACCATATGGTCTTACCATCAATGTTTTCTATATATCTATCACCCATTATTCCACATATAACACCTCTCTTTGCTCCAACAAAATCATCTAGCATTTGTTTATCTTGTAATGTATCTAATGTTACACCACTTGACATTAACCAACAATCAAAAGTATAACCCGGGAGACTAACGTAATGTAGTGATTCAGCTTGAATTCTTTCATACTTAGTTTAACATATTCATTCATGCAATAGTCTAATATTTCCACATCATTCTGTAACTACTCTATAGTTAGATATTTTCCAGTTTTATGACTGTTTTCATTTTTAAAGTTATCTAATTCTTCTTGTGTTGGTAATTTATTATGTAGTGAGGATTTGAAGTCTTCTATTTTTAGATTACCTATGAGATTATTATAGGTAGCTTTGCTACTATACGACTCTAAACCAAAGTATGCATATGGATATAATGTTTTAGTTTTACATCCGTATATCTTTGCCAATTGATCTAGAGGCATAGCTAAGAAGTTATAACTGTCTAAGAATTTGAGACAACCAATGCTAAGCATCTTAGATTTGCCAGCAGCTAGTGGTATGTTATCTACTTTTTTATCTTTATTCTGTTTAAAAAGTTGACTGTATAGTAGGTTGAAGTCATAGCCAGAGCGATTATGGAATATTACTGGAATGAAGTTTTGTTGTTTGTATCTTAGATTACATATTTTACATGCTGGTCCTCTATGTTTACCAGTTTCATGACAATGATCTCTTACTTTATTAATACATGTTTTGCTGCAGATATGACAAGTGTTATTAGTTTCATGATATAATTTAACTTCTTCTGTGAATATCATCTTTTCATTATGTTTGAAATTATTCTCAGTTTAAATTTCTAACAGATCTCTAGCAAATCGTTTGATGCAGCCTAGACCGAAGTAGTGTTTGAAGTTACCTTGATTGGAATATGTTCAATTATTACATATTTTAAATCATTAGTTGAGACATCGGTGAAACCGCTTCGCGGATCAACAATGCAATATTCTATATCGGCAGTTTTAATATTTTTTATATTCTGACGTTTGTGTTCATTTACAAAAGTAATATGTTTTTTCTTAGGACAAACAATCTCTGTTTTGAATGAGGTGCTGCATTCGTGTTTATCATATTTAATTTGTGAGTTAAACCAATAGGTACACCTATCACAATAATAATATTTAAAGTCGTTTTTATTTGGTCGTTCTAACAAGGTTTCTATATTTTTTATTAGGGCACAGTGTTCTATTTGACCATTACTCCAAACTAGTATTCTTACATCTTTTCTATCTTTATTAAAATCATCCACTTGTTTAAACAATTCTATTTTACCATTACCAGAAGGTGTGTATACCCAAATATTAATATTATACAATTTCTGTATTCTTATTATATAAGCAAAATCATCTTCATGTTGTTGTCTTGGTTCAATTAGTTTATCTACATGTTTACTTTCTCGAGTTGCATGGTGTGGGGCGGGATGTAGCAAAGCACTAATAGTTAGTTGTAAGCAGTTGTATTTATAACTACGTATATTTAATATCGATTTAGAGTTTTTGAGATCTGGAGGTAAATCTATATAACTACCAATAGATGCTTTAGTTGGTTCAATGTTTAACTGAATACTTCTTATTCCAAGAAGCCCAAAATCATAACCCTAACCTTCGTATAGTTCTTTTTTGAAATCTAGCCATCGATTGAAGTCACCATATTCATATATCGGTGAAACCGCTTCGCGGATTGCATTATTATTAATGTAATCAGTATTGAAAAATATTTTAGTAGTTTTAACTTCTTCTTTGGTTCTCTTCTTATAATCACATTCAGCCGTGATCTTATATTTAAAACTCTTAACTTTACGAAACTGGTATCAGTTTTTAATTTCTTCTAAAGAGTAATTAGTTGCTTCATCTATATCTTCAATGTAATTCCCACCTTTATCAGTAATATAAAATTCTCTCATGTTCTGACTTGAGTTTATATCGAAGTCTTCTGTGTTTTCTAGATACATGCGATTGTGACTATATGAATGAGTAGTTAGAGCTACTTTACTTCTAAAATCTTCATGACATTCTTTACATTCATACTTAATTCTGGTGTAGATATCCTCTTCAGTTTTAGTTTTAGGTTTGGTGGCTGGTTTAGTTTTAATAATATAATCATCTTCATTCAAATTATACACCCTCTCCGAGATTTCCTCTTCTCCAGACTCAAATATTTTCTCCAATAGTTCCTTATGTTTGAGATCGTATGATTGATGCCTGTATAAAGCCTTCTTTGATTCAAAGGATAGATTACAGACATCGCAGAAGTTTATGACACTAGTATTAGTTGATTGAGACATGATGTATTTTTTTTAGGGAAATAATCACAAAATAATTTTTCGAAAAATGAAAATGAAATGCGATAAGTGTATAAATAAACCTTGGAAAGAGTGTTGTATTAATTGTAAAGAATTAGAATATTCTTGTTATGTATGTAAAAATATGGTTAAGGTTAAAGATTATATAGAACATTTGGGATATCATTATTCTGATCCTGATCAATATCTAACGTGTAGTATGTGTAATGTTTATAAACATATATCATTAGATAGATTTAGAAATAGGAAATGTAGACTATGTATTTATCTTCATAGATATAGATATGGTCACACTAGAAATCAATTCAGAGAGCATGCTTATAAGTATAATATTCAAGAAGACATAGAAAAACACTAATCACTGTGTTTCCACCGATCTCAGTGTTTTTGACTGTATACCCATCACAGTGTGTCCCATATACAGTCTCACAGCAGGGATCATCCTTTTTAAGAACTGTGAATTTGGTTTTTTTTATCTCACTTAGTTTTATAGTATTTCATCAAATCCTGAAAGGCGGCGTCGCCGATCGGGGGACGTTCACTGGAGTCAGTGAGGAAGGAACCCCAAACCTTCCGTTTGCTAAAGCAACTTAACTAGACTCGATGATTTAACCACTACGCTAAGTGAGACAGAAAGTTTTAGTTTTAAATTGATTAAATATTGATTAGGGGATATATGAAAATTTTTATTATTTTAATATTTCTTTCAATTTTTGTTCAAGTTTTTTCGCAAGTTGGTTTTACGTGCTTTTTACACGGTCTCATCTGCGAAGCAGTTTCACTGATTAGTTTTATACTAGTATCTGGGGACGTCCACCGGAGTCGGTGGGGATAGAACCCAAACTATCCGTCTGATAACTGTTAATTACCAGCTTAACTCTGTACTAGTGGTGTTTGCACTAGTGAGACAAGAAATGATAGATTTAAAATATAAAAGAAGTGAATATAGAGCTAATATATAGTAGTGGATAAAACAAGGGATTCAACAAACAGTAAAATTTGGCCCGATTCCACATGCGCGATTAGCGTTAGGAGAAAGGGTCAAATTTTACTGGTGGTTTTATCCCTTGTTTTATCCACTACTATGGGATCCGTCAACATATGCATGAAAATAGATTTCCTGATCGCCGCCTTTTAAAATTGGAACTCTAAAATCAATTTGCTCTTTGTGGTGTGTTTTACGCATTTTTCACGTTGTTTCCTTTGGCAAGCAGAGCTATAGATTTTCAATTTTTATTAATATTAAGGCAGGATTGACAAATCGCGACCTTCTCCATATCTCCCTGTTCGCCAAAAATAGTGCAATAAAGGGTTAATATCCTAAAAATGCTGCTCATCATTTTGCAGAAAAAAAATCCGTGACTTCAAGGATAGCGCCATTGAAGTCAACGATGAAAAAAGTGTTCGTGTCACATTCCTTCCGAACACTTCTTCCATTAAAAACTCTATGTCGGTAGACCTGAGGCCTGACTCTACTGTGTTGTGATCGATGTTCGCATTTGAACTGGGGGTTGATTGGAACGTCAATGGGGCTATTGCCGCAGTTGCTGGTTACAAGCAATCAATTGTGGATGACATCATCATGGCTAATTTCTTATTGAAGTAGAATTGCGGTGACTTTGCGATTATTTCACTCAGCAACTGATTTGTTATGGCCAAATGCACTCTGTTTACTTTTAGGACACGCGTAATGCTATTTACCAGTAAATTGCAGTGTGATTGATTGCTTCTTTTTTACAATGTACACAAATGTCTGCAATTTAATCAAGAATACGAAAATTGCACCAGAAAAGTAGGAAAGTGTTCTTTGCTGCAAACATAAGCAAAAAAACGGGCAACTAACGTGACAATCTACCATTGTATGCATCTGCTGTAACGATGCTCTTTCGTTACTGGCATTTTTGCTCTTTGATCAGTGATAACAGTAGTTCCTATTGACGAAACTAACCCAATATGTTTGCATTTATTGACGTTGTAGCAGTCCTCATTTAAGGTAAGCAATCGCCATGCAAATGCGGTTGTTTTGCAACCTTCGTGTGTACGGTTTTTATAATCGCAAATAAGCCAGTGCGTGCTGTGTTGCATTTGATTCCTGTTTTCAATGTAGGATTTTGATTATATGTTTTTGTTGAAATTGATGATGGTCCTTTGACATGATTAAACTGTTATTCCTGTAAGTCTGTCCAAACGAACATTGATTTTAGTAAAGGTCAAATTTGGTTACATTTTTGTGAGGATGAGGAAAAAATTTACTGAGGTGATGAACTTATTTTCGAATAGCTCTAAATTGTTTCTGATTTTTGAAGCTGAAAATGTTAGGATTGCTGATGTTTTAGATATAATTGTTGATATTCCTGTTTGTAATCACTTTTAACCCAAATATTGAAATTCAGATTCATCAATGTTATTTTTCGTTGAATTTATTCCTAAATTTAGCTCATTGAATTGTTTAATGTAGCTACAAAGTGACTTTAGAAATTTTTGGGATTCGCGGCTTCCAATGATAAAGTCATAAAAAACAATGTGCATTTTTAGACCAACGTACATATAGACCATTATTTTTGGAATAATGGTTGCCGCCCGCAACTTCAGATAAACATAATGTTCAGTAATGTACCTGTAGGTGCCCGTGAATTCCCACTTACAATTCGCACTCACGTTATCTTTTTATTCTTCAAAAAGCTATGCCAAAATCTCACTTCCTGATAGCCACCATTTAAAATGGGAGCTCTAAAATCAATTTGAAAAAACTTAGTGGTGTGTTTTACGCATTGTTCATGTTGTTTCCATTGGCAAGCAGAGCTATAGATTTTCAATTTTTATTAAAATTAAGGCAGGATTGACAAATCGCGACCTTTTCCATATCTAACTGTTCGCCATAAATAATGCATGTCAGGGTTAATACCCTAAAAAAGATGCTCATCATTTTGCAGAAAAAGAATCGGTGACTTCGAGGATAGCGTCATTGAAGTCAACGTTGAAAAAAGAGTTCGTGTGACTTTCTTTCCCAACACTTTTTCCACTGAAACCTCATAAGACTTGTGGTTTGATTGGAACGCCAATCGGGCTTGTGCAAAAAATGGTGGTTCCGAGCAATCAATTGTGGCTTACATCATGGATAATTTCTTATTGAAGTAGATTTGCGGTGACTTTGTGATTATTTCACTCAGCAACTGGTTTGTTATGGCTAAATGCACTCTTTTTTTTAAGACACGCGTAATTCGAATTGGCTATTTACTATTTACCAGTAAATTGCAGTGTGATTGATTGCTTCTTTTCTACAATGTACACAAATGTCTGCAATTTATTCAAGAATAAGAAAATTGCACCAAGAAAGTCGGAAAGTGTTCTTTGCTGCAAACATAAGCAAACAACGGGCAACTAACGTGACAGTCTACCATTGTATGCATCTGCTGTAACGAAGCTCTTTCGTTACTGGCATTTTTGCTCTTTGATCAGTGATAACAGTAGTTCCTCTGCCAGAAAAATCATGAATCAAGTTTTCTATTGACTAAACTAACCCAATATGTTTGCATTTATTGACGTTGTAGCAGTCCTCATTTAAGGTAAGCAATCGCCATGCAAATGCGGTTGTTTTGCAACCTTCATGTGTACGGTTTTTATAATCGCAAGTAAACCAGTGCGCGTTGCATTTGATTCCTGTTTTCAATGTAGGATTTTGATTAAATGTTTTTGTTGAAATTGATGCGGGTCCTTTGATTTGATTAAACTGTTATTCCTGTGAGTCTGTCCAAATGAACATTGTTTTTTTAGTAAAGGTCAAAATTGGTTACATTTTTGTGAGAATGAGGAAAAAATTTACTGAAGTGATGAACTTATTTTCGAACAGCTCTAAATTGTTTGAGATTTTTGAAGCTGAATATGTTAGGATTGCTGATGTTTTAGATATAATTGTTGATATTGCTGTTTGTAATCAATTTTAACCCAACACATTGAAATTCAGATACAACAATGTTATTTTTCGTTGAATTTATTCCTAAATTTAGCTCATTGAATTTTTTAAGATACCTACAAGGTACCTCTAGAATTTTTTTGGGATTCGCAGCTTCCAAAGAAAAAGTCGAAAAAAAACAATCTGCAATTTTAGGCCAACCTACTTATAGACCATGATTTTTTGGAAAGCCGCCCGCAACTTCAGTTAAACATAACGTCCAGTAATGTACCTGTAGGTGCCCGTGAATTCGCACTTACAAATTCGAATTCGCACTTACGTTATCTTTTTATTCTTCAAAAAGTTACGCCAAAATCTCACTTGGAGATCTTAGGAAGTTTTGCTAACCAAAATCTTTGTAGTGAGTTTCAAATAATGGAAAAATTATTCGGAAATATTGCATGCCATGGTAATGTGATTAAATCTTAGGTTTGACGTGAGCAGAAGAGCACTTTTAATTCATTACACTGCAGAGGTATACCCAAATCGTCACGGGCTGATATGCCCGAAGCGTGTATCTCGTGTTCGTTTTATTATGTTAATACATTGAAAATGGAACAATATTGCAGAAAATAGCTACTTTAGCAGAAACCGGCAAAATGAAAGGGAAATTAGCAACCCGTTTTCGCAAAAGTGTCCTAAGCCTAACCGCGAAATACAAGTAAACTTTATAACCTATTTTTCGCACGGCTTGTATCACGCATCTGCTCCATTTATGTATCAATTTTTCGCACGCGATGTAGCTCGATTTCGCATATAAACCGCAATTAAGCCTAACTTAATTACTACTTATTTAATTAAGCCTAACTTATTACTACTAGTAGTATTTTATTACTACTTATTACTATTTTTTACTACTTATAGTACTTTATTAGTACTTATTACTACTTATCAGTACTATTTATTACCACTTATTAAAATCGGCCAGTCCCACATTGATATACAAAGCCTTTGATGTGCGAGCTAATTTTCGGGAAAAAATTGAGTTTTTATGGTGGCTTGTATTTAAAGCACTTTAAAGCTTTGAAAGCTTCAATTAAATCTTTAATAAAGAACATTTTACAAAGCTTTAAATCACTTTGCAAGCTCAAAATGCGCGCATTTAATTGGGCTCAATTACGGATTACAGATACTTCTATTGCGGAAAATAGATACCTAAATTTAGCGGAAACGTGCTACAAGACTTGTAACCTACTTTTCGATCCGAATGTTTTTTTTTATTTCGCAAAATTGGCGGAAACTCTTTTCCGAAAAGTAAGATACAAAGAATGTCTCCTAATTTCGCTCATTGTATGTATCTAATATTCGAGCCAATTTTACTACGACGGAAATTTTGGGGTATACCTCTGCGGTGTAATGTTGTACGGATTTTAGCCAACACTCATGTAAGTATTAATCTAAGTCAACAGAACTATAAATGAAATCAGTTTTCATTCAGGTTTACAGTTTTGAAATGAAAAATTAACAAGAATGGAAAGAGAAGTTTTCAAATTTTTTAGACTGGATGAACTGCAGATTTCTCAAATTCATTTTGCCATTCACAGTAATTGCTCTCCTATTGAGTGTGGCCAATGCAGTGGTTATGCATTTTTTCACCAATTTTTGCAGGAAAATTTCTGAGCTGCATCTGAGTTATTATGACCAAAATTGTTGAATTGTATATTTTCAGTAATAACGCATCGTATTCAAATACATTGACATGTATTGAGATTAATTTTGTAGGATTGCTGCTCAGAACTTAATGAAAGGGTTCTATAAAGTTTCGAAAGTTTAGAACGTTTAAAAAGCAAGAAGAACTAATTGCATTATTTGAACGGAATGCTAAAAAAAATTCCGCTTACAGCCCTCTCGTTTTTTGAAGCAAAAGTATAAGCGGACAGGAAGGGGGGACATAAGCAAAATATTTGGAACCACCAAAAACGTTTTTCAAGCGTTTTTTAAAACTTTTATTGAAAGTGAACTCGATATTTGCTGGTCTCTTTCTTTTCAATTTGGCTAATTTTCAGAATGCAAAATCAAGTTCAAATCTTTGCTTATTCGTAAGCTAAAGTGACCCAATTCAAATTGAAACCTAATAGGCCTTTTGTTTGCCAAAGAGGGATCTATTTAGCGTTTAATACGATTTTCTCCATACTCAATCTTCAGAAAAAACAGTCACGCTTTGTTTTTATTTATTCATGCGTTAAGAGCTGAACAAAACACAACACCTGCTTGCGGACTACCGTTCTTATACACGTGAACTCTCAATCGTTTGTATGCGCATGTGAATACGTTCCTACAATTTAAACACAAACAGTTTTTTCATCTTTTTCAGCCTTGCACGTGATCAATCAATCCTCCACGGCGTTTATTTGTATTTATTTGTATTCCTAATAAATTTAAGTACAAAATTGTTGAGAAATCCCTTTTTTCCAGTACATGGTATTATATATCCGTATGTTGTGTAAATCACACACAATTCGCTTTAATTGAGGATCTAAGTATTGAAATATTGAACCACACCAGAACTGAAACCTCTCATTAATAGAAAACAACGTTTATAAATTTAAGCAGAACGAACAGCCCCGTTTTTATTACTTGTCAAAAAAATAATTAACTGTCTTAATTATATTTTTCATTCGCCGCTGAGATTCAGGAATTAATTTTTACATAACATCTTGGAGGAAAATAGTAGTTATTACCCTGAAAAATTTTTATTATTACAACGCTCCGCGAATTACAATTCGATACTCTCTATTTTGAAAAATATATTTATGATTCTTTAAAACTCAAGCGTCACATAAAACTAACTCAAAGTTTTTATTGACAAGTAGGGGTCAACTTTGACATCTTGGCGTCACTATTACAGAAGTAAAAAATTGATTCCTTAAAGTGAAAGAATTCTATTCATTGCGAAAAATATTCAGCTTTATTAAATATCAATTTATATTTATCAAAAAAAAACTGAATTTCATTTTTATCGTATATTGTGAAATTATTTCTTGTTGAATATTGTGCACAAAAACACTTGAAGAAGCAGAAATAAATAGGTCGGAATTATCAGAAATTAATAAATTCTGAAATCAAATCTAATAAATCTATTATAAAAATTATCTTAATTTGAATATTATTATACACTGAAAGACGCGACAATGGCTTCTCTAGCAACCAATCAGGAACTGTCTGAAACAGAACTGCAGAAGTTTGTTCACCTGGCCAAGTTGGCAGAAAGCGTGGAGAGATACGAGGACATGGCTGAATATATGAGGGTCATTGTGACTGCGAGCGACCACAGACTTACAACTGAAGAGAGAAATTTATTCAGTGTAGCATTCAAAAATGTCGTGGCCTCTCGGCGGTTAGTTAGTAACAGAGTTGAGCTTTAACTAAATGATGTAATAATTAATTAAATAGTGCGTAACAAATTTATGATCATGCGTTGAATGTGGTGAATTTTCGGAAGAATAGGGGTGAATTAGCGATGAACGTTTATTTTTCACCGCGTTGATCTCGACGCAGTCACAAGGGATCATACACATTGGACGTTTATTGGCTCAGGTTGACCCGGGTCGAGGTATCAAGGCTATAAAAAAAGTAAATTAATGTAAGATTCGCGGTTTTAAGCGGTAAATGCGAAAAAAATCTCAGCAAAAATCTTCACTGCATTCCATATTATAATAAAAGTGTACGATTAGCGGTTAATGCTGCGAAATTATGGAATCATTGATAAAAGTAAACGCACAAAATGCAAAATTACATGGTAAACTGCCTGTTTTTGAGGTCAGTTGTGGGCAATATAATTTTGGCCGTCTCATTTGAATTTTATATCAATGGGCGAGTAATCATTAGAAGTTTTATAGATCCAAAGTCTGAAAATCTGGTAGGCCAAATCACATAGAAAATCCAGATCGAAAATGGCAATTTTTTCTTGAGAAGCAATAAGCTAAGACCAACATGTATTTTTTACCCTGCTCATAAACTGTTCGAATTCACAATACTAAAACTTGCTTAAATTGATGGAGGCACGATCAAGTCGAAAATATTTTGTGGGTGAATGAGCTTTTCCAGCTTCTTATGCAAAACTGGCCAACTTATATCCGAATTTTTTCTGTAAGTAGGCCTGCCAGTGTTTCTGAATTTGGACCAATCAGTGTTTCTGAATTTGGACCAATCAGTGTTTCTGAATTTGGACCAATCAAATTTAATATGATTATGCGTTAGAACTTCCGATGAAGTAAGTTATAGCCCCGTACTGTCACGAAGAAAAAAAATTTAAATTTTACACAATATTACTCCAACCTTTGATCAATTTTTGAGAAAAAAAACAGCCATTAATCACCTACAATACTGCCCTGCGCTAAATTTGAAATTGAAATAATACGCAATTTAAACATATCTTTATTCTCTCTGATATTTAAATTTTTTTAAATCTGTTCTATCGTTCGCAAATGCACACTCAAACGTAATTGAACAAACGTGGAAACATATCAAATTTTGAGATAATTTGCTTTTTCCTGTGATAATGGGTTGGAGTTGATCACCTTTACATTGACGTATCTAGTAGTCTACAACTGCGTATTACCGCAGTTTCAGTTTTAGGACAGAGCACTAATGTAGGGAATCAATGGGGTAAAAATTGTTATCAACATTTGATCAAATTGGACGAACTTTGCGTCGATAATCCAATTTATTCTTCTTAAAACTATTGGGTGCTAAGTTACGTTCAGTGTGTACTGTAAAAGTTAAATGCCTTCGAAAATATTTATTGCTCATTTTTATAAAAGCTTTCTATGGCCCACTCTTTTAACACTTCCAAATCCGAAGAAAAGCTGGGAAATAATGTAAGAATTGAAATGAAGTGCAATGAAAAAAAAAATTACAAAAAATCTTTCATCGTATAGGTGAGTACATCGAGAACTTCGTATGAATTTCGTGAACTTCAAATTTGTGAACTTTGTATGAAGGGTGATTATCAATAGTCAGCCTCCATCGAATACCTCGAAAGTTCTCAAAATTTACTTACGTCGCGCATCTTATATTTTATAGTGGTTACTCATTTCCACACAACTGCAGATCTACAAGTAGAAATTTTGAGCCCCGCGATCTGAAATCTTTCATCAATAGAGAACAATAGTATTAATTGATATGTGAATCCCGGTCACTTTTGTTACAAATACAGAAGGAATTTCGTTACAAAAAATGTGAATAATGATTCACAGCTCAACTGATCGTTTAGATCCATTCATCGCAAATTTACCATCTTTACTGGTAAAAAAGTGCTTGTTTATTGGTTGGTTTTTGTGTGATGCTTTCTCAACTCAAGATCTGAAAATGCGTCTTTTGTTGACCGAAAGGTGCTCACCCGTTCTGGATACTTTCGTTTCAATATGCATTTAAAAACGAAACGATGCAAAACAGAGGCAGTTAATTAGAAATTTTTCTGGTTTTTATTTTCTTGCACGAAGGTTTTTTTTCCTAAAGTTTGGATTTAAGGTTATCAAAATCTCTTCGATTATTGCTTGATGATATGAGAATCTTTCTTCGGTAACATAACAACGCAGTTTTTTGTACATTTGATATGTGATTAATTTAAATCAAACCAACAAAAATCGATGTATTCCCGTTCGTTGCCTCTTCTTTGTTCATTCAATTCAACTCCCGACTACAATCTACATATATAACTTCTTACTAAAAACAAGAAAACTAGAAAATACTATGTAAAAAGGGTCTTTTCAGCACTGTGCTCAAATTTTCACCCATTGAGCACATGATTTCTGGAGAACAGAATTTGAAAAAAAAATACATTGTTTAGTTGTTTTGGTAAAATTTTGCGACTAGTCGTAGGAGGTCTGACTTACTTTGCAGAATGATTTAATTAGGTATTGAAAAAAAAACAGTTGAATCTGCAATTGTCAAATTTAAGAAAACGTTCAACAGTGAAAAACTAAAAACTAGAACAACCATTTTCATTTAAAGTATATATGGTTCTTTTAATTTAATTTTTTTTACTTTTTAGTAAAAAAAAATAAGATTTTTTTCTCCAAATTTTTTCCTCCGCGATTTTTGAATTCAAATAAAAAATTTTTTAATTTTTTTTCTATCACCTGAAAGGTACAAATGGGCCTTGCAATGGTTTGAGATAATCAGTGGACCTCAATTTTATATATTAAAAAATAATCAAGTTTTTCGACGAACTGATTCTCGTTTTATTAAAACTTATTTATTACCAAATCACATTTTCCCCCGCCAACTGAAGCTTTTATTTATAGTGATATTAGAGTCTTCGGTTTTTTTTCTAAGAAAAAATTCTTACTCCAATTGCCATCTAAACGAATATGTAATTAATTTTACCGAAAAAATTTTAGGTAAACCTCACATCTCCTTTTACTTAGATTTTTAAACGCGAAGTAAAATAATTTAAGTAATTTTTACTCCATATCCCTTCATCAGTTGCAAATTATCATTTTCGACAGAAATACTTTTTAAGTTTTTTGTTTTCCAACAGAATGAAAATAGACGTCAAAACAATTGACGATTTTGCATTCAGGCCATCGTTTGCTTAAATAATATCACCTACTTAAAATCATTTACTAACAAATATCCACACTCAAAACTCATAGCTTATTTTGTTCAGCTTTACTCATTATTTTTTGGCATTTTGTTTTGTAACTGCCCCTAAAATTGAAAGCAGCAGCCATTTTCTATTGTGTGCTATTTATCCATCTGTATCATATATCTGCTTTCTTGCCTAAAATTATCATGCTTTTGTCGACAGTGTACACCAGCAATTGTCGACAGGCAAAAATTAAGACAGAAAGGGTGGTCGAATATAAACTGCTCGTTTTGGATAGTAAAGATATCCCTGGTATGATTTGAAGAACTAATGAATGAATAGTTTCAACAATTTACACGATGATTACGATAGGTCACATTGATAACAAGTTTAGTTCTCAATTAATGTGAAAGTGCAAAAATCACAACCTTTTTTGTATCATTAAGATCAATTTTCATCTGGAGTGCTCAAACAATTGACAATTTTTGCTAAATATTTTCCTTCTTCGCCGTCAACATCTTTTTTGCATAAGGCGGAATGGGTTATTGCATCATAATGATCTGCATATCATAATAAGTATTTTTAACCTGCGTCAAATTTTTAAACCAAAACAAATCTGAGATTAGGGGGTAATTCTAATTTGGATGCATAACGAAAGTTACTCTCAAAACTATCATATGTTTTGTGGGTTAGGGAGTGTTAAAATTGGGTGAGACAAGGTAATCAAATTACTGATTGCATTTGCGTTTCATTGTTGAACAGATTTGGACCCGACACTCCCCTCTCTTTGGTTGAGTTAGGGATGTCATTGACATCTACCACCGCATAATGAATGCAGTTTCCTCGGATAGGGACTACGGAAATTAACAGGGTTAATTTATTAGAGGCAACTGACAGACCTTAAGCAAAAAGATGGCTCCTGCGTCTGGGCGTTGCAAATAATATGCACCCACTCCGCCGGTGGGCACAAACGGAAAAGATCCAATTTTTGCTGCATGCTCATTCTTCACACAAATTGTGACAATGAAGCTCGTCCGATTAAAATGAACGCATCCTCCGGTACCTTCTTGTCTTACCATTAACTAACTCACTCCTGAACCTGATTTTCAGCCATTATAAGATTTCTGGGATTTTTCTCCCCAAGTACGTTATGCAACCTCCCTCCCCCCCTCCCCCCAAGTACGTTATTATGCAACCCCCGTTAGAGAGAACCGGCCATTACATAGCAAATATTTGTAAAAATATGGAGAAGATCCGATTTGCACCCGATCCGCTGGGGGGGGGGGGGACACAAACAGAAAAGATCCGATTTTTGCAACACTTGATCAGACTTCAGGCATATTGTGACAATGAAGCTCGTCCGTTTAATAAGAACGCATCCTCCGGTACGTTCTTGTCTAACCATTAACACACTCCTGTATCTGGGTCGTCTGAATTTAGGTCCGGGTGGCGTCTGTCTTCGACATTTGAGAAGAAGGACAGAGAGAGTGGGGAGTTGGTGTTATCGGAGGCAGACTGCATCTACAAAGTCAGGATGGAGACGGAACTCAAAAGGGACTGCAATGAAGTCCTAGTTAGTATCCATAACTCCACTGCCACCCCAAATCCAAACACCCCCCTACCTTCGATGCTTTTTTCCGGATCTTTTCCCCGTTTGTGCACCTGGGGGCTTAAAATATATGCCCACTAGGCTGGGTGAGGAGGGGGCGGAAAGAGAATGCAACTTGTTCTGCGTTCTTCATGTTTGTGATTGTTATGCAGGAGCTGATAACGAAGTATCTGTGCCACGAGGATGACGTAGATGAGACAAAGATATTCTACAAGAAGATGAAGGGAGACTACATACGATACATGGTGGAGGTATGCGAGGACGACAAGAAATCAGGTATTGTACTATAATCTCAGTACAGGTGTTCCAAAGAAAGGATCTTTTCCGCTTGTGCCCCCCCCCCCCATTATGTTATGAACCCCCCCCCCCCCCCCCAGTTTTAGAGCACATGCCATTATTTATTAAATCATTATGTAAAAAATGGCACGTGCGTCTGGGAGGTGCAATTAATATGCGCCCACTAAGCTGTGGGGGAAGGGAGGGGACACAGACAGAAAAAATTCCCAAAAACAGGATAACAGTTGTGGAAAAGATGCATTTCTAAATGTCATGACACCTCAAATGGTCAGGTGAACAACTTGCCATTAACGCTGTGTTAGCCTTTAAAAATACATACTGAACAGTTGAAAAGAACAGTTTTGAAATTTTGTGGTGAATAATAAGTAAAAATGGCAATTCTGTTCCGCTGCAATTACGCTTAAACCACTATTAATAATTATTATTATTATTATTATTATTATTATTATTATTATTATTATTATTATTATTATTATTATTATTATTATTATTATTATGAATTATTGATTTCTGTTATAAACCAAACAGCTGCTATTAAAACTGCTGTTATCCACTTAGCAGCAGGTATTCCAGAAATCGTCAAAGTGGAGGTCATTTGGAGTATTCCTTTTGCAAACAAAATCTATGCTTTTTATTTTTTGCAGCTTTTTGCACCTATAAATGCCCCACCAAATCAACACAGAGTTGTCCAAACCCGATTTAATAGACTATGCAGACAAAAGTGCATTGATCAGACTGAGCAAAACGACTCGGAACAGATCTTTTTCTCCGGACGAGCCCATTTTTTCTACCACCCAAGTTTCTAATGCGATTTGGGCGCGACCTACGTTTTAGTTCGACTAAAACATCTAGTGCAACTTCCGTGCAAAACAAAAATATATATCCCTAGTAGAGATCTAGACTTTATGAAAAGACCCAAAAAGTGAGGGGGGGGGCAATATTGACCCAAATTACACGGTCGAGCAAATGCATAAAGTCATTAGAAATTTTTTTCCATGGCTCCATACGCGGTCTTTTATAGATGAAAAGAGTCGAGCTCACTTTTTTCACAGGTCAAGTTATGGTCTTGTCATGGACTATTATAGCCAAGAAAAAATCTTTTCATGGGTCAATACAGAGATAGGTGTCAAAAAACAACAGAAAAATTATTGTATCTAAATTTGCACGAAATGATACACAATAAATTTTCAAAAAAATTAACACCTGCAGAAGAGTTAAATTCTCTAAAAAATTTTGCGGTAGCCTCTAATTCGCAATAATGTAACATTATAGCGCTTTTTTTTTAAAAGAAGACCCCAACAGACCTGCATTGATATATGTTGAAACTTATCTTGACCCTAATAGCTTTTTCTTTTTTAAATCAATACTTGGTCGAGAAGTTCTTTCGTTGTCAATACATTGTCTAGAAGTGCTTAATCGGTCAAAAACAATGTCAAGGTTGACAATTTTGGGTCAACAAACAGTAGAGGCTCTCACCGCAGTCAATACAAGTTCTTTTATAGCCCCTTTATCAGGGCTCAGCACGGTCTTTTCATGGGTGTAGATCTCGGCTACACAAACGCACACATACATACATACCACACATACACGCACAAACTCACACACGCAGCTCGAAAACATTTACAAACACACACACGTACACACACACACACACACACACACACACACACACACCACACACACACACATACATACATACATACATACATACATACATACATACATACATACATACATACATACATACATACATACATACATACATACATACATACATACATACATACATACATACATACATACATACATACATACATACATACATACATACATACATACATACATACATACATACATACATACATACATACATACATACATACATACATACATACATACATACATACATACATACATACATACATACATACATACATACATACACACGCACACACACACACACACGCGCGCACGCGCAAACACACACGCACGCACACACTCACAGCTCGAATAAAGCAATGAAAACATTTTTTATCATATATCTCTACTTTTCCACCGCAACCTTTGTGAAAATCTGTCCTGGTTTGTAGACATGAGGTTACAGTTCGAAAAAAAAAATCTTTGCATGTACTTCAACACTTCAACAATATACAAACTCTTCGTGTAAACACACTTGTACGGATCACTTGAGAAACTTACAGCGTTAACAGGGTTATATATTAGACTTGTGCGCCATTTTTATTAGTTTTCCGGAATTTTATTAGAGAATTAGAAAAGAACCCGCAAAGGAACAAAAACCGTCCTATAAAAAACTCAAACCGTTAATAAAAAAAATCACACAAGTCCACCCCCCCCCCCAATCAACACAAAACCCCCCTATGAGCTATTCTATCAAATGTGATCAGACCGCTCCTAGATCGCGCTCCTAACTATAACTCTTTACATCTCAACCAAAGTTTTGCTTATCAAGCATCTTTTATCGTACTTGCTCATCACGTTCAAAGCGACCGTAAATTACGTTCCTAAATTTCAGAGCTAATGGAACAAGCACAGGAGCTGTACGAGGAGGCCTCGAAGATAGCCAGTTGTCTGACCCCTTGCAACCCAGTGAGATTGGGTCTGGCTCTCAACTACTCTGTGTTCCATTACGAGATCAAGGACAACGCCACTAGAGCCAGAGAAATCGCACAGGAGGTTACTTCAACTGCGCTTTTTTCTTTTATAGCCCCCCCCCCCCCCGAATTTGAAGCTCCCCTTTATGGTATATTTACGGTAATGGGGTATACGTTTTGGTTATCTGATCACTAAGCGGGGGGGGGGGGGTATATTAGGAAAGACTCTCTTTCACTAATACAGTCTAGAGCTCCTAAAATATAAAATAGTACGTTCTTATGTAAGAAAGTTATGAGTGTTCAAACATTCGACGATGGCAAAGCTTTGGTACGTTAAATAATCATAAAAACCGATTTAACCGATGAAAAACCGCTTGAAAACCAATAAAAAACTTTTCATTTTTGACAAGAATCGGTTGTTTTGATAATTAGGGTTAAAAAAGCGTTGCGGAGAAATTTAAGCCTCTCCACGGAGATAATACAAGCCTCTTCCATTTCTTTAATCAAATGGGGAATTTTCCGGGCGCCTTCACCTTACGAAAAACTATCAGCCTAGTTGGTTTTTGTTAATTACATATGCACTATTTGCGCTTACATATAAAATCTTGTTCAAACAATTAATTTTTTTGCAACGCTTCAAAAAGTGGTTTAAACAGCGTGTTAATGAAGTAGCTTATCTCCTAAACAAATCCATTGAGAAATGGTAGTCCGTTTGATTTAAGAATAAGAATACTTCGGACAAATGTTGTTTTGTTGCTGTTTAATTTAATTTTAATCAATAATTTACATGTACCGTTACCTCATTTCAGCTGCTTAAAATTCGAAATACGGGGGCACTTGAAGGAAACAATAAAGAATTGAGCGAAAACTTTCAGTCGCAAATCATCCAGGCGAAATAAGTTTTATAAGAAATTCGACTTAAAAGACCTGTAGGTCAAGCCTGATTTAGTGTGATAATTTGACAATCAATCGTCCTTTTAATTGAGAGAAATGGTCATTATAAATTTAATGTCACAGAATTTTCATCTGTGCAACAACTTTGTCTTATTTTGTAATTCCAGAATATTCTACAAAATAAACGGTGTAGCTTTTTACTGCGTTGGGAAAATGAATAGCGAACAGGAGTTTATTACGATATCTGGTGCTAGGGTTACTGGCCCACATGAAAAAGCAACAAAGAAAAAAAGAAAATTAGCAAACAGTTCACTAGCAATTGGCCAATAGAGTACATTCGTCGATAAAAACCACTCGTTGGTGTACCAATGAATACGGTGTGTGATCGGGTGTCGTTCCACTTGACCTTTTCGTGGCCACTTCGGGTAGGCAAGATGACACAACCTGATAGATCGTCATTACACTGGCGGATAACCGTGCCGTAAATTTGAAGTCGTCACTACGAAATATCAAATGCCAAAATACCCAATGTGATAACATACTCAAAAGATACACCATAGTTTATTATAGTATTGAAACTGCTGGAAGGACTATTTAGAATAAAAAATTTGAGTGAGATAATGAGTGTATTATAGTATAGTTATCAAATTCTAAATGCAAGACTAGTGCATTTGGCCATGACTCGCAGGCCATGTTCATGCCTCATCGACACGTGGGATTTCTATGAAAATAGCTTAAACAAAAATGGGGTTAAATATTGAGTTTAATAATAAAACATGCTTGTAATACCTACTGTCAATTGATAATCGAATTAGTGATCAATAGAAATAAATTGAGTATAATGGCATCGGGTATATCGGCACATTTTAGTATTTTGACTGTAGTTATATTGTCATTAATTACTCAAACAAAGCTTGTAGCAATTATAATAGTCCTGTTGGTCTTTTTCTATGCAATTTTTCGCTTGACCGATATTTTGTCTGACCCATTTGACTTTTCGTCCCCAAAAACGGGATAAACAGGTAGCGCCCAGCGGGCATTAAGTTCTCTTAGAGCATTTCAGCTTAATTTAGTCTTAAAGTATACGATTCACAGAATCTGTTTTGGAGACTTATACTTATGGTGCGAGGGGCGGTTCTTAGAGATTGACCCCATACCCTCCCCCCGCCCCCCACCACCACCCTCCCCACATCAAACCCAATGCCTACCCCTGCACATCGTTCAGCCCGTAAGGGCCCCGTGCAGCCAAAGACCCCCCTCCAACCGTTGCCACCCACACAAACACACACGCAAGCACACACACACGCACGTACACACACACAGACGCACACGCACAGATGCGCACGCAAGCACACACACACACACGCGAGCAAACATATGCACACACACACACACACGCGCGCGTGCGCAAGCACACACACGCACAAATGCGCACGCAAGCACACACATGCGCATGCACACGCAAACACACACACACACAAATTGATGCCCCCACCCCCATCAGCCCCGCCCCACCGTTACACCCTTCCCCCCGCTGCGCTCACCACACGCCCCTTCAATTAAGCTCAAGCTAGCCTCACTAAACCATGGCTAGCTACTGACGAAGCCAACCGGTCGTTTGAGAGCAAATAGCCGAACTTTAGTCGGTTATGTTTTTAATAATATTTGGATATCAATTGCCTTAATTATAAAACAACTTGCCTTTTGTTGTATATTTATCAGTTAAATTTCTCATTTTTTGCTCGTCCGCTAAGCGCCTTGTCCATCACAAGCAACATATGGTTCAAATTTAGTTTTAAATATAACACCCCAACCCCAATACGTAAAATGGATATTTGTAGACGACAGTTTAGTCCCATTTGTTTGGCATATTTATAGATTCACCCTGTCTATGTTCCAGAAAAATATATACTGCTGATTTTTAATGTACCAAATTTTTAATTGATTAAAACTGAGCCGCTATATAATATCCAGTGAATTTACAATTATTATTTCGATGTATATTACCATTACCAGCCCCTAGCGATAGATTTTAATATTTATTTCGCTAATTTGCGAAACTTCGAGACAAAGTTGTTGTAAATTACGATATCGGAAATAACTGCTTAGCGTCCCGTGGGACTTGATATGAAACTATAACAACCGAACAAATAATCACGCCCAAAATTTAATTTCAAAATGGGGTTCATTTCCGTGGGGTTCTATTTCCTTGAGGGTTTATCACTGGACCCGTAAAATATTATACAAATTATAATGTTTAATTATAGAATAATTTACTATAATCTTTTGTTTAATAGTATATACCAATTAGTATAATAAATCATTTTTTGTCACCGGTTACATGACAATTTACCCAATTCCATTTTACTCAATGCCAGTTTACCCAACCTACCATTATAACCACTGCCATTTTACCCAATGCCACGGGCCATTTAAATATATAGTCGGCTGAATAGTCGTTCTGGTAATTTTAACAATATGGAAAATTAAAGTTGGCATTGGCTAAAATGGAATTGGTTAAATTGTACTGACACCTTTGCCACTATATCGCACAATTCAATATGTTTTTATATGTATTAAGATACGTTTTGTGAAATTAAAGAGGTAAAATTAACGAAATGGTCCACTTCATCTGGTAGAGGCGCTGGCCCATCATGATGAAGGAAAATTGAGTAAAAATTTATGAAAAATCTTTAGGCGTATGGACTTGCGATTCCTGAGCTGGACAATCTGAAGGACCCCGAGTTCAAAGACAGTGCCCTCATTATGCAGCTCCTGCGCGACAACCTATCCGTAAGTATGAAACTTTTTAATTTATCTTTTCTATAACCATAATACGGGTCTTTCCCATTATAGCCACCCATGAAATTATAGCTTCCATAATGGTATATTTACCATGATGGGGGCTATAGGTTATCTGACTACTAAGTTGGGGGGGGGGGGCTACAATGGGAAAGACCCCATAATACTACCCACGTTGAGAACACGCGAACGTCTGGACATATGCACTTTGTATCTGCGACGGTCTGGACATGACGGTTTTCATCTGCCAACTCAACCTGGCCATTATTGGCTAAAAATTGGTTCATCAAGCAACTTTATGACAAGTTAGCTGAAGACAAGTCACCAGTCTCAATTGTTGGTAGTCTATCAGTTTTGACGACTGTCGAAGAATAAAAGTTTTACCCAAAAATCTCGACTTGACGCAAATCGCAATTAAAATCGCAATCAAGAGTTGAATAGCTTCTCTTGTAGAAAACAAGCCTACCTATAATAGCCAATATTTTGACAGTTGCCTAAGTTCAATTGCTCTGGAAAAAAGTTTCAATCAATTGATGTGGTCATGTGTGTTTTTAATGCAAACTTTTTGCTTGAACCTTGTATCCCAGAATCTTTTTTGAGCTCTGGAAGCAAGTTTTTCTTATTATCGAACTCCCAAGTGTATATAGCCACAATATATATATTTTTTTCATTTTGAGCCGTCAATTAACATTAGGAAAATTAAAATGTAAACTTTATTCGGATAAATTGGAAAACAACAACACAAGGTGTTTTTCGAGAAAAAAAACATCTGAAAAATTGGGGAAACTAACAACAAAAACCAGTCTTTTAAAACTAGGGATCAATTATATTGTTCAATTTTGTCAATATTTCTTTTATTTGCCCCCTGCGGTGTCTGATCTGACAGAATTGTTCGTCTTCCTATTGGCAAATTTAACAAAAGAAACCCTAACTGACAATTGTTAAAAATTACAAATGTATATTTCAGGAATTTAAAGACAAAAACTATCCAGTCAACAAACTTTGTTAGTTTCTTTTCAAAATTCAACAATGTTTAAATTTCACCTTTCGTTATATCACTCACTCATTCCTGAACTTGTTGATTCATCGAGCAATCAAACAGTTTTCCTTCCATCTTTCTTTAAAAAATTGTAAAAGCATTCGCCAAACTAGAAAATCTTTTTCAAACTATGCACCCCAGAAGCCAGCCAGAAAACAGAGATAGTTTAGGAACTCTCTGTTCTACGAAAACATTGTAAGTAACTGTTAGTTCTTCTCTTACAAATCGGATAACTGATAAAAAATTTTCAACCTGAAATGAAATTAACTATAAGGATATGGCTAAGTTCGGGGTTATTTTGAAATCAATATTATTTATACGGGGATGAAGGATGCTAATTACTTCTCTCAATGATACTGAACCAAACACCAAAATACCGAAAACGTCTGTAGACCAATTATCTATCGATGCGTTTAAAAACCACAATTTGTTTTTTTTTCGAAGAAAAATAAAATGCTCGATTTCAAGTAGTCTTCTTTGAACAGTTTGTTTTTAGATTTATAACTAGGGATATTTTTTGTTTAATTCAGTAAACTTTATTGTTGTTTTTATAATGGGACTGACTAATTTTGTAGATAAAGCGCAATTCGATTTCCCAATTTTTTTCTTTTTTAAGAAGTTTTTGAATTGTAATACAGGAACAATTCTGCTACATAATTATTAGGGTCATCAAAAGAAGTTGAGCAAAGTTCTTATTGTTGAGACACTGGCGTTATCAAAATTTTTCCAAAAATTACTCAATTCCAGAGCTCCATAAAAAAATACGGCTATCAAAAAGCGCCAACATTTTCAGTTTCTTACAATTTAAGAGAAATCACTTGCAAATTGGTTCCTTACGAAAATTTAAAAACCCAATGCTCAGGGGATCGAATTGTTGTATGAATAATACATTCCAAAAAACACTCTTACGATCGAAAAAAAATGGTGTTCATTGTATTGATTTAGAAGATATCAGCAAAAATGTAAAATTCCAGAAATTCATTTTATTAATAATTGACACATTCACTGCAGAGCACACGAAATCGCTGATCAATGTTGTCATCGATTATCAAGGCAATTCAAAACTTACTATTTATTTAACTTAATCAAAGCCTTTCACTTTTTTGCAACAAACATTTAAAAGATACTTTAAAATTACATTTGTTTTCATAGATAATAACTTCAAAAAGCTCAAAAATGACTTACAGTGTTTGTATGGTGGAAAACAACGAAAAACAACAATTTTTTAATTTGAATACTTAACATCCCTCCTTCCCTTTCGTTGCAAAAAGAGTAAAGTTTTTTTCCTATTCCGTATACAAAACTACTGAAAAGAAATTCAATGCAAAAAAATGATCGTCGACGTTTCCGAAGTTAGAAATGTAAAGTTTTTAGAAGGACAATTTAGGATGTTTCAATTTTGAGGAAAAAAAACATTTTTTCTAATAAATAGCGGAAATTTTAAATTTTCAAACATTTGGTTTTATGGTAACCTTCAAGTTGGAAATACAACACATTTACTCCTGTTGTTCTCAACGGTGATAATACAAAACTAAAAGTTTAAACCACTTGTGGGTATTGTTCACCTTATTGTGCAGCGCATGTTATCGACGTTTCCAGAGAGAAAAGGCAAAGAATTGGTTTTGGGTAACTTCAATCCAAATCTATTTTAAGTTTTTCAGTCAAATTTTTATGGAGCCATCCAATGAAATATAACCGACTAACGTCTGGAGATATGCTATCAAACGATGGGAGTGTTGAGGGGGTGACTGAGGGTAATCAAATTTCATTTAAGAAATGGGAGTGTTGAGGGGGGGGGGTGACTGAGGGTAATCAAATTTCATTTAAGAACCCCTTTTCACACTATGAAATTGTCTCATCAAAAGTTTTGATGAATCGCATCCTTAAAGTAAGGCTTAGGGCTCTAAGAAAGCTTAATGCCCTCCGGGGGCTAACTGTTTATCTTTTTGAAGATGAAAAGTCAAATGGGTCAGACGAAAAATCGGTCAAGCGAAAAATTGCATATGACCACAGGACTAATATAAATGCTACAAACTTCGTTTGAGAGCAATTAAAAATAGACTCCCGCAGCGTAGCGGTTCAAGGTGTTTTCTAGGGCAAATATTTTTCGAAGTAGAATCAAAGTTTTAGTAAGTACAAATCTTTTCCGGCAATCTGTCAGCTATGTTCCTCTGGTTCACTCACTTGAGCAATAGTGAAGAGAATAGTCTTGCAAAATAACACAATCATCTTTCTATCCGTTTGAATTTGTTGGTCAACAAATTTTTGCTTCTTTTCCGGTCATTTTACTTGATTAACAAGTAAGTTTCAGCAAGTAAGAACAACCGAAAGTCTACAACTTTTAACACCGCTTGTCGTTTTTACTTCTCGCGCAAACAGTTATAAAAACAGTACCAAAAACTGATCTCATAAAAATAGCAACTATTGTCACAAAACTCACGTTTCAGTTGTGGACGGAAGCCGAAGTAGAGCAAGAGCAGGAACAAGAGCTAGGCGTCCAACAACTTGACGAGTAAACAAGAAAGAAATCAACAAGCAAACAAATAGAAAAAACCCACCATTTGACAAAAAAGCCCAAAAAACGTTCACTATGCTTCCATAGATGTCAATTGTGTACAAATTAGTCTGCGATTATTTCTCTTCTTTGCAATAAATTCTGCGTGTTTCTATTATGTAATCAGAATTTGTAAATTACTTCACATGAGTTTGTATTAACGGTCAAACAACAAGTATCATTTCAATCCAATTTTTAATTAAAATTACATGGAAACTTATCACCAAGGATCAAGCAATCGCGTGTTCAAAATGGGTATCAAATCGCCCAAGTCGACGAATTTTTGTAACTATTTCCTCCATCTTTTTTCCTTTATCGCCCATCCCGGGGCGACAGTACATTATGAACAAATACAATTGATATTTCTCCTTTGTAATGGAAGATATATATTTTATTGGCTATTCCCACTTTCGGCTTTATTGAATATTACCAGCTCAAATATATATTAGTTTGTTTCATAAAGGCTAAAAACCAATCTTTGCTCACGTGTAATCCTAGGAATTCCCCAGGAATAGAGACTTGCCCGTTTTCGTGCGCAATATTTTCGATATCTACAACTAGCTACACAACAACCAACTGCAAAAAAAATCATCATCTACAAAAAATTCATTTAGAAGCAGGAAAACCAACTAAATAAATTAAATTCATACATATACAGTTTGGCTTTAATTTGCATAAATCAATCCTGCTTACAAAATTTTACAATTAACAGTATTTTTGCTCATTAATAACATTCTAATCAACTTTATCTGTTTTATCCAAGCCGTCTTCTGTTTCAAATCCGTAAAACTCAGCTTCCATAATCAACAAAACGTAATAAATCTGCAAAACATCGCACACTTTAGATAGAAAATGTCCACTAAAAATCTCAAACAGTATATGCAATTCTGCCAAATAAAGATCGGCAAGTTTTAAAACTACAAATCCTGCACAGCTAAGGAATGCTTTGAGCACTAAAATTCCAAATTGTGAGTTTCGTTTGGCACAATATGAGATAGCAGAAATTCCACAAAGTAAAATGTGAACTCCAAGCACAGCATCAAAGCCCAGAGGGTGGAACAGGGCAGCAGTATAAGAGACGTGAGAAAGTGAGACACTGATGAATAAGGAGAGATGATTGTTTAAGTACTTGGGATAGTTGGTAGACATCAAGAAATGTATAACCAGTCCGAAGAAAGGAAGAGTGAACCACTAAAACAAAATGATCTAGTAATACGAATGTTGATATAGTTTTGAAGATTTACAGTTACTTGATCGTAAGAGCACCAGTACTTTAAATCAGATGCCTTTGAAGAATTTTTACTTTCTTTATGAGGTAAATGTTACGCACCTTGCTGTGCCATTTTCAATTCGAATCCACCTATCTTTGATTACCTTTTATTTCCAGAAAAAAGAAGAACCGCTTAATAGATTACTCCAACGATGGTCAAGCGAAAAATCCGACAGAGTAAGAAACATGACTGGCAGATTGCCAGAAAATAGCTGTGACAGCTTCGTAGACCTGCAGTCTCAAAACTCCAATCAATTAAGAGCGAGGAAGAAAAATGTCAGTTTTTTGCCGAGATTCTACATTTTGATTTATATTTTTGACAACTAATGTGGTGTTTCTATTAGCTGCCCACAGCCATTAATCTCTCATTTAAAGTAAACAAATCTCATTACAAATCTAATTAGAAGGAACGTCCTATGCAGAAACTCGCTTCACTCTACTTAGAATTAAAATGAAGTCACTTATAACTGAGTCAAAATTGCACGAATGAATGAACAAGCGGATTTGACGTGAGTGTGAGGTCATATGGTTAAAAAAAACTCTGAGATCAAAAACAGCAGAGCAAGTCCTGAGCCTCAACAAGTTAAGCAAACGAAATTCACTCGGTAGAATAAAACTCGGATCAATTCTGTTTTGGCTCTCCCAGCGTTTTTTTCCGCCCCCCCCCTCACCCCCGTGACAGCTTATATGTTATCATATAACACATTACTATGTAAGAAAATAGCACGAGCGCTTGGGGCGTAAAAGATAAAAGCCCACTAACCGGGGAGGGGGCAAAACAGAATAGATCCTAAAACTAAAGAACATCTTTTTGAAAAAGCACAAAAAATTTTTGTTAACGACGAAGTGGAAATAGTTGACGGTTGTAGAGTACTTGGTAGTGTAAGTTTTTGATAATGCAGAAAAAAATTGTAGAAAGATCACTAAAACAGCAAAAATCGCTGTTGAAACAGCTGGCCGCTCGTTCCAATGTTTCGCCTCAAAATGTTTATAAATCGTCCACTTCATCGGTTCAGCATAAATTGATCTTCTTAGCACGTACAACACCCAATATTAAAGACCCTTTAAAAGAATGTGAGATATCAATCAACGATGAACTATTACCTAATCTATTAAAGAATCCCGCTTACAATCAAAAATACAGGAACATCTACTCGTTGCCGATAAGGGAGGTGGGCTTGAACATCTTTAAACCTCAAGACCGCTTTAAGGAAAATGAAACTGTCAAGTCAACTGTCCTTATCTTTGAAGCCGAACTAAAGCAACAACAGATCATACAAGAAATAAAAAAAGAGAGCTTGCTATCAACTCAAAAAAGACGAAAATTAAAAGCGAAAACAATAAGAATGAGATTCGCTCACTTGACCTAGCTAGTGAAAAGGGAGCATCAAGCCGGTTAAACGCTATGCCATTGAAGCGATATCACTTTGACCTTAAAAAAAACTTACTTCCTCAGCTGATGTTAACATATATATAATCATTTTATTGATATATTTAAAGAATACGAAATGCTTTTGAAGACGTACTGCTGTGAGGGGCCCCGGACCAGCCAATATTCACCCAGCGTTGGGGAGGGGCATTTCTTAATTTACTCTTTTTTTCATTACTTTGGTGTGATAAAACGCGTCTCACCTGATCTAGCACTGCCCAATAGTGCTTTTGTTTCACTATTCTCATGAGATGTATTGGCCCATATAGCACTGACATCAAACTGAACACCCCTAGATATGTGAGCCCAAGAGATGAACTTCCTTTCGACGGGATTATTTTCCTCAAGCCGAACACAGTGTACATGAACCAGTATAACCCCACTAAAATTCATCAGTTTTACAAGAAAGGTAGAGCTTTCGGATCTATTGTTTCGCCCCCCCCCCCGTGTTTTTTTATGACCCCAAGTTACAAATTATATGTTGTTATATAGCACGTTACTATGTAAGAAAATAGCACGTGCGCCTGGGGGTCATAAAAGATTTATGCTGGAGGGCCGAAAGCTGGGGGGCCGAAACAGAATAGATCCGAGCATTCAAATAAAAATTTCCGTATTTAACTTACGAAGGGAGTAGACGTATGTGATCAATGTGTTAAAGGGCATTGTGTGGCTTATCGCCTTTAGTGGTAAAATGTGCAATCTTTCAGCATAGTGTCGGTATCCAACATCTGCTGAGACATTCGCAAAGACGAGGGGATGCGTCAAGGCCAACCAACATGTTATCGAGAAGCCAAAAATGACAATAACACTAGCAACATACATCTGAAACTCGAAAGACAGTAGGGCAGACCAGAAAACAATACAACTAGAACCTTGAGAATTTAACTGATTACGTAAGGCCTTAAGTGAGGGACTTTAAGTAAAGTAAGGGACTTAAGTGAAGTTTAAACCTCGTGTTATCACTGTTATTTCCCTCTAAACATTGTGTTTGAGACTATCTAAACTTGCTAATTTAAAAAAAACCATTTTAGGCTCCACCTGAGATCAGAAGCTTGGGAAATGTAACCAATTAAACAAGAACAGAATAAAGTTCTCCAACAACCAACTACTTGCGCATTTTATTACACAGCCCACGTGCTATTTTTTACATAGTAAAGTGCTATATAACACATAAATTGTAGCACCTCAAAGAAAGGTGTTACCCGTTCCATCTTCAACTACGCTGCTCCTTGCTGGTCTTTGAATGATTCCAAAACCAATTGGAATAAAGTAAAATAAACCAATTTGTCAAATTAAAATTACTTTCGATATTTAAAACAAACGTTTTCGAACTTTACGTTCATCGTCAGGTTAAAACTGTTTCACAAATTGTTAAAGAACAAAATGAATATGCATTTACATTTGTCTGAGACCACCATTAAAACAATTCTAGGAAATATTCTAAAAAAAACGAAATCGAAAATTTTTCCTTTATACAATATTTAGCCTATTTACAACTCATATTTACATCTGTTTTTGCAAGAGTCCTGTCTTCAGTCTTTGCAAGGGGAAACCTTTGCAAATAGAACCGCTATTGATGACGACGCTCGACTAGATATCAAAGCTGATGGTTTCTTCGATTCACGCTTCAGCAGAACGCTCTTTGATGTGAAAGTGTTTAATCCGTATGCGAAGTTGCCCAAGAAGCATACGGGATTCCTACAAATATCACCAGTCCATCAAGAAGCTGAAATACGGACAAATGATAATCGATGTCGAAAAAGCCACCTTCTGTCCGTTAATCTTCTCGTGTACAGGAGCTGGCCCGTCAGCATCAAAATCCATACAGAGATTGGCTTCCAGGATCAGCGATAAGAAAGTAGATTCATATTCGGACGTGATCACTTACATAAGGACAAAATAAAGTTTCCCTCTGTTGCGTAGCTCCATACTCTGCTGAACCTCTGCTGACTACCCTTTTAGCGGAGGGGCTTTCACTTAATTGAACCTTTTTTTTAAAAATAAATTCCTATTCCGGATTTTTCGATTTTGGCCATATTTCTGTTTTTCTAGGGTTATTCCAAATTTAATTTCTAACTCTAAGTATCCCTCTTGTGGAGGTTTTGTAAATTTCGTTTTGCCATGCACAAAATGTTTTTTGCACTATGTACCTTTATCTGGTATCTTTCTCTATTATAAGTTGAACTAATATTTTATCGTGAGTTCCCGCGCCCTATATTCATCACGTGTGTAAAGTGCAGGCTTCATTTTGCTGAATATAACTGTTCTTTTTGATATCTTTGTGGCAACATGCCGGCTTGTTTGCCCAACATAGAGGGATCCGCATCCATTACATTTTATCTCATTACCACGTGGGACGTGGGTTCTCTATCGAAAGACGAATTCCGGGTGGGGAGGCTTGATCTTAATATTTGCGTTATAAAAACCACTTGCAATTCGCATAGTTTCTTCAATTTGCTTACAAAATTCTGAGTACCATTGCCTCTGTATTGTAGTAAAATAGTTGGCTTATCATGAGATCAAGATTTTTTTATGCTCCTTTTGTTGTTGTTCTCAATTAGTCTTTACCGCCACTTATTATCTTTTCTAAAGTCTGGTTCACTGATTTTGAAGATCATTCCTCTGGATACTGAGTTTTGGTCCAGCAAGTTTTGCTCTCTTCAAGAGCCTGATCTAAGGCCAGCCAATTAGATGTTGCATTAAAAACCCTGCGAACCGTCCCTTGACACATTTTTCTCATGTTGAAGCGGTGCACAGCTGCGAGTTTTTAGTTTTATTCTAGTGTCGTTTGGTTTTTGATACTAATGACAGGTGATAATTCTTTTGCTGCTCACATTTATGTTGATGTCAAGAAGATCCAAATTTTCTTCCCAGTTAATTTTTTCTAATGCAAATTGCAGATTGTTGTGTATTGATTTTGCAAAATTTAAGTTCCCGTCCGGGTCACCACGAACCATGGAGGTAATATCATCCACATAATTCTAAACAATTTCATCTCCTCATACGGCCCATTGTCTGTTGGTTGCTGCAATAAGTACAAAACCAAAAAACATCCTGCACGTTGGCGTATTCCTCATTCGTTGTCTTTTGGCATTTTGCGTGAAACCGGTTTTTGCATGACTCACACTCTATTCCTCTTCCTCGGAAAGTCACAGTCCCATTTACAGCCTTTGCACTTCCCGTTTTGGTCGGATCTGGAGATTTCTTCACCAAGCTTTGGTTTTCGCAGTGATGTCTCAAACAATTTCATTCACACGTTTGCTAGTACTACAGCCAGTGATGCACCCATAGCCAGACCATCTGATTGTACATACCCGATCCCGTTACATTTCAACGCAAGCTTTAACAAACCTTTCATTGCGGTCCTTGAGATCTCTGGAGCTAGGTTTCTTGAATAGAGTTTTCTTAGAGCAATTTCTATAGCCTCTCCAACCGGCACGTTGGTGTACAAACTTTTTACGTCTAGATGTTTTTTCTGCTCGTTGTCTTCAAGAGAGAGAGAAAGAGGGACTCTAAGACCTTTGTATCATCTTGCGTGATGGTTTCAATGTTTGCACCCGGTAGTTTTTGGAAAAATGATGTCAAAAATCTGGTCAAGTCTTCGTAACTGCTAGCAGGTATCGAAAGAACAGGTCGGATAGGTGTATCTTTTCTATGTAGTTTTGCCAGGCCATATGGTCTCACCGGTTGTGAACCTGTTGACCAGCGTCTTTGGAATAAACTTGAGAGTAAACAAAACGAAGCCTTGACAATTATAACTGGATATAGAAAACAACACAAATTGACCATCTTTGCCACGAAACGAGAATTCTCCCCGTAGAAAATCACAGCAAACTGTACAGCCCAGTTTGCAGCCTCAATTTATCACCCCAACCACCATTGCAATGATCTACTGACGAAACCCGCGTATAACAAGAAAGAAACGATTTTCACTTTTGCACGAAAATGTGAAGAAACGTACGATGTTGATATGAAAACTACAAAAGCGCAAAAGATCCTTCAAACCAAATTTGTGGAATCTACGATGAGAAACAGTGAACCCAACATATTAATTCATGCCATTCCCTGCGTGACTCTCGAAGAAGATGACAGAGGCGAGGAAGGACTCTCCCAAAAAGAAAGAAAACGAGCTATTCGTACTGCCCTCTGTTGGTCGAGTTCAAAAACAAAATCAACAGCGACGAACAAGATACTTGCAGGAAATGTCACAAAGAGCTTGAAACAGCAGAGCTATTTGCTGAATGTATCGGTGGAATCACGATTGTTGTTGATGTAGCTGTGGCACAGAAATGCAATTGGCAGGTAACTTTGGCGGGATACCGGCGCTTATTGTCGTTTCAAACTGGCACATTACTTGCACTTGTCTCATAAAAATAAAAAAAAATCAGTAGTAAAGTGACTGTCTATCCAGAATTTGATTGCGGTGCGGCAACCTTTCTTCATTTTAGCCCTCGTGAATGACATGTTGGCGCCAGGAAGTTCGGGGAATAGACCAAGGAGGGCGGATTATTCTGTGCAGTGTGGTTATGTTGGACTAATGGTATTAAGATGCAGAGAAGAAGAAATTGTCAATTAGAACTTAAATTGATTTTAAGAATACGAACGTTTTACAACTTTGCGTTCATCGTCAGGTCTAAAATTCAATAAAATTATTTACAAAGTATATAAACTTGTCTCTGACTCTAACTCTAATAAATGAGTTAAAATAACAACGAATTTTTGAAATTATTTACAGATAAAATCATATTTACAACATTTTAATTACACTTATTACAATAAAACTACTTCAATCTTCATTCCAAATTTCTGAATGAACCAGATATTTTTTTTTCATTCATGAAAAGGAGTTTTTAATTTTTTTCCTATCAGTTTTTATATTTTATTTTTTGGGTTCGACAAAAATTGTAATCAACATGTACCAGAATAATTTTTGAAATTCAAAAGTCAAATTTTTCTATTTGAACTAATAATTCAATGTCAATTCCCAACCCATTACTCGTCGCGCTTATTTAGTTGCGGGTTCAGCTTTTTGTTAATTTTCAACCCCGCGACATGCATCGAGGATCTCCCATTCAATATTTTGCGCTGTACCACAACATTCAACGAGGCGAATACTTCTTTTGATTCTCTGAAATTATAGTGGTAAAATGTCGGCTGGTTTAGCTAACATAGATGGAACTGCATCAGCCAGTTAGTGATGGTATTAAGTCCAACCAATTAGCTACCTCGACTGGTATTTCCCACATGTCAATCACCTGCAGGTCCGTGGTGTTCTTACTATTTATGAAATTGTAGTTCACTTCATTTGGTGCTAATTCGCATATAGGACAGTGGTTGCCAACTTTTTTTCAGACCTTACTCAATTAAGAGTTTAGCAGGGTACAGTATTCACTTCTCAGTCGTGCTAATCGGATACGTGCAGTTCGCGGCAGCGTTTGTTTTTCTGCTTTCTATGGCGGAGGTGTGCCGCCTAGTTGCTTGCCGTGTTGGTTCAATTGAGTATGGAGATGGGGTCGGTGGTTACTTTAGAGCGCATTTTCCTATTCTTTCGGATTTAATTGCTCATTATACTTTGCGTCTTTTCTCACGCGGTCACTATTAATATAATTTAGTAATGTTCTCATGGGTCGACAACTGGTTGACGAGATCAAAAAATGATCAGCTTGGTGTCTCTGATAATTGCTGACTAGAAACTCTGCTATGTTGATTTCTCTGTGAGCTTTAACAGGCAGCATTTCAACCTCACTGTTTAAGTCAAAGTTTTAAGATGTCTTTACACGAGCAGTTTGCAGTTTACTGGTATTCTTGAATTATTGATTGTGAGGTGTTGGTCAAACTTGGCTTCCTTACTCCAGGTTGTGAACACAGTTGCACTTCATTGCTCAACTGATAGCTTGAGTATTCTTGATACTATCCAGTCGTTTAAAATATTTAGCAAGGGAGATATCATGTCACGTAATTTTTCAATTTATGTGTGAGATTTACTAAAGTGGTATCGTCATCGTAAGACGTGATTTGTATTTCCATCGGGGTAAAGGCTATCTGCAGCTCGCTCATGTAAAGGTTGAAGAGCATTGGCGATAATAAACCACCTTGGAGAAAACCATGTTTGAATTATTTCCACTTTGAAGTTTTTTTGTTACACTCTACGTAAAAATTTGTCATGTAAATATGAAGCGACCCATCTTTTTGTGCTGTTTAGTTTTGGTGCCTCGATGATGTCTCTTAGTAATAGGTTGAATAAGTTGATATTAACCGTGTTGAAAGCGGCGGCGAGTTCTTAAGCTTCCAGTAGAGTATGCCTGCAAGGTTTTTTTAAGGCCTTTTTCCATGGTTGGTGACAATATTGAGAGCTGTCGTTGTGAAGCGCTCAGGCCTAGAGCCGTTCTCATGTTTTTTTAAAGTGAATATTTTATAAATCACCAAAAAAAAGTGTTCTGTTGGTTTTGCAATGGGGGAAAGGAGTGCAATTGGTCTGAAGTTTTTAGATTCGTCTATGTTTCTTCCTGGCTTGTAAAGGGGTATAACGTGGTCAAATTTCCAGATTTTTGAGTGTTTTGCTTTCTTTAAGGAACCATTTATAGTAACAGTGAGTTTTCCCAGTGCTTTTGGGCCAATATGTTTTGAGTGCATTGGAGGTACTTCATCTGGGCCCAGCGCGTTTTTTTTCTTTGTGTCTCTTATAGATTCTTTCACTGTTTTACCTTTTAACGTTGATTTTAGTTCTTTTCTCTTTTTCATTTTTCTTGAGGTGTGCAGTGTATTATTGGCTAAATTCATTTGCACAATTCCTTAAATCATATTAAGGAAAATTTTTACCGTCAAAATGTATGGCTCTATTTACAGGTGGTTTAATATTCCTTGATGAAAATCCTTTTACTGTGCTTCGAATTTTACAGCAGTTACTTCTACGAGAACGTTCCTGCACAAATTCGAACCAATTTTTGTGTTTTTGAGTATGAAAAAGTGTGGTTTTTTCATGGTTTTGTTGCGTTACTTTAGAGTCCAGTGATATTTTCTTTGAGTTTCAACTCTTCTAATCAGATATCTGTGCTACTTCGCTAGAAAAATTTGCTTTCACTGATTTTCCTGTGGGATGTGCTTGTCAGCCATCCCTGTGGGATATGCATTGGTGGTTTTCTTTAAGGTCTTTTCCACATGGGCCGTTTTTGTTGGCCTTTGCTGTTTTTCAGTTTTTTTTCAATTTTGTCTTTAAAACTTGTCCAATCAGCTTTGCGGAAGTTGATGAAAGATCTTTGTGATTGTGTGTGTGATGCGGTCAAAGGTGGTGGATAGAACTAATGCTAAATGCTTCCAACCTAATGCTTACTCTGTGCGCCAGTTGATGTTCAATGCTATGCTTGAGCTGAAGAGACTGATGTCCGGGGAGAATCAGTTATTTTTATGCTGGCCTTTTCAATTAGTACTACATGATTAGAGAAGTCTACTTTACTTTCAATTTTATTTCCTAATGTGCCCTCTGTAAGTTTCGAGTGCCATAGAAGTCTAGTAGCATTGAGAAGACGAACAATGAAGCAGTCAATTAACTCCAGTTGTTTAATGGTTGATGTCTTGTATACTGCATCACAACTAGACGATGAAGGTATGTATGTTTTTACTAATTTGATGTTATTACCACCTGGGTCGTGTTGTATTGCTTCGAATTATAAGGTCTTTGCCTGAAATTTGATTTCCTGAAACATAAATGTGTCCTTAATGATAAAATTTCCAACTTTGCCTCTTTCTTTTGGCCTATTCTCTTGGATTATGCAGTAGTCAAATGGGCTTTTTACGATATTTTGTTTGAGTTTTGTCTCCTGAATGGTAGCCATTTGAGTGTTATTTTTCTGCATCCAGTCTATGATTTTGTTTATATTTTTTGAGACCATTATAATTCAATTGAGGAATGTTGATTTGTGTGCTGTCGTGAGCAAGAAAAGTCTGCATTGCAGGATTTATTTCAATTATCTTGAACAAACAGCAGCGCTTGCTTTCAGTTGAATTTATTAATTCATTGCTCTATGGACTGTAAGATGGTGCAATTCAGGTGTACCCATCCTCCGCAGCTGAACCAGAAGCCATAACAATTGCAGTTGCTACCTTGACAAATAGTACAAGGCGCTCGTTAGGGGTTGTTTTTATTGCCACCGAGGACGAGGAGAAGAAGCAGAGAAAATATATGTTTCCCAGTCAAATGTATACTAGGAACCGGAGACTGCGCTTGCCTGATCCCGCTTCAAAATTTTTTTTTCGCGGTGAGTGTGTGTACAGAGAGTATGGATCCTGGGATTGGTTATCCGCGCGTAGCTTTGCCTCATAGAAAGTTTCATTATTGAAATTTATCCTTCAGATAAATCAAAAATCAGCAAAAAAGAATCTAGGACGGCAGAACCTGTAAAGCAAAACCTTAAAATGAAAACAAAAAAGACACTCGACCATAGGTGCTGCAAACAACATTCGAGAGGAAATTTAGAGGAAAATTAATGTTCCTAATGTAAATGAGAAAAATTATGTCGTGATGTGGGAGAAGAAAAAGACTTTGTTCAAAAAACTGCAAAATATCTTTGGCGGGACAATGAGCTGATCTCTGTTTTATTTAAAAAATATATTTTCTGACGACTTCCTATCTTCCTTTACAAAGGTTCTTATTTACGCTTCCACCACAAGTTGCCGGCACATGAACCGCGCTACGGAGGCAGGGTATAAAGCTGCGCAAAGGCACGAAACCTTTGCGCAGCTTTATCCTTATGTACCGCGCTACGGAGGCAGGGTATAAAGCTGCGCAAAGGCACGAAACCTTTGCGCAGCTTTATCCTTGCGCAGCTTTATCCTTGGTTTTGTCCTTATGTACGTGATCTGGTCCAATTATCTCCTCAATCTTCTTTCCTTTCGGTAATCTTGTAGGCCAATCTCTGAACGACTTTTGAAACTGACGAACCAGCTCCTCCTGCTCAAAAGAAAATTAACGATTAGAAGGTGGTTTTCTGACTTCAATTATCAATTGCTGCTATTTCATTTTTTTGGATAGACTCCTGATATTTGAAGGAAATCGGTTAGCTACTTGGGCAACTCTTAGCATAAGGACTAAACACTTTCACATCAAGAAACGTTCAGCTGAAACGTGAATCGAAGAAGCCATTCGGGAATGTTTCACAGGGCTCGGTTTCGACTTAATTGCAGACTTCGTTCTGCAGGTTCAATAACGAGTCACAGATGTCATTGTGTCTGCTGGGCGTATAGTCATCTTCAGTACGATGGAGACGTGCTTTACTGTAAAAATTTCTTCATATGCCTATATTGATAACAATTTCATGGGACCGATCCACATCTAAGGACAATTCCATCTCATAACTCCACTTAGCTAAATTGAAATATTGTCAACGGAACTGCGTTTATAGAGAGCCTTTACAGAATCAAAACACTTCAGATGCAGAGCTTTTACAGCTAAATGTAGAGAACACGCCTAATTTTCACTGATTTTGCCTTTGATCGCCAAAACTGTTGCTCGAACTTTTTTCTGTTTTTTTTCTGATTTCTTGAAAAAATTTTATAGATGAAACTCAACATCTACAGCGTTATGATTCTGTAACGGCTCACATATCCGAGTAGACCTTTGATATTTGTTTGCACTGTTTTAAAGTAGAACAATGCTTACACTACCGTCTTCCATCGGAGGAGAGGAAACCTTCCGGTAATTGAAGAAAAAATATAATCAATTTTTTTTCCGTCAGCAGACTGTCCCAGCTTAGAGTACTCCCATCAAGAAAAATCAATTTAAGTTTTTGTCTGTTTGTAAAACTTTTTAACACATTATGTTTGGACACCTTACTACAGTTGACGAGTTTCTTAAGCATCTTAGAGTTGTTTCTGACTGCCTTATGAATTGAGGGACAAAACTTACTGATGATTCTAGAGCCAGATCTCATTTAGAGCCACATCGTGTTCAATCAGACGGGAGTTAAAAGAAATCAAGAAATTTAGTTTTTGGGTGGAAGTACAGATTATTGATAAAGACAAAAAACTAAGCATATAGCTCATTGCAATAAGATATCACACTATTCATATACAAAGTAAACAAATAGTTAGACAGTAAGAAGACTGAAATAAGAAAAAAAGTGACATGATTGAAGGAACTGTATAAAATTGTAGAAAACGGTATAGAGTAAAGTTCATTTACTATATTTTCATGTTAGCACGTTTATTATTTGATCTGGCAATTATTATTTTCAGGCAGAGGACAATAAGCATTTTCAATTTAGAACAACCAATTTCCAGCAGAAATCGGTAGCATTAAATTATTTTGGAGCAGGAGTAGCTGTGATCATTGTATCCTGCAACAAAGCATACTATCTGAAATTGAAGGGAGGATACTGTTTGACTACATTGAACTCGATTAGGATGGCTCCGTGATATGAATGGATGATTGCTCCGACTGCGCTGTATTCAATAAATTGTGTTCTGGCTGTACCATATATCAAATCGTGTGTTTTCCACGGCAAGATCTGTGCAGCGAACTGTCTCATCAACTGCAGCAAAAATTTGATGTGTACTGTCTGGTACTCATTTGTACAATCAGCTTCAATAACGCGCAAAAACACACATGAGCTCTCTAAGAGACACAGAGAATACTCATTAATATATATATATATATATATATATATATATATATATATATATATATATAAATATATATATATATATATATATATATATATGTTTTTATATATATGTATATATATATATATATATATATATATATTTATACAATACTCCTTTGTTGGAACAGTAAAATTCAATGATTATTTCCTCCCGGCTTTTGAAAGACCCCTAG
>NC_134473.1:67361826-67432086 GCF_964194025.1 Convolutriloba macropyga | reverse complement strand
CTGAAATGGAAACACTATTGCGGATTTAACCCTGACAAAAATTGCCACGTAAGAATGAGCTGCAATGGGCTCCAATGGGAGGACTTTTGACAAGTTAACCACCTGACTAAAATTGCCAAGTAAGAGTGGGCTGCAATGGAAGGACTTTAGAGGAATTACCCTCCCCCTTTATAAAATTGCCAAGAAAGTGTGGACTACAATGGGCTGCAATGGGAGGAATTTTTGGTTGTGAGGGGGTAGTTTGAGGTAAGAGTTGAGCTGCCAAGGGGGGTAAAGTGGTGTAAGATTTAGAGGTGATTTAATCAGAGAAGTGAGGGGGTGTTCAGGTATTCAGGTGAGGGTTTTTATTGAGGAGTGATTTAAGAGTGAGGGGGTAGTATGTTGAGAGGGGGCAATTCTTACAAGTATTTTTTATATATAGACCGTATCATGAGTTGGACACGCATTGATGGTCTGGAAGTTAAAGAGAATCAGCTGAGGGTACAGAGGTTGAGGGTTCAAGACTGGCAGTCTTCAAGTATGGGGGCTGAAACAATGTAGGATTGAGGCGGTAAAACAACGTAGGAGTTGAACTGTCAAGGGGGCAAAATAGTGTAGGAGTCAGGGGTTGGTTTGTTCAGAGGGGGTAAAATGATGTATGAGCGGGAATGCAATGGGAGGATTTTTTTTAAGATGCAGCTCAAAATTCCTACGTCTTTTTTGGGCTGCATAAGGCTTCACACGGGGGTAAAATGGTGTAAGATTGATTGGGTAAAAGACAAAGTAATCCCCACTCTCACTTTTTTTGGTCTGTCAAGGGGGTAATGTGAAGTACGAGCTCGGGGGTAATGGAGAAATTACCCCCTAGCTCTCACATCTGTTTACCCCTCCTTGACAGACCAACAAAATGTAAGCGTGGGTGGTTAATTTTTCTTTTATCTCTCACTCTTACACCATTTTACCCCCGTTGGAAGCCTAATTCGGCCCAAAAGACGTAAGAGTTTTGAGCTGCATTTTGCTAAAGAATCCTCCCATTGTAGCACCAGCTTTATATCAGTTTGGGCGGAAAAAATGGACCCGGGATTGGAAAAATTTTTGAATCAACGATTCAATTGATTTGCCTTTGAAAAACATTTACTCAAAGCAGTAAGCCCGCGAAATTAAAACTCTGGAAGTTGTATTAGGACAGTCTTTTACAGATAGAAAACTTAAATTCAAACATCCCGTGTTGACAAGATGCGGGGAAATCGATGCAAGAAACGTTTTTTTTTGTCGAATCGACCATTTCCTTAAACTGTCGCTTTTCATCGGTATTTGATGTATGAAGTGTCAAATATCGTCGTTTTTGTCGTTATCGTTAGTCTCAATTCGATTTACAGAAGAAGTAAGGAACACTAAGTAAGAGCGGGCGTAGTGGAGCAGAAGCTGGCTAGGAATCTTGCCGTTCCTCTGAAGGGGGTCTGGCGGCCGGAGGTGCACTGGGTTCTTTCTTCCTTTCTTTCTTTCTTTCTTTCTTTCTTTCTCCTTTCTCTCTCTCTCTCTCTCTCTCTCTCTCTCTCTCTCTCTCTCTTTCCCTTTCTCTCTCTGTCTCCTTTTCTCTCCCTCTCTGGCTCCCTCTCTCCTTCGCCGAATACACAACAAAGACCCCCTGAAAGTAAAACTCCGCCACCAAATTCCTATCCAAACCAATCTTACTTCCTCCATCTTCCAGACTATTAATCAACATAAACCACCAGAAACCATCAAATATAGCAAAACCAAATGCAAACCAAAGTCAAAGCGCGGTATACAAAGTGGCGTAAATTACCAGCTGAGAAATAGCAATTAGCAGTTCACTGCTAATTGAAACATTAAAAAGCTGAAGTGAGTGGTGGAGCAGAGGAAGAAGAAGTGGCTGACATGCAGGAGGAGGGAGGTTCGAATCCGTGTGAGGACGGTAATTTGTAGTAATGTGTGAAATGTGATGTGGTGCATTTTTGTGAGTTCAGCCCTTACTCTACCGGTGAAATTGCATAATTTCACTGCATTTCTACGAAAAATTATGTACGAAATTTTCGATAAAAAAACAACTTTCCACCACTTATCTTACATATTTTTCCGGTTTTCCTCGAACCGGGCTTGACGGCATTTTTTAGCGATTTCATCAGTGACCCGATAAACACGACCCGACAGCACATGACAAAATGCACGGCTTTCGAGCAGTTTAGTATCGAAATCCTTGTCATGTTATGAGCAAATATACTTCACCACTGAATGCAGTGAAAACAAGATACACAAAGAGATCGATAATTAGCAGTTAAAATGGTCCCATACTTAGCCCTCGTCTAATGAAAAGACCACACTTGACCCAAATGGGCTCCACTTCGTCATCTCGCCTTTAGTTCAGACTTGGTATAGTCCAAAAGTAGGAAACTGGGTCATTTCCTAATTTTGGACTATACCACGTCTCAATTTTCTGCTTCTGGATTTCATCTTGACCCAAACTTTTGATTCGCAGTTTTAGCTTGATTCAATTGTTCCGCTCGATCAAAATAATGATTTACAAAATTGGGTCACGCCATTGTTAAATCATGAGCTGAGCAGGAATCTTTTCATAAGTCTGCATCTCTGCTTCAAAAGGTTTGTAGAAGAAACATCAGAGAATATTTCAATTGAAATTGATCAGAAGAATTATGCACGAACCTGTGTGCGTTAACAAGTGATCTTCAAAAAGCTCCAAAATGCATTTTTGCTACAAAAAAAAACATTCAACCTAATCAGGAAAAAGCTTAATACTACCGAATCTTGTCTCTTATGAGTAGAAAACTTAAAACTAACAGTAAAAAAGTGTTGTCGACTGGTACATTCCGGGCTACTCAAGTGGTTAAATGCGCACTGATACCCCAATCTTTTGACATTTTCCGGGATATTTGATGTCGAATGCCGGTTTAGCAAAAAAATTTTATTCGATTTGCCGGCTAATTTTAACATTTTCTGCCCTTGTTTCTGGCGTTTTCTTGGCCATTTTTTAACTTCTGAAAACTTCGATTTATAATTCCCAGGTCTTGGCCAAAGAGTGGATTCATACTGACAATTGCAAAAAAACTACAGTCACAGTTCTGAATCAGTAACGATCCTCGACTTGTAAACAGACTTGCCAAGAACTGATATTCCCTTGGCAATGAGTCCAGGCAGGCATATCAAACCTCTAAAAGGTTGTTAAGTAGTGTTTGCATTTCCCCGTCTTTGTTAATCAGTTTATTTTAAGCGATGTAATATATATGCAAAGTTATATTCCTTTATAACAATAACTTTATTTTACTTTACCAGGAGAACAGCATCCCACCGATAATGACATATGCTCAAAGTCATTGCTCTTAGTGTTCTAGTCCACGCATATGAATATCAAATACAGTGGGCTGTCAACTTAGGTGACAACTGTGGCCCCAAGCAACAGATAAAACATCGATAATGCGACTTCTGGAAAAAATATAAGGCAACTAAATTTTCCAAAAAAAATTTACAACGAAGAGTTCAAAGATAGTTAACTGGAACTCGAGAAGTAGAAGAATATACAACTTTTGAAAAACAAATGAAGACAAACGTCATATCGAATGCATTGAGATGACTTTCAAATGTTGCAAAGGGTGATGTTCTATCAAAATCAAATGCAGTGATTGTTGAGGGAAAACAACAAATTGTAATGAATGTTCTACAAGATAAGCACCCACCTCCGGTTGTCAGAAAGCCTACGATAAATATTCCGTTACCCATATAAGTAAACAAGATTTTTGTTCCATCCTTCAATCAGTCAAAACGTGAAGGGTCTGAAATAAAACGCGCCGCAATAAAACAAATGGAAGCATTGATCCATCTGCCCTTGAGTCAGTGAAATGGAGACATTTTTTGACATCAAACAAATCCTCCTCAAACAATCTCTGTAGAATAAAGGACCACAAAAGAACACGATTTCTTGAAACCTTGTAGCGATTGTTGTGATAGATAATCTGGTCTCCACCAAATGGCATTGATGAGGCCATAAGAACAGTTATTAGCACGAGTACAGTGGAGTGCGTTCAGCTATCCTTCTAATTAACGCAAAGAACGCTTTTAACAGCCTAAGTAGATTTCTTGCCATAAAAAAACTTCTGAAATTTCTTTTCAGGAAGTTCGCAAGGTAAAAAAAAAATAACCATTTCCTAAGACGATAAAACCGAGGTGACACAATGGCTATAGAAATGCACATCTTGGCTAGAATTTGGCTCATCGATATGCTTCAAGAACAAAACTTGATGATACGCTCATAGAGATGTTTTAGCTGGTTGCAATTAACCAATAAGAATTGTTTTAGATAAGCACCCCAAACTTTGCAGCTCAATTGGTCACCATGCTGTCATTTAGCGTGTTTGTTAGGCTTGCTAGAACAATTCATTAATTTTGCTTTATATTTTGAGTTCTCAGTAACTCAAAATAAAAAATTTTTCTAGCAAGCTTAAAAAACATTCCAAAATTACTAGTGTTCATCAGAATGTAATGATGTCTTTCACAAATGGACTTAATTGAACTTCAATGCAAACGGTACTCCAAATCTGACAGAGTGCTGCCCGAAATGGTTAATTTAATTGGGAAACATCTTTCATCTTCAAAAAATGAACCACCTTTCTTTCAAAGATAAAGTTTGCAAGGTTGGTTCTCCCATTGTTAGTTAGAGCGCCCTAAGCAAACTTCTACCTAAAAATCTCAACCAAATGAATGGATCTATTCAGATATGTGAGCAGCTACAGACCTAAAACGTTTAAATGTAGAGTTTAGCTCGAACAAATCTTTCAGATACTGAGCAAAAATATAGGGTAAGGTGTGAACAAAATACTTGCCGTTAGAAAAAAATCATCATTGCAAAATGTATATTTTTAAGCCATCGCTATAGAAAAAAACATCAGGAAGATCCACACCCCATATATATCGTTTTATTCTTACGAGGGGAGCCGTAAGAGGCGAAGTGACCCTCCGGAACGGATGGGTTCCACTAAACTGCCATAAGTATGAGCGTGTCGAGTAATTTTGAAAAGAACTAACGCTTTTAATACCGTAAAAGCGGGTATACGCAAATAATGGAAATAGAAATAAATAACATTTTTGTCAACTTGATCAATGAGGTGTGCCAGGATCTCGAATTAGAGCCTTGTATATTGGCTTGGCAAGGAGAAAATTTTACAATTCAAATACAAATAAAGGCAACGACACTCAACTGTAAATCAATCTAACGACCTCTTCACTTGACCATTCCGCAGAAAATTATTTGATGTGAAAATGTTCAATATGTACACTAGGAGTTTCCGTAAGAAGCGTACCGAAGTGAAACAAATATCAGGAGTCCACCAAGAAGATGGAATTGGAGTCAAAGATAATTGACGTTTAGAAGGCCAATTCTTCCGTTTATCTTCACTTGCAGGAACCGGTCCAAATGCATCAGTCATAAGACAATGGCCAACATGATGTACAATAAGCAACAAACTTAGCTTGAATTTAATGAGGACAAAAATTTGGGCTCAGAAACATCCTTATTTGAGAATTTGGAAAAGTCATTTAGAGAAAAGGCTATTGTTGTTTGTAAGTTTTTTGTTAATTTATATCAAATTCGTATTCAAAACCACCGAATGTTGTACATTGCTTGCAATTTTTCATATCCATACTGTTCATAATTGCACTTTTCTCTCTCTCTCTCTCTCTCGCTCGCTCGCTCGCTCTACTGTCAGATATATTGCTTACCTGCCGCGGCCGAGCTGACCGAATACCCGTATTGCGTGAGGTGCCTTCCTTTAGTTGACCTTAGATTTTTCAGTTTTGACATGCTATGCAACATCTTCAAGATTGACTACTTATTTAGCAAAACCTTCATTAGTTTACCTGTTGTCAATTTAGCTTGAAAAGACTAAATTTCCTTGAACAGATCAGCACAACTATCATCCACAACTTCCAGGACCATGTTTTTTCCAAACATAATGTCAGAAATGCGTAACCACTGAAAAAATTTTTGCAAGATAAATCTTTCATAATTATTCGCTTTATGGTATTCAATTTTCAAAGCCTTTCTAACATAAAGTCCTCACTTGTCACTATTTGACATTTTGCCACTGATAAATATTTCTTCCAGTGAGTATGAGCGCATTTCATACAAAAGATCAACTTTTTCAGCGGCTATTAGCGCATTTCTTACAATTAAATTGCATTTCAGGTTTGCGTTGAACGTTGAACTCAAGTTCTTTTATGTATCTGGGTTACCTTGTTTGATGCTCACTATGCGCGGCACAACAAAAAAATACGTCGGAATGAACATTCCAAAGGCAGTGCAAACAGTTGTATTATGTATTTGCACAATTGTTTATATTGCTCTTCGGAATTAAATTTCAAAAATTTATGTTGAATAAAAACTTCATTGATCGTCCAAAATCTTTATAGAGTTTGCAAAAATTTGCCAAAGACATATTTCGACAGAACTAATATCTACTGGTGACAATTTCTTGCCTTATCATGTAAATGACTTGGATTAACTTTGTCTGGATATAAATTGCAGGATCTTTCCCGTTTGTGGGTGGTGCAAATGATATGCACCCACTAAGTTGAGGGAGGGGGGGGGGCACAAACGAAAAGATCCAAATTGCCTTTTTAATCTGCCTGCCAATTTCTTCGCAAACAAAAAAAAACTGAGCTCAAGCATAGTTTCAAGCATAGTTTCAATTTTTCAAAAATTAATTCGCTCATAGGCTATAAAACAAACCTGGTATAAATATTTAAAGAAAGCTGATTTTTGAAAGGATTTCATAAGTTAATTGAAAATTGATCAGTTGAAATAAAAACAAAAATGTTCACAAAGTAGCTTTTCAAGATAGAGGGATAGAGTTTTAGATAAATAATAGCACCAAAAACGATACAAATATCACGACTGTTTACTGGATTTTGAGTCGTTTTTGGGTTTTGACGTGTCAATTACTGTTCCATTCCAATAAGCAAGTACTGATGGGAAGTATTTCTGATGTTTACTAGTTACTGATTTTGTGTGCCACACGTGAATGCCCAGCTCGCCTGAAAACATTAAAAATTGAAATCCTACAAGGATCATATATGATTTCTTTGGTTTCATACTAGGATCCTACTAAGAAATCAAGTATGGACAGTATGAAATCATTTGGAAAAACTAAGTGAGATGTCCTTACGGACCAGCGTTCGTAACTTTAGTTAAATTTGCGCTAAAGTTAATTGAATAATTTTCAATTCGTGTAGTCGTTCCTTTCTTGTCATATCCCATACTTTTAAAGCTCTTTTTACATTTCTTAAGTTACGTTTTGTGGAATTAAAGAGGTCAAAATAGTCAATCTTGTTCACTTTATTTGGTGCCGTGTCTGACTGAACAACTGAACAAACTATCAAGACAGAAATTAAATTCTAAATTGGGTTTTCTTTCCGTGGGGATTTATTTCCGTGGTTGTGTTTTTTTCGTTGTTTTTTTTCCGTGGGGTTTTATTTCCTAGACCCCTCAAAACGATTCTGCTAAGTGAAATTACTTGCTCGCCGAGTCAAAAGTTAATTTTCAACCCAAACATGAAGTTTAAAAATCCTCTGAAATATGATTTGTGTCCCCCCGTACGTTATGCAACCCCCCCCCCCCCCGTTACTGAGCAGTGTCATTACATAGTAAATCATTGCAGTGCTGTTGGGGGGTGCAAATAAAGCACCCACTAAACTGTGGTGGGAACCACTCACGGAAAAATCCTATTCCTTTTTGACATTTCTGTCGCGCCGCAATTAAAGGCCAACTTGGATGTAGTTACTTTATTTCTTCGCAAACTAAAAACGTTTGAATTTGTTCAACTTCCCATCCCTCTCCACCGCACGCAAAAAATCTAAAAACGACAATTTTTTCCAATAAACTTGACCAACTCACCGTGTATGTATTCCATCTGAGGCGCTGATATGTTGAACTGTGCCAGAAACAGTGGCTCTTGGTAACCCTGAAATACATTTAAATTGTGAACCATTTTTAATTTTGAAAGGAAGGCTAATAAGGGCCGCAAACCGCGGGCTACAATAAGTAAAACTCTTTTTTCCCACCAGAATTGTCTCCTTTCTTTCCATAAAAAACTTTCAATTTTGCTCCTTTTCAATAAAACTTTAAAACACTGCAACCATATTCTTTGAAGCAAAACTAGAGTGATGTGAAGAAAAACGTTTAAATTTCGTGCTTCTTGATAATTTTGTTCTAAAATATTTTATTGTTCCAATCTACAATGAAATGGGGCTAGGAACTTTATACCAGTACCACATTTTTAGTTCAGCCAATTTTACCCGATGGATATCTTCTGCGGCTAGTGACTGTTTAAGCATCTTTCAAAAAAAATGTATGACCCTTGTATGATTACCAGGAAATCATGCAAATCATATCTGACCTTGTCTTTTTCCTAAGAAGTCTGTAAAATAAAATACTCTTCAATGGTCATAGAACTTGGAGGAACAATAATTGCCGAAATTTCCAAGTCTATTACTTCTTCCGTCATGTTTTGAGACCAATCTATATGACTCATTGAAGCTCGTTCTGTGATAAAATTATGTTTTCAGTCGTCTGTTATAAAATACATCTTAGTGTCAGAACCCTCGAATATTTGATTGACTTCAATTAAAGGATTAGAGGAAAATAGTAAAATTTCAATTAGCGATCGTTTTTAGGTTTCTCTTAACATAACTTATGTTTTACGTCATAGTTCCCATTTGTTAGCTTGGAACCATTTATCATGTTTCGGTTAGAAAATTGCGACATTTTACCCTGCGCTATACACGAACATGTGCTGGCAAAAATTTTCTCAGGGTTACACTTTTGTTCGATATCTCCATGTTTTTAGATAAAAAAAACACTGGTTTTCTTTAGTATTATCTGAATGGAATACTTCTCTGTTTCATAGAAAACTCCTCGCCTTTTGAAATCTGAAGCTTGGAGGTTTTGCGATAAAATTGTTAGAGAAACATGATTCGAGATATGATGCAAATATTTTTAAAGTTGTTGTCATTTTTATAGAAAACAGTCCATCACGATTATTCTGAAAATAAGCAGATCATCGCATTAGTACACAGCTTGTTGTCAAGAATTCCATAGCAGAATTTTACTTTTTAAATAGATCCGAGCTTCACACCGTGCTACGGTAAAATTTAAACTTAATTTTTCATGCATTGCTTATGCTTTTAAAGGTCGGAACATTATGTGCAAACTCACATAACCAATTCTCCTCGTAATTTTTTTGTATTATATTGCGACAAAAGAATTTCCTTCCTCCATACAAAAACGTCGATAACAACGTAATAACGACCAAACCGACCATTAAAGATATTTCAAAGTTTTTGTCAACAGGAGACAAATATTTGGGTCCTTCTCATTATAGTTCCCCCCACCCACGAAAGTATATTCCACCCGCATTATGGTATAATTATCACCATTGGGGGGCTATAGGTTATTTGACCACTATATTTGGGGCGGGGGCTATAAAAGACCTAAACATTTCAGCATCGTTTGCATGATTCATTCACCAATAACTGAGGAACGTATCAGTTTTTTAAGTTTTTTCTAAATTTATTTATATATATATATATATATATATATATATATATATATATATAATGGATTAATACAAATCTTTGTTATCAAACTTTGGTTCGGAATCAAAAGTTTTTGCTCATTAAAATTTCAAATAAGGAATTGTTTGTTTTGTTGAAGAATTCTTCATTCTTCTCAATCGCTCTCTATAACATCAGTCTTGTTATCCTTAAATTTCAGAATTTTTCTCTTTTCAATCTTCATTGAACTCTTGAAAATTATTGGGTGAGACAATACTAACAAAAACGAAAGTCATAACTGATGCTAAATAATTCACCTACCGGTTGGACAACTTCGAATGAGGGGAAGTTGTGGTCTGCTAGGAATCCGATGTTGATAGCGAATCCAGCCATGTCTATTGCATACTTCCTGTTTGCATACCACGATGTTTGGAAACCCACAACCTAGATAGAAGGCAAATCTTGCTTTGAAAGGGTCAACACTTCGTATAAGAGTAAACACCGGAGACTTAGCCACTGGGAATACCGGGGGGGGGGGGGGGGGGGGGGGCAGTAGCCAGCAGTGATATCGCTTAAACGGATTTCATGATGTATACCGGTCAAACGATAATTTTGCATAAAAAAGACACGTCTACAATTGCTACAAATTTCGTTTGAGAGCTGACCTAAATGATTTCACGTACCGTATTGTTTTCAACTATAGGCCCTTCGAATCTCGCATTTGCAACATTGCCCACGTTGAAAACTGATATAGTTTTAGTGCCTTTCAGTAAATGCAGAAATGTAGAGTCGAACGTGTTGTCATCGTCTGCAAAATAGACCACAGCCCTCCGGTAAGGGTTCACCCTCTTCTTTTCCAGGGCAGATTTTGTTTTGGAGTTTATTGATTTTTCCGCACTTTCGTATAAATTGCGAACTGTTTCCAGACCCAGATTGCGCTGGCTTCGACCTCTGAGGCTGGAGTATTTTGGATCTGTTTTGGCGGCTGAGTAGAACAAGTACCTGCAAAATTTAAAATTTCAAAAAAACTGTCAAACCAAAAGTTAAATATTTGATAAAATAGCGATAAGATTTTCGCTGAGAAAACGCTAAGATATGTACCAACTTCCAAGACATTAGCGTAAACTTCAAGAAATTAAGGATTTTATCACGATCTTATCAAGCATTTCAATTTCTATCCGAAAAACCAATTTCTTTAACAATTATCGGCGAAATTAGCGGCGAGTTATGAGTTGCTATTTTGAGCGCCAAAATATTTCCCGCGTTTATACCCGGGTCGAGATGTTAAGCGGATGCAAGCGGAACATTTCGTAAGAAATGCGCTGAATGCGCTGAAAGTTTAATTTTAGTTTCTGAATGCGCTGAATAAAAATACTTTCAGCACTGTACTGAAGTGTGCTACACTCAGTAACACTATTTGATAATCTTAGTGCTATTTTGAGAACTTACGTTATAGTGCGTGAAGCACAAACTTGATTTGGACAGAGTCCATTTTAACGTGTGAACAAATTACTAAGTAGTTTTGAATAAGCTACTATTTTAAGATCACTAACTAAAACTGAGAATACTATGACGTGATATTATCACGCCACACAGATAACACCAAGTTAACCTTGGTAACTCTGTCGACACTGTTATCTCTATCCAATAGGATACAAGAGAACCACGTGTCCGCAAGTATAAAAGGAGCTTGCACGCTCAACTACCAGCACAATTTGGTCCCTGATAACTTCTGAATTAAAATCAAAACTCCCGTATTGCCCCCTTTCTCAATCTCAGATTACTTGAGATATTTTTCTAACTTAGAAAATTTTGTGACTTGTTCTTAACTAAGAACTCTCTAAGTCATAAAATATTAACTTAGCACAAAATTGGAAATCAGGTAAGTTAAACTTAACTACTCTAAGTTATAATTTAATATCTCTTAAACTCTATCTAAGTTACAAGTTAACTTAGAATAATTCAACCTGTACTATCTAGTGCTATCTTAGTCTTAATAACTTTAATTATTCTATCCCTTCATGCTCGGTTCATAATTGATGCTGTTTAACATAACTTATTAATTCATATTTGCATTTAACTTTCTTTAATAACTATATACCAAGAGTAGAACTAGGGGTTGAACTCTCAAGTTATACATGTGGTCCCGCACTTAACCCCGTCGTTTAAGTATCTAATGTACGGACTAGCAGTATAAATGGTGGTCCCAGAGAGGCTACTTCAATTTAACTTGTTCATTTAATATAGAGAGGCAACTTTAATTTAACTTGTTCATTTAATATAGAAAAAGCATTCTCAATTTAACTTGTTCATTTAAACTATCAGAGAAGCCTGCCTAAATTTAACTTGTTCACTTATTGTAGAAAAGCCATTAAATTAACCTGTGTAAGTTAACTAGTCAAAGGGCTTCTCACTAAAATCCTTTTTTGATTTTGATTTAAACTATTCCTCTGTTCTTAATAATTCTAATACAATAACTTCAGTCCTTTAAACAATGGCCAGTCCTGGTGGTAGTACTCCTCCACCTGCCGTTACTCCCCCACCTGAAACTCCCATAACACATCCAAATCTTTCACTTGTATCTTTTTCAGGCAATGATCCTAATCAGGATGCCACTTCTTTTTGGAACTCTGTAGAAAACAAAATACTCTTTTCACTAGGAACTAGGCCTACAGCACCCGCTGCACAAACTAGCTATGATAAAAGGCAACAATCCTTATTCGGCTCACTTTTAACTGATACAGCACTAGAATGGTTTGAAAGTGAAGTCACAGATGCTACAGATTGGAATACTTTAAAAGATGAATTTATAAAAAGATTCACAGACGGTAGAGACCAATTTAGATTTAGACTTGAGGTTGAGAACACATTTAGGCAAGAAGGAGAATTAATAAAGAACTATCTACATAGAATAAAGAGTGGAGTTGATAAAGGTTGGCCAGAAAAGATACCAACAAGTATTGAAGGAGATGACAATATAAGGAAAGAAAAAGAAATCCAACAAAGACAACGAAGTCAGAAATACATAGATTTTGCTATAAGAGGACTAAGACCACAAGGTTTAAAACGCAAAGCGCACGAGAAACTCATTGAGAATCCTTCCATAACTTGGACACAGTTTGTTGATCACTTAGTCGTGAAAGACTTAACATTTTCTGTAACAACAGAATCTAGTGGAGCTACAGGAATAGAAAAACTTAAAACACTCGAGAGCAAAATTAACAATTGAACCAGTCTTTTCAAAAGCAATGAAGTGAATGCTATTGATACTTCTAGGCCAAGAGACCCTAATATAAAAGGCAGACCTAACAGTATTGCAGTGATTATTGCAGAAGCAATGGTCATTCCATCTCTAGATGCACAAAGAAACAGATAGATGATAGTGTTAACAAATTGAGAAAGGAACTAGTTGAACCAAGGAGGCCAAATATAACATTCTCTAATGATTATAGAAAGAATAACCGAGGCAATACAAGATTCAATGGTCCTAGAAACCAAGGCTATCAACCAAGAGGTGGCTACTCAAACTATAATCCTAGGTTCAACAAGCCTAACTATCAACCACAAAATACATCTTTCAGCAGTTATAGCAATAGATTCACTCAGCCATACGAACAAACCTTCCCTCAGCAAAACACATATAAAAATAATGAACCAAATCTTGAACAACAATCACCATCACCACAACAACAACAGCCACAACAAAGTGCTAGCTTCTATACACCAAATAGAAATAACAATCTACAACAAAGACAATCAAAACCCAACAATATTCAACAACAACCAAATCAAATAAGTTTCGTTGAAGGCGACGATGACTACGTAAATGCTATAACAGACTTCTTTCCTTTAAACTTTTGAAGTCTCCGGACGCTACTAAAGAAAGTAGTACTAAGTCAAGAATTTATCTCAATTTATATCACTTTGCCACCGGAGACATTAAAAATAATAGTGGTTTAGAAGTAGAATTCATGATTGACCCAGGATCAACCTGCACTATTATCAATCATCCTACATACCTTGCACTAGTAAACCTTGGACAAAATTTGCATTTACAAAATACAAATTGTGATTCAAAAACATATACTGGTTCATCAATCAGAATGCTTGGCTACACAACTATTCAATCTAGCTTCGAAACTGACGGTAAATATACAGTCCCCCATAAAGTATTCGTTACTAAAGAACAGAGACAGAACATAATAGGTATTGATTTTTGTCATTTGTTTTTAAAAGCACTTCACTTCGATATCCCCGCAGTAGAATTAAAAACTGAGAGAGAAACCTAATTTGCTACGGCTCACTCAACAATGAGAAAGATTATACATACATAACTGAGATGACTGCTTTAAACATAGCTCAACCAATCTTTCTACAACAGAAAAGTACACAATTGCATAAGCAAAAGCACCCCAGTCAAGCCTTATTTCCACCAGGAACATACTTCATGCCCCATATTAACGTTGCAAAAACTGACCTAGTCTTTGTGAACACACTTTGTCCACAACCTGAAGAATTTCTACCCATATTTATGGAGAATCAAAAGAATCACCCAATACAGATAAATAGAGGAATAATAGGTTATGCTATGTGTGACATAACCGACAAACCTATACAAAGATACAATATCAAAAACTGTGCCGAATTTACAAGTACAATACTAAACGAAAGTGAGGACTATAACAGTTGCTTCATACTGAACTCAGTAGTAAACAATTTACAAGAAGGACAGCAAATCCCAACTAATTCTTGCATTAGATATATAGATTTTCGTACCCAACCTATATTTGACTCTAATATGCCTATAGCGCACACGATATCCTCAGATGCAGAAATGAGAAAAGGTTTTGCTAACACAATCTCAAAATAAATACCCTTATTAAAGGACTACTGTAAAAGTAGAAACTGTGATATAGGTGACATAATAACTTTCAGAGCAGATAATAACTTAGTATATAATCTCATCACTAAGGCTAATCATTATGAAAAGCCAACAATTGATACAATCAAAACAACACTAATTGCTATGAGAGATCATGCACTAGGACTAAATTTACGCTGTATAGCGATGCCAAAAATAGCTTGTGGTTTAGACGGAATGGATTGGAGAGAGGTATCTTCTCTAATTGAACAAGCATTTAAGAATTCAGGAATAACTATCTATGTGTAAACAAGCAAAGATGATATTGATAAACTACAAAAAGTAGAAACCAATACACTAGAACAGGAAGAGGTGCTCGAAATTATTGAGAGTGAGTTAATAGAAAAATGCAAAGAAGATGAGAGAGAACTAGCCACAGACTTCTCTACCGAAGCAAAAGAGTTATGTAGACCTAAAGTCAACGAACAGTTTCCTAAGTTTAGAGATAAACTACAAAGCAACCGAATCATAAATAAGGCAGTTAGTGATTTTGTAATTAAGCAAAATAGAAATACCGTTCAAGACATAGAGTATCTAGAAAGGTTCTTAGATAATTTTGATTTCACGCAAAGTGATTTGACTGATGATGAATTGTTTGAGTTGCTAGAAATAATACTTCAGGATAATGATGTCTATTCACATCGTTAGTATCATATTGGCAAAACTAAACATAAATTCCATTTACCCCTAAAGAAAGACGCAACCTTTAAAAAGCAACGACCAAGCAAAATACCCATTCATCTCAGAGATAAATTAGAAAAACTAATGGACGAATTAATTCAAGCAGGGATAATCAGAGAACTCAATGAGAACGATGATATGAATAGTTGGTTTGTCAATCCCGTCATCATATTACCTAAGAAGGATTATGTAAAACTAGTCATTGATGCTAGATACCTAAACTCTATAACTGATACAAGTAATTCTAGTTGGCCACTCGAACCACTAAACGTTCTAATGACAAGGATAACCGGAACTATATTTACAAGTAGTGACTTGTCATCGGCTTATAATCAAGTACCACTAACTGAAGATACACAGAAAGTTACAAGTTTTATTGTAGGAGGCAGAGAGTACACCTATCAAGTAGGATTTTATGGTCTTAAACCATTACCCAGTTTCTTTAGCAAACTAATGCGTTATGCATTTGGAGCTCTTATAAAGCGTAAACAAGCCATAACATACATAGACGATACTTTATTGCAAGCTAAAGATAAGCGAGAAATGTTCACAATAGTAAGAGAGTATCACTCTTTGCTTCGAAAGGCAAACCTTAAAGCAGCCCCCGATAAAACAATGATTTTCTTACGAAAAGTGAGATTTCTAGGACATGTTATATCTAAGGACGGACTATCGCCTATTGCTTCGCGCATAGATGATATTAGAAACCTAAAATCGCCAGAGTCGAACACAGAAGTCTTAAGAGTTTTAGGAATGATGGGTTTCTATCATACCTATATTTTGAACTTTCACATAGATGCAAATCCTCTATATGACTTAACTAAAGATACAACATTATTCAAGTGGTTACCAGAACACGAAAAGGTATTCACAGACCTTAAACAAAGATTCTGTCACGATATTTCTAACGCGTTTCCTTCTAATGACTATCCCTTTCATATACATGCTGATTCATCTAATTTAGGAACAGGTTGTGTTCTTATACAAGATTTTCCTGATAGAAAACGTATGATTTCAGCAAACTTGAGAGTATTTGATAAAGCTGAACAAAAGATGTCCCCTCAACATAGAGAACTATGCGGAATAATATCTGCATTACAAACATATGAATTTTATGTGATTGGATCCCCTTTTCCAATTTACCTATATTGTGATCACAGACCAATTCTATTTCTTTGGTCACGACGAGGAAAAATGTCACATCGTTTCTTTAAGTATCAAGTTGTAATAACTAAGTTCCAAAACTTGCAAATTATATACACTGAAGGCAAAAACTTAGCGTTCCCTGACATTCTTAGCCGATACGTTTCTTTAGCAGATGCTAAACTTTATCAACTAGAACACAAAGTGATACCTAAAGATATAAAGTTTCATATTAACGGAAAAGAAGTTAACTACTCTGTATTGCATCAAGACGATAAGGACGCATCAGCTAACGACTGTTATCCAATTATTGCTCAAGTCAAAGGCGAAAGAAAGAAACTTATTAATATAAATGATGAAGGTGACTTTAGCGTAGATGATGCACCAGACTACATAAATGAACACTGTAATGCTATACACAGTTTCTCTGATTGTTTTCGCTACGGCACACAAATAAATCAAATAAAGAAATTAACTTCAGAACTAACTAGCGAGTATGATAATCACTACTATTCCGAGATAGAAGAAATAGCGGAAATAAGTGATGACCGAGAAGGTTATGATGACCAAGATTGGTTAGAATTAGTAGAAGGTAATATTGAAAACTCACTTATTGAACAATTAGAATCTGCTAAAGCCGATTATATCAGACGGACAAAATTTAAGAAACTTATTGAACCAGAAGCTTTTCAAAACATCTCAGAAAAGGATGTCCACACAGATACATTAGATTTAATAGCTAAAGTTACAGATTTTGCAAAAAACGCTAATCTTGACACCGATAATATTCTTGAAGAACAAGTAAACGACTCCGTGATAAATAAAGTTAGAGATTGGCTAAAATTAGGCAAAGCTCCAGAAAAGGACTATATTATTAAACAATCTAAAGCACTACAAACTTATAGGAATAATTTCAACTTGTTGTTTTTAGAAAGTCAATATGATTTACTCTGTTATTCCGAACCTTGTGAAGACGGCTCTTTTGACGTTAGGATATGTGCACCACTTTCACTATTTATAAAGATATTCGAAGTCGCACATACGCATGAACTTAGTGGTCATAGAGCAGAAAGCACAACTTTCAATAGAGTTAAGCGATATTTCTATTGGCCCGGTATGTTTAAATGGATTGAAATGTTAATGCTAGATTGCTTAAGTTGCCAAACTAATAAGTCAGCAGGCAAAGACTTGAACGAAGCACCCTTAGAACCATGGGGACAATTAGAAGCTATACCCCTACATACACTTCATATTGATCATAAAGGTCCACTACGACCACTTAAAAAGGAAATAGATTTTGTCTTGTAATAGTAGACGCTTTCTCTAGATTTATACAAGTATATCCTAGCAAGAATGCTGAAGCTCTTGAAACAGTAAATCAACTAGAGAATTTTATAACTACATTTGGTATACCGCAACAAATAGTACATGATAACGGCAATGCTTTTATTAGTAATGATTTCGTTCACTACACAAATGAAATGGGAATTACACTATGCCCCCGAACTGCATATTCACCGTGGACTAACGGCAAAGTAGAAGTACAAAATAAACATTTGACCAATTACCTAAGACATTTTATTAGTAAAAGTGGATCTAATTGGTCCGAGTACACTAGTAAATTTGCATTTTCACACAATACTGCAGTAAACTACAGTACGGGATATACCCCTTATGAAATACTATTCGGAACGAAACCGCAAATACCCTTATCATTAAAGTTAGGACTACTACGAGATAATCAAAAGAAATGCACATCAGAGTATTGTAATAATCTACCGCCACACTCACATAGTGAAGAAACTTGTAATAACAAAAAGATAGAGAAATTGTTACAAAACAGATTATCTAAAGAAATGTTAAAGCGAGAGAATACATTTAAAACAATATACTCAAATACCTACACTAAATGTAGACAAACTACGAATAAAGCGCACAAGTATAGAAATAGATTCAAACTCGGAAAGCCTATACCTGAAGGTAGAAAAGTACTACTGGAAAATCACTCTAAAGGACTACCAAAGTCTAAAAAGCTACAAGAGCTACGCTCAGGACCTTACACTGTGCAACGAATGCTAACTAATACTACATATGAGATACAACATGATAAAAACAAATGAGAAGAAAACCGTGCATAGAAATCATATAGTACCTTATTACCCGAAAGAAGAAAAAATACAAGAGTTAGTTGAGAACTGTATAGTCCCAGACGATACAGATGATTATTGTACTCAATATAATAAGCATAATATAACCAAATCTAATGCTTATAGAGGCGCACAACATATTGCTATTTCACAGTGGCCCTTAGTAGAAACACAATATACTGTTAATCCTAGTACTACACTACAGCCAACATTTAACGCTGAGGCTACTCCAACAAAAGATTCAGGCTTAGAATCGCTACAAACACGAGCAGATAATACTACGCATATACAAGGCACAAGCTCTTCTAATTTTCTACCCCCACGCATTTCAACCCCCTACCCTATGCAAAACATGTATTCACCTAATAGCCCACAGCAAGAAAATTTTTCTACACCACCTGATAATACTAGTAAATTTAAAGCTACACGCAAATTATTCCCCCAAGCATCGCATAATAGCCCCACATCATCACCTCATAATTCTACACCTACAGCTTCACCTAATGTTTCTAAGTTACCAGACGCAAATGAAGTATTAAGCAGACCTCAACGTAATAGAAAAGCACCTACATTCTTTGGTGAACCTATTCCTTCTGACTTTATACAGAAACTCAAAAAGAAGTAAGAGACATAAAATCTCCTTTAAAAAATATGTTATAATAAAAGCGTTATTACGCCTAAAATAGAACAAAAATAGCCAAAATTACACTGACGATTACATCTTGCGTATAAATATAAAAATAAACAAAAAAGTTAAAATAAAGAACCTGAATTTTTTTTCCTCCCAACATTTTATTGAATGTGTTTTTCAACTAGCGCCCTCACTGTTTGCGCCATCAACGTTTGTGTCTTAAAACACAACAATTCTTCAAAATTCCAGTTCCGCAGCTGCACATAGCACTCCTGCAAAACTGGACCCGTTTTGAGGTCCCACCAAGCTGACCCCAACGCATCTAGTTGGTTCTCTAGCTTAAGTTGCTCATCCCAATATTTCTCCACATCTTCCCCACACTTCGCATAGAGACGCTGATAGAACAAAAACAAACTTTTCTCCATATATATATAAATATATCACAAATCAGAACCCTCAAAACAAACAGCCATTTAAACCCCTTCTTCTCCAATAACCCCGTGGAGGTCCACAAAATCAGAATTGTCAAGTTCACTCACATCCTTTCCGAGGAAGTACTCTACAATGTCCGATGTATCATCTGACACACACTGTGTCCTTCTCAGTTCCCAAGGAGAGTAACTCCCACGGGCACCAAGGATCCCAATAACTTCATCCCCTGTCAGCACAATTTTATATATCTTGTAGCCAACAGAAAAGAAAAACAAGTAATCCTCCGCAGTCAGCCCCGAGGTATCCCGATAGATAAAATCTAAATAATCCTTCCTCCTGATGTGCTCAGTAGAACTATTCACCATAGGCTCGCTGAACCCACTTGTCCTCAACTTCCACTCAGCCCCTCCCAAGTCGTTTCTATTCTCCTCATTGTTTCTGAGGTAGTTTACTGTGTACCAGTTCATGATGCAATAAAGAAGAAGAAAGAAACGAAAAAAAATAAGAAATGAACAAAAAAGAAAATTAAGAAGAAACAAATTAAAGAAGGAACTAAGATTAAGAAAATAAAAGTTAAGGAAAGGCTAAAAGAACTAAAATTGAAATTAATGGTCAAGAACGAAATAAAAAAAGAAAGTTAAGAAGAAGTTAAAGGATTGAAATTTAATAGTCAAGAGAGATCAACTGTATAGTATGAACATTTAAGGCAAAAAGCAAATAGCCCACTCAACACAAATCGTACATAAAGCACGCAATTAATCACCATTGCAAGCTGTTACACACACATAACTTCTCTACATGTTTAATACTCAAACACTTTCAACATTTACACAAACCTTTTATTGCAAACTAACGCTGAAAACACATGTTACCCAAAGCACAGCTAAGTAGAAACAAGTCCCACATGAGCAAATAACTTATCTAAGTTAAATACCTTAAGTACAGAATTTTGTCCCTTACAAGCTATATACCCCACACTAACTCAGGAATGCACTAAATTAGTCAGGAAACGCGAATTTAAGCAACCCACATAGTCAACAAATAGAATTAACTTTACTAGTTTAAGCACCCAAAGAATGTTTAAAATAAACATTAGAACAATTGTCAACAAAAAACTAACCGCAAATTTAAATCCCCCACGTAAGAATTATGTCACCTAAGCGCAAACTTTACTCAACCGTCAGAAAGAGCTATAGCTTGATCATTTTCCCGCTCAACATTCCATGCACAACTAGTTGAAACCTTCTTTAAATTTAAGTTGAAACACCAGAGTAACCCAATTTTCGCATCCGTAAAAAAAATTACAAAACCCCAAGCGAACCGCGATTCGCAGTGCAGTAATTTTGGCACCATTCGAAGCGCGAGTATTTGTTTCGTGTTTTAAACTACTTTCCGGACCGCTCGTGACAACACTATTCAAGATTAATCACCATCCAATCAGATTTTGAGCAAACAATTCAGAGCACACAAAAATTGGTAACTTAACCCTGAAAACCACTATTTAAGAGCCTTACCCAAATTCAAAATCACTTTTCTCAGTTACCTTCTGAAATCAATCACTTCTTTCTCTCACAAATTCAGCTCTAACTTAACCATCGCTCTCTCTCTCTCTCTCTCTCTCTCTCTCTTTCTCTGTCCCAATTTCTATCTTTTTGCATTTTGCCCCTTTCAACTAATAAACTTAGAAAACTTAGCAATTTTTCAAGCCTTCCAAATTGTGACTAACAGCAAATACTTGTCACAACCCATCCCCACAACACATATACCAGGTATCTCAGTTCAATATTAATTCTCAATCAATAACTATAGCAGGAGTTTATATCTCTTTAGAGACTGACAATTCAGAAAGTTTCTAGTCCCAACAAACACTACCTACACTAAACACTTTCATCACCAGTTAAACACACCACAATACACCACCACCGTAAAGACAATCAATCCTAATATATGACCAAAATCTCATTCGACCAAAATGATTTTCTTATTTCTCTTTCTATCAACCCTGACACACTTGTGAAAGTTTCCATTAAAGCAAATCAAAAGCTGAAATTTAATAGTGAGTTTAACACCTTAACCAGTTGTCAAATTTCTAACAAAGTAAGAACTGTAGTATTCTTTGCTACTAACTCTAACGAAGACCCTATTGCTGTCTTCTGGGGAAAGTATAACCCTCAACAACTTAACAGTTTATTACTTCAAATTCATTCTTCAAGCCTAGTTGACTTCGACATTTTAAATGTCCCTTGTTTGGTTTTAGAACCACCAACTGATCAATGAATATTCCGCTAAACGATTATTGGGTTATAGCTTCAAGAACAACTTTCTCAACTTCTTACAGTCCTTATAACATCCCACATAAAATTCTGAAATGTAATAACAAGTCAGCAAAAATTGATCGATCATATATTTCATATAAAGAAAACATTGTTATTGTCTTCGTTAAAGACCAGTTTGTAAACTTAGAAATAATTGTTTATTGGACCCCTAACAAACCAGAACATATTGAACGCTTTCATTTCCAATTGAACAACAGAGACGAAATAGACCTTGATATCATCGAAGCTCCCTTTACTGTAGACCCTTAATCTATGTTACCACCTTCCCTTGAAACACAAGTTCTTACTGCCCTTGCATTCGACCCACTATCGTATATTAGAATATTCCTCTTACAGAAAATATTGAAATTCGGAAATAAAACTGTAACACTTGACAAGTGTTTTGTTTCTAATCAACAGAGAACAGTTGCATTCTTCGTAACATCAGAAAATAACGCAAAATTTGTCATATTTTGGGCACCCTATAATTCCGCTCACGTTCACGAGCTAAAATATCAGTTTACTTTCACGGATAATATTAACTTGAATTTGTTAGACTCACCTTATACTGTCTTCGTTTATTAAATGGAAGACGGCGAAATCAAGAAATCACCAGCAATAGACGAAGTAATAAACGTAAGTTACAAAAAGCTTATTTTTACATTACTTTGCTTAACTCTGTTCCTACCTGTAGCAACTGATATTGAATCTGAAATTGCTCAGCGTATTGCAGAATTAAAATTCCTAGTTGAATATAACGATTCTCACCCACACTTCAAAGAATGTGTCGTAAAATGAAATAATTGTCTACCTGAAGAAATTCCGTACCTTAAATTACTAGAGCCTCCTGAAAAGCTATTAATTTGGTCAAAACGCAACGTCCATATGCCACTATCACTGATTAAAGACCAGTTCTTTAAAGAAAAACTTACTGATAAGAAAGCGTTTCTTTCAAAAGTAGAATATTTTTTAACCTACATAGGAAACCAAATTCGTTCTGTTCAGTTTCTTAAGATTATTGCTATAATACCTCTCACACTTCTCTGTGTTATAACTGCTTGCTCTGCAAAATATTTGATCTTTGTTATATTTCTTGCATTATTACTCTTAACGTCTTTCACTGACGCCAGACCAATTGAAAAGATGAGTATCTACGAAAACACAGCTCCTAACCTTCATGTTAACCACTTTGATTGCTCAAAAAAGATCTCAAACCAGATGTATTCTCTCAACAAAGTAGCACCTTGCGAAATTCGCCCTGATAAAATTAGCACTAATCAAGCACGAGTCACTCTCTACCAAAGAAATTATAAAGTTAAACTAGAAGCAACTATGTGTAAAGCAACCCAACAGCAATTACGTTGGTTTTGCGATTCTTTTGACTCTAGCGGCATAGATGCCAGACATAATACTATCACTACTTCAGTTAAGCTTGATGCTCAGAAATGCAAACTTGCAAAGGAAAGAAAAAAGAAAAAACTTTCCTCTTCTTCTAATTCAGTAGAATTCGATTTTGACAAATCTTTACTCTCAAACTTTAACTCAGGCGATGTTGGAACTGGAAACAATGAATGTAACTCCCGAGGTTGGATTACACACTACACTTATGAAACATATATGCAAAATGTTAGCCTGAATGTAAACCTTAGAGATGGCACAGTTAATAACTGGCAAAATATACCTCTACATTGTCCTTTATCAGCCGGAGGCTGCGATTCTACATCTACTGATCCATTCGCATACACTTGGGATGAACCCAATAATTGTCTTTTCACTATAATTCGCACTTTTGACGCTCAAATGATTAAAGCTAATGACAAATACTACATAGTAAAGGATCCTAAATTTACTTCAGCTAAGTCAGATTTCGACTTACAAAGCTTTATGATCCAAGTTTATAATAAACCACAGTCTTTATGTAGTCATCCACGAATAGTATATCCTACGCCATATGATTCTCTATACATTAGTCTTCGTGACGGATTTGATATGAACACTGGAGAACCCATTCACAAATTTAAACCCGATACTGCTGCTATAACTCAGAAAAATAAATTCTATTCGAGTGACAATAAAACAGTTGATACAACATATTCTCAAGTTTATGAAAGTATTGATTTCGAAGCACATCTTGGAACAAAAATTGACTATTTGCACTTTAATAATCTTCGGCAACTTCAAACTTCTACTCTAGAGCTATTAAGAAATGACTGTGAATTAGAGCGCTCAACTATTCTTAACACTTTAATGATTTCTCATGAAAATCCGCGTTTAGCTGGATATACCTTAACAAGAAACAGATATATGTTTCTCAAAACAAATGGCAATGTTGCCTGGCTATATAATTGTCCTGAATTTCACTCACCCTTACAGATTCTTAATAAGTGCTATAATCGAATACCAATTCTTTATGAAGATGAAATTCATTTCGTTGATCCGATTTCTAGACAAACTTTCACTGAAGCCGAAGAACAATTGTGCTCTGATAAACATTCAAACTTATTTCAACTAGATGTTGACGATGATAATTCATGGGTTGAGCTAACCCCACAAATCACAAAAGTAAGAGGACCTGCACTCTTCAAGCCACACATAGTTATTCAACAAATTGCGAATGTTATTACTGCGAGTATTTATGCTTCTATCTATACATATAAAGAAATGATGTCTTTCTGGAAATCAATAACTTTCAACTCCAATATGAAAGGAGTTCTCAAACACTTCACTAAGTCATTAATAGATAGCAGAGAATCATTTTCAAATATTTCAGGCACGAATTATTATAACTCTAGAACTATTTATCTAGATTCATTCATTTCACCGGACTTCTTTAATAATCAATTTGTTGAAACCTTTGGTAAAATACAATATATAATTGAGCGATGCGGAATATTCTTTGCCGCTTTCTTATTCATTAAGCTACTCATCGACATAGTCTTATGCTTAATTCGAGCAATGCAAATTAACAAAATTACAGATGCATCTATTCATTTTGGTAAGTTACTCTTTGCTGCCACATTTGACTTAATGTCAGTTCCAATTTTGACATCTATCTATCAAGCAACAAATTCTGATAATAATAACACTGATGAAAACAGAGAACGGACAATGCAAGTTCCAAAAACCGAAAATATTAATATTAGAGAACGAGTTATTCAAACTCCACCTTATGCAGAAAATATAGGCTTACAAGCTTTAAGATTTGAGAATAAAAGTGGTTACCCAAACCTACATGATGAGAATAAAAAAGACGAAAATAGAAACGATCACAACGTTCCTACGTCTCCAGTATAGGATTAATTCCTCTATTACCTTAATATCATCAAACTATATGATGATAATACAGACTGACTTCAAAATTACTACTGATTTACTTTGAAAGAGAATACAAAAAAATAAGAAAAAGAGAATACTAAAAAATAACTTCAAAAAATATACTCTAAGAATAGAATAAGAGTAGAGAATACTTGATATTTCAGGAACTTTCTTCAATCCCTAACGAACTGATACCAGTCTTTCAGAAGGAACCATCAAGTGGTTGGCCCGAACACAATACACAATCAACTTCTAAACCTCAATCTGGAGTTAAACAACTTGACAGACTAGTACAACCCACAACTCACGTTACTCCATCTACAACTTTTCTCTCAACTATCAAGATTTCAGCAGTACAAACTCAAGCAACTAGTGCAAATTCATCAACGACGGTTACATCATCCAAGAAGAGAACTAAAACTGCAGATACAATTGCAAAGAAACAACCACGTAAACAATTCATTAGAGAGACATTCAGCCCAGCGACACCGCTAGAAGTAAATATAACCAAGACAAACAGTACGGCACCCAACGTCTTAGCAAACACTACAACTACTCAATCGTCACGACCAAACTTCCTTAATCTTCATCATTACACAACTACCCCCCTGCAAGACCGCCTACAAAAACAACATCAAGCTGAAATACAAGCTAAAACCCCCGGTTTTAGTGGACACCCGAACTACGATACAAATTTAATCTACCAGTTGCAACCCAACATCAATAGATTCAATCTCATTGGTTATTTGTCAAACAAAAATTCTTATCTACTAACTAATCACAACCTACAAGAACAAACAATACAAGTCCCGTTTGATAATATTACAGCAAACCTCAATCCTCAGCTTGATACCTTCACCTATCAGGTACAGCAAAACTTTCTGACAGAGAGACAACGCTCTCAACAGCTCGAATAACGGATTACTGAGCTCCAACTGGAGATCGCAAATCTGAAGCATCAACTCCACATCCTCCACTCATCACGTTGAGCACTCACGGAATGGAATAGATAAATTTGTGGTTGTTGATGTTCAGTACTTCCTTCATTGCTTCTTCTTCTTTCTCCCGCGGTGAGGAAAATTATTCGTTAGTTTAAACGCCTAATTATTAGTCATTTTGATTACCTTACTCTCTTTGAATCCATTACTCACATCAAGTAAAGTAATCCGCATTGAAACTATCTTCAATGATTACAATTAGCGCAATTTATGGTGAACAATGAGTCCATTCTTATCTTTAGATTGCAGATTTGGTTTGTTCTCGCTTCTCTAAGAAAATCTATTCTTTATCTTTACCGGTTTATCTTGCTTACGACATCACTCGATTGTTCCATCGAATTCCATAATTTATTTAATGTCTTACAACCTTTCAGTAGACGTTAAATATTTCAAAACATATTGTGATCTCGCTGAATTTATTCAATCGCAAGTTATTAAAACTTCGAAAACATTCTTAGTTGGAAATAAATTCTATACCCCATTGTCAGTTCATTGGACATTTGAGTTACAGGAGATTATCTTATTCTTGCAAGATAACAATTCCAATGAAATTGTAGTTTATTTTCATCAAATTCCTGAGTACGATTTATTTGAAATTCTAAAACTTATTCATACAGAAGAAATTCTTAACATCAATAATCTAAACTTTCGACCGCTCACTTACTTCAATTAATATGTTAATCTTCAATACTTCAGTGATCACGAATATAAAAATGTTACAACCCTTCGTTAACAGGTTTGCATTCATCGCCATCCGCCATTTATAGTTTAAGGACTATTTGGATCTTCCTGTCAATTCCTTTCAAAGATTAATGGGTCTTCCATTCTCCCCATTGACATTAAAATTGAATTACTGCATTATTCAAAATGAACACATATTTTGAAGGAGGTGTTGATATCGAATGGTTTAAAGATTATTGTCAACTCTCTGATCATGTTGAATCCGCTGGGGTTAACTTTTCTGAACAAATTATTTTTGACGATAAAGTTTTCAGAATCTCCGAATTATATTATTCTGAATTTCAATGCGAAGTCATTTTATTTCTTGAATACTTTGAACAAAAAGATTGTTATTTACTTTGAATCAATGACGAAAAGCAAGAATAATTATTTCATGAAGCTAATTCATAATGATCAACCAAGTCTAAATATTAATTCCATAAACTATAGCTACAAAGCTTACTTCAATTGATTTATTCTTCAACAATACTCAAATAAAGATGAATTACGAAACGGAATTCTTTATTTGGGGGAGTTATTTCAACAACACTAGCCCTTATGGTGTTGTGCGCAGTCATTTTAATTTCCCTATTCATTTACCTCGCTTGTCATTATAGACCATTAACTTAACCAGTATATTCTTCAACTTATATTATTCTATTATTCAACCTCAGATGTACTAGCAGCACAATTTTATAGAAAAACTCCAAAAGGTCTATTATAACGGCCAGCCAAAAAAATTGGATCTATTATTTTGTACAGGCCTGTATCTTAGGACATCGTCAACCCTTCTTCAAGAGAGAACTCAGAAACAAGAAGCTACGATGAACTTTAGAACTTTAACCAAGTAATCTACCTCACAAACTTTAAATGCTTGATTAGTATAAAATTAAGCTAAATAATTTATTCGATTATGTAAAATTTGATGTTTTGATTTAATACCTATGGACCGGGATGGGATGTACTGAAGTGTGCTACACTCAGTAACACTATTTGATAATCTTAGTGCTATTTTGAGAACTTACGTTATAGTGCGTGAAGCACAAACTTGATTTGGACAGAGTCCATTTTAACGTGTGAACAAATTACTAAGTAGTTTTGAATAAGCTACTATTTTAAGATCACTAACTAAAACTGAGAATACTATGACGTGATATTATCACGCCAGACAGATAACACCAAGTTAACCTTGGTAACTCTGTCGACACTGTTATCTCTATCCAATAGGATACTAGAGAACCACGTGTCCGCAAGTATAAAAGGAGCTTGCACGCTCAACTACCAGCACAATTTGGTCCCTGATAACTTCTGAATTAAAATCAAAACTCCCGTATTGCCCCCTTTCTCAATCTCAGATTACTTGAGATATTTTTCCAACTTAGAATATTTTGTGACTTGTTCTTAACTAAGAACTCTCTAAGTCATAAAATATTAACTTAGCACAAAATTGGAAATCAGGTAAGTTAAACTTAACTACTCTAAGTTATAATTTAATATCTCTTAAACTCTATCTAAGTTACAAGTTAACTTAGAATAATTCAACCTGTACTATCTAGTGCTATCTTAGTCTTAATAACTTTAATTATTCTATCCCTTCATGCTCGGTTCATAATTGATGCTGTTTAACATAACTTATTAATTCATATTTGCATTTAAGTTTCTTTAATAACTATATACCAAGAGTAGAACTAGGGGTTGAACTCTCAAGTTATACATGTGGTCCCGCGATTAACCCCGTCGTTTAAGTATCTAATGTACGGACCAGCAGTATAGCACCTGCCAACATTTTCTCACAAAAATTCAGCACATTTTTCAGAACATCAATTACATAATTTCTCTACTTACAAAAATTCGGAATTCAACACATTAAGCGGATAATTATGTACTTCTCCGCTGAAAAATATTTTCTTTCAGTGGCTGTCAGCGCATTTCTTACATGATTTTCAGTAAAAATCTCGACCCGGGTCCGCAATAGTTACAACGATATTCGATTTTGTATTGAACAATTACTTTTGTGACCGGTGGGTGCCGCGGACCTCCTGCCTGTTAGAATAATGTTAGAACTATCTAACCCGGAGGAGAAGTCCTTGAGGTACGAGTGAACAAGTGGGTTCGTATCTGTGGCATCCTCAATCACGACCCAGTCACAGTTGGGCACAAGTTGCAGGGTCTGCTTCACCCTCATCAAGTCTGGCACCTGGGTGCTTCTTTTATACGTTGGGGTGATTACAATCAGTCTGTGGGTCCTGAGAGGATCCGTTTTGGTCGAGTCCATAGATGAACCAGATAGACTGAAACAAAACAAAACTGAATGATAGAAATATCGAGTGTATTCTCATTTTAAAAAAGAGTGGACAACCCGCTATTCCATTGGCCCTCGGACAGCCGCTTTCATTCAAAAGTCGGCCCTGAGTCATGATCAGACTACCCCGGTATGGCCTGTTAAAAAGCGCGATATCCAGCCCTATCTAACCCCCGTCCCCCCTCCCAATATGCACTATAATTGGCTCATCATGAATAGAAGTCTCAACACGCCATAAAAATGCAATTGGAAGTGATCGCTTAAACTGAACTGAGATTTGTAAACATAGACGAAAGAAAGTACAATCTTTGATCTTTAAAAATGCAGAAAATTAATTGAAAAAATAGAAATTCACAATATAAACAACCTGCCTAAGGTGCACCTGGGAATTGATATGAAACTATCACAGCCAAAAAGGATTTCAAATTAACCGGATCATATTATAATAAAACATGATGGAACAGCCAACTGTCAGTTCGAAACCGAAAATGGAATAAATTGGGCATTCTTGTATTGAGTATTTTGACACATTGGATAAATAAAATTTTTGTAAAATGTCAAGCAACCAAAAAATATCAGTTCAGTACAAAAATTTATTTCAACACGTTTTACAATTTGTGATAACGGATGACTATGGGCTATTTATCGTGTCCCCGTGAAAGGCATTGTACAAAAATAGTTTTCTTGGCACACAGGATTTAAATTTTGCGGAAATAAATATAATTTAACAACTTTTTTAATGAGAGTACATGCGTGAACAAATTGACAAGAGGTAAAAAAGATCAAATTATGTGATCAAAAAACAAACACAAATTCAAAAATAAAATAACAAGAGTAAATACCAAAAAAGCAGCATTTCGACGTTTGGAAGATGTTCTCAAATTCTGCTAGTTTTATTTAAGGAAACAGTAACGAAAGATGTGTGATAACCCAGCTTTTTATGTACCCACTAGCAATGTTCTGGCCGCATTTCTAGAGATAGTAATTATTTAGCAGTATATGGAGTTAGCTAATATCGCAGGTAGCTTGTTACAGTTGGTAGAGCTCAAATTACCGGCTGCTGCCTTGTGTCGTAGTTACCATAAGTTCAGTTGGCTATTGAGTTGTCTGGGACCAACTTGCTTGAGAGGGAAGTAGCGTAATAAGCCAGCTTGTGGTGTATCAAGCTAACTATTTTGTTACTTCAGTAAAACTTGGGTGCAATGACAGCAAACCTGACCCGGGTTCTGGAGATAGTAAGTTTGGTTCGCAAAGCTCTGATTTGGTTCTTTAAAGCTATCGCGACTTTCAGTTGGCGCGAGACAATATTCGGGGCTACCGACAAGACGTCGGAAAAGTCAAGTTCACACCAAAAGGCTCGAAAAAAGAACATGTTGTCTCGTCAGTCTTCTTGATTTCAAGCAATTCGGACTAGCAAATGAAAAAATCTTGAGGGAGAAGTGTGACGCCCCTGCTATAAACTCATATTAAAAATTCTACGAGAGGTTTCATTAACTGTCCTTGCTGTTTCGAAGGTGGCAAGTTAATATTGTTTGTAAATATTTTAGTTTAATAACACCAATTTCCTGCTCTTGCTTTCCAACAGAACATTTAATTTTTTACATTATTCGTCTGCTATTTCAGCCTCAATTTTGATTCCCAAACTGACCTGACAAAATCTCTTTCATCGGTTCCCCGAGGCCACCGAATCGAAGTGAGTCATTCTAATTTTTCAACTGGCAAAGAAAAGTTTTTCTAATTGTACCACAGCAGCCAACACTACTCGAACAGAGAGCAACTCATTCTGGTCTGCAACAGATTCCTATCTCATAGATATTAAACTGTTTTCTTTTCCAGTTTCAATCGCAAAATATCTTCTGCGCAATTTGTAATTTTTGTAAAAATAACATTACGCGTCAAATTGTATCCTGAAAGAGCAGAGCTCGACCAGAACGAAATGAATTCAACCCTCCAAGATCTTACAAGTCAATTAGGCAGCCTTATTTTTTTTTACCAGAACCTTATATATCCAGTCTCGCCTACGGTTTTGACACGAAATGAAACTTAATGATCGAAAATTTGAGTTGGAGAAAAAATATTACATTGAGTAAAGTTACGATTTCAAAAAGAGCTCTGAAACGTCTAAAAACTTGAATTTTGACCTTTTTTTAAACATTTTACGAAGAATTGATGTTTACAGAAACTTGTTGACTTAAGAATTGTACCTTTTGTGAGATGACAGCAGTGTATTCGCGTACGCGTCTCCTGTAAATTTGATTGACTTTGACGTTCGGAAGTTAATATTACTTGGAACCCATGGAATCCCGCAAAGGGCAATTACGAGAATTAGAGGCAGGGCTAATCTCGTGAGAAGCACCACGACGTTAAAATGTCGCAAAATTGACAACATAACAAATTCTTGCAGAATCATTAAGTTTAACCCAGAAATTTTAATTTAACGCAATAAATAAAGAGCTGAAAGTAATAATTCAATTTTAAGCTTTTCTTATCAAGATGACAAAATTCGGGCTATAATTATAAGTGGTGATTTTAAATTTGATAAATTTGAGAAATCTTTTTTGATTTTGGTCAACCAATCATGAAGTAATATTGCACAACTAACTCATCACAAATTTCATTACAAATTCACCTTTTTATTAGTTATCACATAAGTTTGTTGTTGATGATTTGTGATTCATTGTTAATGATCTCGCGACAGGAAATTATAGGTTTCCGTTGTTTTGTAAACAAACAAGGGAAAAGGGTAAATTTCCATATCACATCAATTAACATCCAATTCACCTGTTTGTTATAAGCAAACTGCTACAAATTATACGACGGGCAACACAGAAAGGAAACACACATTATTGTGAAATAATACTAGAATAGTAGTCAAAACTTGCAATTAACTAACTATTAGCAGAAATTAGTAGTCTGGTTTGAGAAAACAACTCATTTGTTTACTTAGTTTGGCGGCTTGGTCAGGTAGTGAAAGTGAATAACTAGTGTTTGTTCATTTTGTTCAGCACATAAGTACCCCCCCCCCCCCCCCCCCCAGCCACCACCCTCGCCGACTAGTAAAAAGAAATAAGCGACCACCATTTGCAAATCAATTAGTAACTAGGGCTGCGTACAAAGAAAGACCCAGATTAACAAATAGTTATTCACTTTTCACACACCATTCACCCATTTTACCCATCCATTTTCTATTTGTATCTTTGCAAACTTATAGTGAGAGTGAGCGACCTTGTGATTGCGATTACAATAACTATTGCATGGGTTGCATTTGCCATGTCACGAACGGCAAGTTTGAGTTATGGGCAAAGTAGTTAATGGAGCATTTTGTCAAAGTTTATATTAGAATGATGTGTCAAATATTTGCTTTGACATTACAATAGGGTTGATGTAATCTGAATTCGCAAAAGAAAGTACGAAAGAATTACAAAACACAACCAATTTATATTATTCAAGGCATCTATCTATACAGCTAGTTATACAGCTATAGCCAACTTTAAGTCTGCAAAAATAGCAGCCAGTTTTGGGCTATTTTGGTGAAAATCAATTTTGTCTAATAATGGATAATATTTTTCACTGTTTTATTTCAAAAAAGTGGCAATTTTGTCCCATGCTCTTTGCTACCGTTATAATAACTATCTAGTTCAGTTCTCAAATATAACATTGATGTGAACAAGTTAACAGCTTATAAAGTCATTCACCGTTTTTTCTCAACTTTTTACGGTTGAATCGCGATATTTGACCCAAGTTCTTGCGAGCTGTCGGGTGTAATCTAGGAGCTCGCCAGGTACTGCGAGGAAAATTGCAACAAAAGCTCAGCTCAGATACCGATATACAAGATAAGATATACAAGTTTTGTCTGTGCATAGTTTGTGGTTTATCAAAATTTGGATTAATTTAAAAACAAACGAGGTTTTACCTAGTTTGCTCTTGAAAAAGATTAATTAAATGTCAAAAACCATTTAATATCATTCAAGGATAATAACATTTTTGTTATGAAATAGTCTTTAAATAATCAAACAGGTCGATTTTTCTCATCTGTCACTAAATTAGAGTACAAAGTGGTTAGGATCAAATTCCGAGTTCGAAGTTCATCAATTGCCATTGAGGGACATTGGAAGTTCAATCTCTGAAAACCTGATTTTTTAGATTTATAACTAAAATTGAAGGTGAACTGAATGTCAACTTTTCCAATAGTCAGCAGCTTTATGACTTTGACGTTTTCAAAAGAATTTAATTCCGCCTACCGTCATAAACTACTGCGATTAACCAATTTCATTTTTTGATTTCTCATCTAACTTTTGCAAATTTTTTTCTGCTATTTTAATTAAATAGCTTATTTAAGGATTGCATGCATTTGTGACTGTTGGCCCATACTTTATTAAAGGTTAGAGTATGCACTCTAGTAAGTAAGTTCTGATCATAAGAGGGAGCTTAATATGTTAGCTCAATTTAAGAGAGCATAGTAGGACTCTCGCTGTGTGGACCAGTTGGTTTAGAGGAGATCACAGGTTTGCAATTAATTAAGAGATTGTGGGATCGCAACCCACAAAGGTCTCAAACTTTACTCTCACTATAATGGCGTGAATATAATAGCTGCTCTAATATAAACTGTTTTGAAAATAGAGATCAGCGGCATAAAACTGTTTCCACGTATTACACAAGCATTTACATGTTTCTAACAAATGATGAATTTGTGGAAATAAAAGCAACTGAAAGCAACGTTTTTAGCTTAAGCCTCAGAATTTTTTTACGTGCATGCCTTTCTTTGTCTTCAGAATTGGAACTATTTGACATAGTTCTCAAAAATTATCAAAATGTCAACATTTTATCACATTTTCTAATCGAAATCATGCTCATCTCAGCCACGATCAGTAGCAATAATGATTAATTTTGTGAGCTCAGTCTTAAAAAATTAAGCGTTTTTTGGCGTTTTGTTTTGCTATCAAATGGCGGCCATTTTAGGTTGTTTTTCCCTGACGAGATTGTTTAGCTGTCAAACTTTTTAAAGCAATTTGATGGAACGAGCGAGCCCTCTTGTTCAAGCAAGCTCTTTTGTATGGATTTTTGTGAACTTTGATTAATATCCTATGTTGAATTTGTTAGAAAGCATGCGCTAAAAAAATAATTTCATTACAGAAAAATAGATATTAAAACAAAATTTCAAATAATAATCATCCAAAGCAGAATAATATTCTTAACATACAATCTAAGAATTTGAAGTAAATTTTGTGAAAATTCAGTGGTTTTCAAAACTGGGATAAAGTAACAACAGTCAAATTTTTTTGTATTTTAAGAGCAAACATTTTGATAAAAACGCGCTTACTGTTAAATAAAAAAATAATTGATAAACCAAGGCGTCGTATAACAAAAGAATATTAAATCCAATTTTGTAGTTTTGATATATTCTTTATAAATCGAGATTTAAGCGCCTCGAAATGTCCCCGTGTAGATTTGTAGACGGGCGATTAATAAATCCAATAAAATGTCCTTTTCAAAAGTCATTATAATTATTTCAGGCTTCACAATTTGATGGAAATTTAGTTTCCTTTTGTAAAAAAAATGAAGTAGCTCTCTTTTAATGTAGTTCTACAATATTGTAAGGACCGAAATAAACGTGTGAAAAAATATATAGAAATTTCCAAGTTGGTAATCTATGGCACTGCTTTGTTGATATTGTATCACACGCCATCAGTTAAATTTATAATTTAGCCATTCCCAGCTGTAGCTGTCTTTTCAGTCCAGTCCAATTGTATAAATAATTCAAAGTAATATACAAAAACTGTCCGAAAGGAAATATGGAGCAGTTTATAAAAATGGACACAAATGTATCAACAAAAAATCACTGCGGTACGAAACAGCTGGAAAAACTTAATTGCTTTTATTTTTTCCCTTTAGAAAGTAAATTTGGGAATGATTATGAGGTTGAATGCAGAATGAAACTTATTTATTCACGTGAACAAAAACACATATTGTTTACAGAAAATAGCATATGGAGTTGATAAATAAACTTTGTAAAAGTAGCTCACACTGGGGACGCTTGCAGTTTTTACATCTTCTTGGCTTTTGTATATGACCCATGACTGCTTTTGCTTCTCATCCAAAAAACTTTCATTATATTTAAAAGTCATTCAGAAGCAATTCAAAATATGATTATATACATTTCACTGATGTAGCATGCAGTGGTTACAATTAAAATCTCATTCGGGATAATCCAAAAAAAATACGTATGAAAAATGTACTTAAAATTACCTATCAGTATTATTTATCTAAAATAAAAATGTTTTATGGGAGCACAAAGTCTTTTCAGACGTGCCGGAATCCAAAAAAAAAATAAAATACGTATCAAAAATCTACTTAAAATTACCTATCAGTAATATGTATCTAAAATAAAAATGTTTTATGGGAGCACAAAGTCTTTTCAGACGTGCCGGACTGTTTAAGAAAAATCATCTGAACAATAAATACTAATAAAAATTAAAAATCATTTTTTGAAATAACACAAAAAATATTCTACATCTCCGCGCCCCATTAAAAAAGGTAGTTTTAGCTGACGTTTTGAGACCCTATAACATCCTTTTTCCCTTCTTTAGAACCTTAAAACTCGGGGGGATTAGAACGCCTGTAACGGATTTTTTGATTTTGTATAATCGCAAATTCAACTCGTAACGGCAAGGTGGATGTCTTGTAAAAAAAAATCAAGTTTAAATCGAGCCTTAGTTTATTCATTCCTGGTTATGAGGACATTCTAACTCAGGTTAAAAATGGACAAATTTTTCGCTCAACCGAGCGTGAGGCGGTTTTGCCACTTTTAGTCGTTGCTTTTCAGTTAAGAATTCTACAAGTATTTTTCTGAATGCTGTAACAATTTTTTTTCATGAACAAATTCTGTCATCTAATAATTCGTTTCTCACCGGTTTCTTATCAATGGAAATTTATAACTTTTGATACCATTCCAAAGAAAATTGCACCATCTTAAGTTTCGTCTTTTATGTTTCATCTGGTTAGTGAGAAGATGCACCTTTGTTACTCAAAATTTTTAGTATATAATGAAAAAATTAAACACAAATACTCGCTAATGCAATAGAACAAAACAAAGTTGGCTGCCTGTATTATGCAGTATTTTTGGTAACAAGCCTACCCAAGTTCAGGTGTCATCCGGAATTGACCTCTGATCAAAAAGTTCCAGACGAAAGTAACCTCTGATCAGACCATCCCAGACCAAAGTATCCACTGATCAGACTAAAGTGCGCTCGAAACACGGTGTGCGCTCGAGGCGCGCTAAAAATTGTCTGATCAGACCTTGCCAGACGGGAATGACCTCTGATCTGACCAAAATCAAACCAATGTCTAGACGATTTTGCAACTCAGAGCATCATACAGACGATTGTGCGCTCAAAATCACTTCTGATCATACTATTGTGCGCTCGAAAGTCACTTCTGAGCAGACTATTGTGAGCTCAAAACTACCTCTGATCATACTCAATTGCTCTCGAATTAGTATGATCAGTGAATGGTTTTCGCTATGAACGAATTTGTTCAATTTTGCTATAATATATTCATTTCGTAAAAATTAATTTTTGCAGTATTATATTCATCTAATGAAAAGACCATTAGTTTTGCGAACAAAAAGAAAACCCAACTGTTGAGAAAAAATTTATTTATTATACCCTTAGTGCATATTTTTGACTCAATGGATGAACTTAGACAGCTTTCCATATAAAAAGTTTCCTCTTAAGGGGACCGGCATTTTCTATCAGCTGGACCCCTTTGGTTCCAACATCTCTCGGTAAAAAAAAACAAATCAAAAGAAAAAATATCCATTCGAAATGGTCTCTCATCAGACCCAGTTGCGCTCCAAATCTTCTCTGATCAGACTAATGTGCGCTTGAATCCGCCTCTGATCAGCCCAAACAATCCGGAAGTGCCTTCTGATCAGACCATCCCAGACCGAAGTGACCTCTGATCATACTATTGTGCGCTCGAACCAATTCCCAGACCCTGTAAGTTTGGTCTGGGAACACACCGAGTGCGTTGGACGTGGTCTGATCAGAGGTCACGTCCGGATGCGACTTCAACCTGGGAAAAAACGATGCGAGAACAATAGATCAAACGACAATAGATCGGAAGCAAAAATGGTACAAAAGATACGAAACGATAGCGTTCAAGTTGCATTTTATTGGTCGACCAGTTTTAAAGACTGACATAAGATCGTATAAATTGTTTGGTTGTGATTTTGCGTTTGGTGTCGACATACTCATATCATTTCCATGTCGTGGCCACGGCTTATCGAGCTTATTTGCAGTCAATTATCACAAAGTGCGTTTTTGATCCAATGTCCCAATTTTATTATTTAGCTCTATTGTCTTTTCAATATGTTGTCACCTCAGGGCTCATGGGTCAGCAGATTTGGAATACCTATATTTATGACTAAAATTTCTCGACGCCTGATAAATGCTGAATTATTTTAATTGGTAAAAAGGAAGATTGAATTTATCACTTCATCAAATGAATATTTTTGCAATGTAGTGATAACTTCCATTGAAGAACTTTAATTCCAAATTTGAAAAGTCAGGTTCTAATCAATTCAAAGCACTGAAATTCTTGTCAAAATGACAGCAAACACTTTGCATTTTTTTATTTTCTACTTCTTCCTCAATTGAAGAAAAATTGTACAATTTTTAAATATTTAATTTTAAAAACCACACAGTACACACACTAATGGTTTTGAAAGTACAGATTAAAACTGAGTATATTTTTTGGTTTTCAAATTTAATAAATCTAAATTTTTAACAAATTTTATCCCATGTATTTACAATTTTTCGTTCATAAACAACAATTAAAAAGTTTGCAATGAAATTGAGCCAAACATTTTGCAGCTAATAAACAGAAGGAGAGAGAGAGTAAACATTACAAAAATTTTGCTGTCTTTATGGGATTGAAGTTTCATATTCAACTCTGAAGAAAGAGCAAAAGATTTTCTACATTTTTTCTCAATTTTGACGTTACCAAAATATAAGGCTGAAAGCAATGGGTTAAGAATATTACGTAAAAATGTATTGAGTTTAACCATAATCTTTTTTATCTTACTTTTACTTACTTTTTTTCTTATTTTGCAAGCCAATTGGGAAATATCTGATTCTTTAATTAGTGAGCATCTTTTGAAAAAAAAATCAAAACAAAACAATTGATGATACCCACACCATACTGTTAGAAGGTTGAGAGAGAACAACCTGATGTAAATTGTGCATAAGATAAGCATGAAAAAGCTTGACAAGAAGCTCTACTTGTTCAAAGTATACTTGGCTAGAGAACTGAAGCCCTGAGGAACAAGAAAGAACCTGCGAACGGGTTATAAGAGATGCACAAGTTCGAGAACTTAAGTTATTGTAAATGGATAGTACACAAGGCTTGCAAGTAAGCGGTGCTGGTTCGAATCCAATACTGGTCCATTTTCACAGTAGTTGCACCTGCTTAGACCCCCTTGCACATACCTATTCGAGAAACAAAATAATGCACCAGCTTTTCACAGATCGAAAAAAAATTTCAGACCAGAACAATAGTGGTAGTAAAATGTCAATTGAAGCGAATCAGATTAAAAAATGTACATTCTCTTCAAATTAAAATCGAAAAACAGAGTTCTTGAGCTTGTTATCAATTATTTTCTCAATCAGCACGTATTTGTAAGATTTTTGTGCGTTCTTAAAATCTTTGAACTCTGACACTTTTAGAATTCAAGTTTTTATTTAAGTTGGTTTTGCCAATGCTCAAATGCTCAAAAATTTTATGCTCAAAACGGTAAATGCTAAAAAACGGTAATCCCTCTATGAACCAATTTAATTGTTAATAACAACAATCATATATTGTTAAATCGATGTGCATATACACTGCTTCGAAATGATTATTAAATATTACTAATTTAAAAAAAAATTGTAATAAATTTGACGCCCCTTAATAAGATGAAAATGAATGCAAATAACTGAACTAAACACTGAAAGCACAAAAAGTTTTCGTTGCTTTGAAAAAAAAGAGGAAATGAAATTTAGTATTCTCGCCACTAAATTAAGTAGATATAAATTTCTTCTTCAGTCTAATCTTCCAAGTCTCCCAGGCTTAATTCTTCATTCGAGAGAGACAAATTTAAGCCGACGATGCAAGGGCTGTTAGATCCTCAATGTTGGATGGAAATTGGGAAAAATTAAAAGCAAAACATCTACGCTTCCTTTTTTGAACTAAAAAAATAGTCAGGCGCATATGCACATCACAGAAATATTTTAACAATTTTATGATTTTTAGGTGCACACATACTCACAGCATAGTTGCTCATAAAATTTGCAAACTTAAGTTACACCCGGTTTTGAAATTGATCAAGTAGAATAAAAATGTTTGCAAATTTCTTGGTTAGATTAAAGTGAATACATCAACAGGTGGGATGTAAAAAAGATCGCAAATGTTAAGTAACAAAGAGTTTATAATAACTCATTTGAACATCGCTAGTTTTCCATTTTCATCAGAGTTAAGACATGGCATCTCTTTTCGCATTTATGCAATTCGTGGAACATCTTAAGATCTGAAGATCTCAAAGCAAATATTGGTATCAATAAATGTGGTTGTTAACACCTAAATGCAAGAATTCTCTTCTCTTGCTTTCCTTTTTCCTAAGTTTTTGCGCATAAAGACTATATCAAAAAAGATTCTAAGGTTTTTATATATGAGATTTGCTTTGATTTCGCAATTTTCTCTGGGGACTGCTCTCTGTTTGTGTTTAGGTGATCTAATACCATTTCTGTGCGCCGGGTGATTATATGATTCACTGATGTGTTAATGCATATGATGATAACGAAGAAATAAGCTGCAAAACGCTATAAGCTAGTTCTATTATGGGTGTTTGCAACCTGCTTTGAGTACAATGACTCTTACCCAGGTTGTCCCAGACGGAAAGTCGGTATGTCCAGACCGTCCCAGACGGAAAGTCGGTATGTCCAGACAGTCACAGACGGAAAGTCGGTATGTCCAGACCGTCCCCGACGGAAAGTGCCTATGTCCAGACTTTCGTGCGTTCATCAGACTCTTGGTGCGTTCATGTCCAGACTTTCGTGCGTTCATCAGACCTTTCGTGCGTTCATGACCAGACTTTCGTGCGTTCAACAAACCTATCGTGCGTTCATGTCCAGACTTTCGTGCGTTCACGATCAGCCTTTCGTGCGTTCATCAGACCTTTCGTGCGTTCATGTCCAGACTTTCATGCGTTCACCAGACTTTCGTGCGTTCACGATCAGATTTTCGTGCGTTCACGATCAGATTTTCGTGCGTTCACGATCAGACTTTCGTGCGTTCACGATCAGATTTTCGTGCGTTCATGAGAACTTTCGTGCGTTCATGTCCAGACTTTCGTGCGTTCACCAGAATTTCGTGTGTTCACCAGATTTTTGTGCGTTCACCAGACTTTTGTGCGTTCATGATCAGACTTTCGTGCGCTCATCATACCCTCGTGCGTTCACGTCCAGAATTTCGTGCGTTCACCAGATTTTTGTGCGTTCACCAGATTTTTGTGCGTTCTTGTCCAGACACCTTGAATTTTGCTCAAGATAGCAAAAAAGGCAGTGTCTCCCTATTTGTATTAAGATGTTCATGTACCTCACGTAAAAACAAGACTTAATGGATGGATTTGTACGACTCATGGAACCCTTTTCATCTTCATTGGATTTCTACGTGCCCAAAAAGTAAGTTTTGTCTGCACATGAACGCACTAAAGATCTGATGAACGGGCAATTTTTCGTGCGTTTATCAGACTTAAGCGCGTTCATGTCCAGACTTTCGTGCGTTCATGATCAGATTTTCGTGCGTTCACCAGACTATTTGCGCATTCATGGTCAGACTTTAGTGCGTTCATCAGACTTTTCGTGCGTTCATTTCCAGACTTTTGTGCATTCATCAGACCTTTCGTGCGTTCATTTCCAGACAATCGTGCGTTCATGTCCCGACTTTCGTGCGTCCACCAGATTTTCGTGTGTTCACCTGACTTTTGTGCGTTCACCCGACTTTCCTGGGTTCATGATCAGACTTTCGTGCGCTCATCATAGCCTCGTGCGTTCACGTCCAGACTTTCGTGCGTTCACCAGATTTTTGTGCGTTCACCAGATTTTTGTGCGTTCTTGTCCAGACACCTTGAATTTTGCTCAAGATAGCAAAAAAGGCAATGTCTCCCTATTTGTATTAAGATGTTCATGTACCTCACCTAAAAAAAAGACTTAATGGATGGATTTGTACGACTCATGGAACCCTTTTCATCTTCATTGGATTTCTACGTGCCCAAAAGGTAAGTTTTGTCTGCACATGAACGCACTAAAGGTCCGATGAACGGGCAATTTTTCGTGCGTTTATCAGACTTAAGCGCGTTCATGTCCAGACTTTCGTGCGTTCATGATCAGATTTTTGTGCGTTCACCAGACTATTTGCGCATTCATGGTCAGACTTTAGTGCGTTCATCAGACTTTTCGTGCGTTCATGTACAGACTTTTGCGCGTTCATCAGACCTTTCGTGCGTTCATGTACAGACTTTTGCGCGTTCATCAGACTTTTCGTGCGTTCATGTCCAGACTTTCGTGCGTTCATCAGACCTTTCGTTCGTTCATGTCCAGACTTTCTTGCGTTTTTCCTTGTTTCCAGACCATGTAAATTTGAACACACGACACCCCGTCGTGCGTTCATCTGGGTCTGGACATATCGACATTCCTTCTGGGACCTCAACCTGGGTAATTATCAAAAGGGATCCTGAGGTTTATGCCTTTATTTAGATTTGAAGATATTAAAAAAATCTTACGCACTATTAGAAACAATCTTTGACTTTTTAATTTCAAATAGACGCAAAGAGCCCAGAATCCACTTTGATATAAAGGATTCGTAACAGGACACTTGCATACGCAGATGTCACTAGTTTTTTTAACCGTTCTGCAGTTTATTTAAAATCAGCAATTGCATTCGCACATCAATAAACCATATCAGCCGGCAAACAAAAACTATATTAGATCACCTAAATACAGAGAAAAATCACCCCAGAGAAAATTCCAAAGTCAAATCAAATCTCATATAAAAACCTCAGACTCTTTTGAATATAGAGTCCTCATACGCAAAAACTCGGGAAAAGGAAAGCAAGAAAGAAAAGAAAATGATCGCCTTTAAGTGTTTTATCAATCATATTTATTAATACCAATATTTGCTTTGAGATCTGCCACCAATGATGTAAATGCAAAAAGAGGTGCCAGGTCTTTGACGAAAAATTAAAATGAAGAAAATAGAGATAAGGAAGAAAAATGTGTTAAAAAAAGCTTTCAGGCGATTTACCTGTCCACCTATTTTATCTATAATAATTGTTCTCAAGTCTGTATATAAAACAATTAGTTGACAGAACTAATTTACATGCACACTTGAAAGGATATCAAAACTTTTTACACCTAGTCGAATGAAACCGGCGTTTTTCACGACTGGCCTGGATCAGATTAACATTCCAATTCAACGCCCTGGTACCTTACCAATTTATCTCGTTTGAAAATAGAAGTCCTCAATTTGTTTGAACATATCTGACAAAAACAAGCGGACCCGGATTTTAAAAATGTTCAATCATCGGTCGCTCAAAAAATGGTAAATAAGTTTTTGTTAAAAGAAACAAAACCAAGAAATCTTGATCTTGTTAAAAGAAACAGACACAGCTTGAGCAAAAAACAAACTTCAAATGAATGAAACCAGTTTTCTACCAATGAATTCAGAATGTTCAGCTTAATTGGGCTCTTTTGAAAAAACTTTTGAAGCTCCCAAGGAGTTCGAAAGAAGTTTTCTCGAACAAAATAAATCTGACCTTTTGTATGTGCGGGCCACATCAGTTGAGGGTTTACAAAAGTCAAGTAAATTAAAAAGATTGACGAAGTCATAATTGTAGTTTCCAATCGAATAACTTTTTGTGAAATAATCCACTCCGTTCGTTTTCCTCAAAAAGTTCTTATTTTGATCGCTAAACAGAAAGGTGATAAAAATCAGCACAAAAATCAAACTGCAATTTTTGAGAGAAATGTTTCTGCTAATAATTCTCACCATTTTTATAATATCTTGAAAAATTGTATTTTCTTGCACACTTAAGCAAATTAAAGTAATAATTTTTAACTTGCCTGAAAAATTAACACAAATTTAAGGTAGGTTAAGAACTGGTTAGGTCTGCTAAAACTCTGACAAATTTTGCGAGATTTTATGATGGTTTGGGTAATGTTCCATTTTTCTAAAAAAATTAAATTGATCGTAATTCTTTTTGGTGTTAAGATCAAACTACCCAAAATTAGCAAGTAAAATAATTATCCATCTGACAAATTAGAATTTGGGTGATCGCTGAAAGCATCTATAAGTGAAATTTTGCGAGAGTTAATTACTGCCGATTGATAACATTACTTGTGAGTTTCGCAAGGAATCGACTTGTGATAGACTAAATTTTGTTTGATGCGGCGACGCAAAATTGAGCAGCGCCCATATTGTGACACAGTTTAACTATAACTTTAAAAATAGCTATTAAATTTATGAATCAGTCTGAACAAATTCTCAACTGTTAACAATCATTTCCTGCATCAAACATCAATTTTTTCAGTGATGCTCAAAATTTCGGAGACAAAGAAAAAGAGCGCAAAAGATAAAAGTCACAACATATAAAAAAAAACTCGAGCAATTAAATCGGTCACTCAAAATTCAATATAACATGGTAACTTGCTACAATTTTATATAAAGTCTATGTACAAATAGTGTTTGAAAATTGATAGCAATGGTATCCAGCTCGCTGTAAAATGGTACCCGGTGAAATTTTTATTGCCCGGCTAACAGGAGCGCGGGTTCATTTTATTACTTTTTCAATCGACTCAACAGAGGTTCAAAAATTACCACAGATTTGTTCACACGGGTATCCTGTCCGGAAATTATGGGCAATTTTGCAAAGCTTATTTTCAAAGAAAATGTGCAATCTTTTGAAAAACGGCCAGATGAAGCGTCTGTTTATTTTTTTCAGTCTGGGTGGTCGAAGAAATATTCTGGACTATTACATATCGGAGCAACAAGAACGCCAAAATGTGAAATAGGCAATAACGAGCCAATAAAAATATCAAATCGTAAATATTAATCGTTTAGTTTTTTGGGTTTGATCTGAATAATTACATATGGTGCAATTCAACTAAAAATCTGGGGGTTATTAAAAGAATTAATAATTTTCGGAACAAAAATGACCCTTTTAACTATTATTTTTCGGAAAGTTTTAAATCTTAATCAATCTATTTTGTAAAATTTAATCGGTTTAGTCTGGTCTTTAGATATTTATATGTCGCAACACGCAGACAAAAGGTGAGATATTAAAAAATAATTCCAAGAATTAGTGGTCAAAAATCAAATAAAATCAAATGATTTTTGTTTCCATCAATCCAAAAAATAATAGTAAAAATGAATGCTAGTAATTTTATAATGCTGATTTTCCATCCGCATTTGATGATGCACTAAGGTATGTTGCAATCGACACATTGTTTCAATTTGTGAAAAATGGTAATTTGGCTGAAAATAAGAATTGAAAGGGTTTAATTTTATGTCTGGGGAAAGCATGCAAGCGACATCTCAATGGCCATAAGAAATGGGAAAATTTCTCTGGATGTATTAATCATGGGTCATTAAAAAAGCTTGAAGGCTGATTTCGGTGCTAAGTCTGGAAAAAAGGGATAACATTTGTGAAAATGGCAACAGCATACTTTTTATTTTTTGGGTAAAAGTACTGGCAAAATCTGGAAAAGTGTTGAGAAGTCTGGAACAGATAACACAGGTAAAAATTCTGTGCAATTCAGACAATTCGCAGTAAAAATTTAAAAAAAATTGGTTGTAGGTAAATCAATTGAGCTCAAAAGATCTATCATTATTGTTTAATTACTTCTCAATTTCAAAATTGCTGCGCGAAACAGTATGTTAAAAACCAAAACCCAAAAAAGCAGATTTCGATGCAAATTTTAGCCACAGATCAATACAAGTTAAAAGTTGGCAGGATAAGGAGGCTCGGTGATGTGCCTTTGCATTAATGTTCTGACCTCGCTCATCCGAATTTTTCACTTAATTGTCTACCAAATGAAGATATTGAAAATTTTCCACAATTCACATATCGCTAAACAAATACCTAAACGAATAAAAACATTCCGCATTAGAGGGCCGATGATATCTGTCGTTAATGTGACCACTACAAAAGACAAAAATAAAAATCAAATAACTTTTTCATATGACCAAAACATGATATCTATTTTAAAAACAAAATTAAAGTGCCATGAGAAAAAAGCAAACAAAACAAATTAACCTATACTCTATTATCAAAAATATGGGACCCGTCCTGCGACATGGCAAAATGCATACAAAAAAGAGCAAAAAGTACGTTCAAACGTACGTTTATATTTGTGAAAAATATTATTTTTAGTGTGATTAAAAACATTAGATATCAGCTGAAACCAATCAAAGCATCAAATATACCTTTTTAAAAAGCTCTTAAGCTGGTCAATAATCAATGTCATACGACTACAAAAAGAACAACCAATGGAAGGCAAAAACAAAAAATTTCGCGCAAAATGGTGTCCCACTAACTAATACTTTAAACTGTTCACTATGAACACTAAAAAATCCAATTGCACATTTTTAAATGCCAACGCGCTCTCCCCAAAACATTATAAGGTGAAAAAAGAAACCTCAAAAACAGGCGATTAACAAAAATCACAAATTGCTTATAAAACTTGAAGCCATTAATTTTGTTAACGTATTAACTGCCGTCAACCCTAACCCTAACCCTAATCCTGACACAGGTGCGTTTTTATGTGGGGCCGGATAACTTAATTCTTCATTTTTGTTTATTTGAATATCAAACGACCTACTCTGAGATCGAACTTTGTAAAAAAAACAAAAAGAACCCCAAAGAAAAATAGTATCGAAAACCTACAAAAAAATTTCAAGGATAAAAATTCTTTGGGCCCTCAAGACATCAGTCAAAACGTATAACCAACGCAAAAAACTAATGTTCAGTTCACCAAAAAACTGCACAAATTTCTCGTTATAATGCAATCTAAACTGTAAGTTAAAAAAATTCACAAAAATTAGCGCACAAAAAGAAAACTTGAACATTTTTTTGACAAAAATCGATTTCAAAATCGATAGAAAAAGCTAAAAAATTTCTTATGTTCATTTAACATCATTGAAATGCCATTAAAAACTTTGATTACCGAGTATCTGACATACGACAATAAACAAAAAAATTCGAAAAAGGAAAAAATTGAACTATTTATTTCGGCAAAACATTGTCGCGGCCCTTAAAAACAAAGACATTCACGAAAAAAATTGAATAAGCTCAATTAATAGTTTTATAGCGCTATCGATTGAACTTGTGATTAATTAGACAATTTGATAAGAAACAAAAAGATCTCAAAAACGTGTATATTTGCATTAAAACCACAAAAGATTTATAAAAACCATTAGTATCAAAGCCAAGCAGCCATATGTTTGAAAAATCACAGAAAAAAATTCATTATAAGCTCAATGAAAAAAGTTGACCAGTTCTTACACATAGGAACACAAATTTTGATAGAACTAAATTAAAAATGGCGAAATTCAAAAATCAGGGACATCCTAAAGCAAATTTTTTCAACGTCAGAAGAGACATTTGTTGCATACAAAAAAGCGCAAAAAAGTACGTCCAAAAGTACAATTCTAGTTTTTTAATGAGTTACTTTTAATGTGATTAAAACCATTAGATATCAGCTGAAACCATTGAAAGGTTCAAGTACACCTCCTCGAGAAGTTTTTAAGCTGGTCAATAATCAATGTCATACGAAGACAAAAAGAACAACCAATACAAGGCAAAAACAAAAAATTCAGTTATTTTTGCTCAAAAATGGTGTCCCAGCAGCTAATACATTAAACTGGCCACTATGAACACAAAAAAATTCAATTGCACATTTTTAAATGCTAACAGGTTATACCAAAACTGATATAAGTTGAAAAGAAAACAAGAATTCTCAAAAACAGGCGATTAAAGGTTACAAATTGCTTATGAAAACTTGTAACTTCAAAGCCAAAAACCATGGAAAAAAATCGGTTTTGATATCAAATTAAGTACACTTCAAAAAAGATTAACCTGTTTTCCAAATACCAAGCTATAAGATAACGGAAATATGACAACAAAATGACAAAGCTCAAAAAACCATTGATTGTTTTGAAACCAAACTTTCAAATGTCGTGACAAATATATTCCTTCAAGCAAAAAAATAGATGGATCACCTTGCCAATTCTAAGGAAACAAGTTTTGCCTGCTATTGGTGAGAAAAATGGATGGGACTAGAGAACAACAACAAATAAAGGCAGAACTCAAACCTTCACAAACATCTTCATGAAACCACATAGTTGAGGCCATTTATTTTGTTAAAATATTAACTGCCGTAACCTTGAATTTTCATTTCTGTTTGTTTGAATATCAAAGGATCTACTCTGATAACTATGTGTAAAAAAGAAAAAGAACCCCAAACCACGAACAGTATCAAAAAATTACAAAAAATTTTAAGAAATAAGTTTTCTGGGCCCTGAAGACATCAGTCAAACTTATAACTAAGAGGAAAACTAATGCTCTGTTCAACAAGAAACTGAAAAATCTCAATAAAATGCAATCTAATCTAAGTCAAGAAAAATTGACGAAATTGAGCGCACAAAGTGAAAACTTGAACTTTTTTTTACAGAAATTCATTTCAAAGTCAATATAAACAAAAGCTGAAAACTGAAATTTTTTAATACGTCCCTTTACATATTTTGAGATGCCATTGAGAACTTTACCGAGTATCTGACATACGACAAAAAACAGAAAGATTCAAAAGAGAAAGAAAACCACGAAATAATTATTTCGACAAAATATTGTCGCGGCCCTTAAAAACTACGACACTCACGAAAAACATTGATCAAGTTCAATTGATCCTTTTTTAGCGCTTCGCAATTTTTCAAATGAAATTGTGATTTGATTATTTGACAATTTGAAAAGCAAAAGAGAGCAAAAAATGGTAATTATGCACTAAAACCACAAAAGTTTAATTAAAACCAATAGTATCAAAGCCAAGCAGCCATATGTTTGAAAAACCACAAAAGATTGATTATTAGCTCCAGTGAACGAAAACTTGACCAGTTCTTACTGTTAACCAAAGTTCGACAGAAAATAAAAACTGTACCTATAGATAAACCTTTGTACAGATTTCAGTTGAGAGCTATAATTTTTCATGACTTTGGATTTACATGTTTAAAAAAAAATGTTTTTCTTAAACTTGCATTTTGATAAAACATTTTGTTCACTTGTTAACTAGACTCATTAACGACAACTTTCATATCAAAATATTGGTGTTGAAGAAAGGCACAATTGAACATTTCTAAAAATTTTTAGTGAGTTGCTTATATTTTTTGACGGCTTGGATCCGCGTTCTTAGCAATATATATTTAATTATTGTTTTTTGTCTGTCTATCGATCTTTTTGTAGAACTCTGCCATATTTTGAAAAATGAGAGATCTCAATGGTTTATTCTCAAAAAATAACAGAACCTATTTATTGATTTTAGTTGCTAGCTTATGTTTTATATCTTGAAATTATGTTTTAGAAAAATACAAATGTTTTTCAACCTTTTCCCATTTTGTGCTTTTTTATTATTTTTTTTCACTAATTCTCATTATTCGGAGGTCACACATCTCATAATTGGTGTTCACAGAAGGCTCAATTGATTATAACTTATTTTTTACTAATTAGTTTATAGTATAATCGGCTTCGACGCCGTTTTCTTGCAGACGTTATTTTTTATCGTCGTTTATTTTTTACTGAATCTGTCGTTTATTTTTTTTTGTAGACGTAGAACATGTTCTCGACAATGCCAGGTCTCAAAGTATTCATATTGCACATATGAATGAACATTGCGCATATTCATTATGCATTTGAATGATGAGAAACCTTTTAAAGATTTCAATTGATATCCAACGGGTTTGATTATTGGAAAATATTTGCTTTCATTTCCGTTTTCGCAGTTTTGTTCTACTTTGTTTGTCTTTTTTATGTGAACAAGCTCATAGGCAAATTGCTGATCATAATTCAGTAACTGTAAATTCATTTTCTTTTTTGTTTCTCAAAAAAGTTTTTGTTGCCTCTTCAAAACTTGATTCCGCAAGGCACAAACCAACAATCCCAAATTAAAAAAAAAATTACTCAATTTGGTAAGTAAATCGAATGCTATGAATGAAAGAAGTCAATCGCGACGCAAATACAGCGAGAAAAGTATCGAATAATCTTGAAACTCAACAGAATAATTTTGTAATTGCGCGGAGCAAAATCGGCCGATTTTTTGAAATACAAAAGAACTAGTTTTTAACCCTCGAAACTGCAAATCTGTAAGTGAACTGCTAATACGCACTACACGCCTCTCAGACTGACTGGCGGTGCATAACATTTCATTCGTGTTCCGAGGTGCAGATTTCTTTGCTATTTTTACATGCTTGGAGATTTTCTCTTAAATAGCTTGGAGATGAACATTGTTGTTTTCTGTCCAACGAAATTTTTTTTTGAGATTTCTTCAGAAGTTGCTGTAAATGTTGACACTGTTTTCGAAGGGGAGAATGAATCAGCTCAAATAATGTAAATTTTTTCCACAGCCAAATTAAAACTAAAAGTGTAGAATAACCCTTACGTTGTTTTTTAACTCACGTATTTGAGCTTCAAAAATCCGAATTAACTATGAAATTAAATGAAATATTATGACATGATAAACAAAATTCTTTGTAAGAAATTTTCGAGATAATCGTGGACTTGCAGATCTAATTAAATGTTCTTAAAATTTGCAACAGTCAGAGAAAAAAAGTATTTGCCGATTTCTTCTACGAGATCTTAAATTGCGAAATCATTGTCTTTAATCAAAACTGAGTCTGAAAAGATCGTGCTAAGATATCCCATGTCTCATAGCATGTCTCACTGTTCACGGTCAAGTCATCAGGAGTAAAAGCCTCTAGTAGATGTACCAACTTTTTGGGTGAACACATTTTTAATCACAATTCACCACAATTCTCACATTCGTTTCAGATGAAACACCGCCCTAATTATCTTGTTAAGATTTTTCAAATATCGTGGTTTTACTGGGTATCGGCTAACCTGTAGTTTTTGCCATCTCCTTCTGGTTCTCTGATGGCATTGAAAACTGCATCATCCAGTTTCAAACTGTTTCCCGCTTTCCCATTTCGCCCTCCGTCGGCGTAAAACAGAGTACCTTTGGGCTCTCGATTCTTCCGGATGTCAACCGAGTCCCGTTTCGAAATCAATTTTGGACTTGTTTCGAAAAATGCGAAGGCAAATAAGCCAATTAGTAAAAGCGAAGTTATGCTACGATAATATTTTTTCGCAGAAGAATTGGTCATTGCAAAATAACGAGGTTTTTAAACTAATAACTGTATAAGAAAATTTGTTTTTTTTTCGGTAAATGTGAAAAATTAGATAATAATCCACTTCAATTTAAAATCAATAATGGCAATCGAGAACTGAATAAGAACCATTAAGGAATGTTCTCAAATCAGCGGCCACCTTAAATGTCATTTTATTGCCCCGGATAATGTGCCAGATTTATAAGCTGTTAAGCCTGTCGAAGATCAGCTCTTTTGCTGTCATCGGCAATTGTTTATTTACATTCCCTGTCATCGCCTCTGGCATAATAAGTCTCACAGGCCAGGGAAGGAAATCCAGATAGTAAAATTTGTGTGTTATTTTGAAACGAACTCTTGATTTTAAAGAAATAATGTGTCCCAATGAGTTCAAAGGACAAAGTTCAAATTTCAAACATGCCCCATGTAGAAAAAAATCGATGAATAGAACTCTTATTGGGAAAAACGTTGACATTCAAATGACCACTTCGATGATCAATTGCTTGTTTTTGTTGTTTTCGAACGTTCTATTATTTCAAATTTATGGGACAGATTGCATAGCGTGTCCCATAAAATTGAAAAAAAATTAAACGTTTCAAAAACTAAGTTCGTCGGTCAAAGTTCAAACTTTGATAGGTTGAAATGTATAGTCTGTCCCATAAAGTTGAAATAAGCGAACGTTCGAAAACGTCAAAAACAGGCAAGTGAGCATCAAATTGGTCATTTGAATGTCGACGTTTTTTCTATTAAGCTGCTATTCATCAATTTTTTCTACATGTTTTAAATTTGAACTTTAACCTTTGAACTCCAATCTGTGGCTTTTGAAACGTTCACTTATTTCAACTTTATGGGACACGCTATAAATAAAGACTAACATAGCGTGTCCCATAAAGTTGAAATAAGCGAACGTTTCAAAAGCCAGAGTTTAGAGTTCAAAGGTCAAAGTTCAAATTTAAAACATGTAGAAAAAAATCGATCAAAAAAACTTTTAATGGAAAAAAAACGTTGACATTCAAATGACCACTTCGCTTCGATGATCAATTGAATGTTTTCGTTGTTTTCGAACGTTTTCAAACTTAAATCATGCAGAAAAAAGTGACGAATGAAAGCTGAACGGAGAAAACGTTGACATTCAAATGACCACATTGATGCTCAATTGCACGTTTTTGGCGTTTTTCGAACGTTCGCTTATTTCAACTTTATGGGACAGACTATAAAAGGGGCTACAGTGGTAAAGTTAGTCCCATGAAGTCGCAACGCAAGTGAACGTTCTAAAAACTCTCCATATGCAAATAAGCAACGTAAATCTGATCTTCGAACGTTTTAACTTTTAACTTTGATCTTTGAGACGCTCGATAGCCTTGCAACTTTATAGGTCTAACTATATATATTGTTAGTCCCATAAAGATGAACCACTATGGACGTTTGCATACGAGGATCAGCAATTCTTTGGTTATCATCAAGTTGGAAGTTTTTCGTACGTTTGTTATCGTTGCAACTTTTTGGGACTAACTATAGTCTGTCCCATAAAGTTGAAATAAGCGAACGTTCGAAAACGCCAAAAACATTAATTGAGCATCAAATTGATCATTTGATTGTCAACGTTTTTTCCATTGAACTAATCGTTAGTTTTTCTACATGTTTTAAATTTGAACTTTGACCTTTGATCTCGAGCCTGTGGCTTTAAAAACGTTCGCTTATTTCAACTTTATGGGACACGCTATATATGGGACAGGCCATTTAATCGGTACTAGAAAATTGCAAGATGACTTCCAAAAAATCAAAATCCTAAACGCATGCGTATATCGTTTTTTCAATATAATCATTCGCAATTCTGGAATTTTTTAAACTTTCCTTGGTGCGTTGCAATTTTATGCGCAATTGCGTGTTTGGTATTTTTAAACTATAGCATATTTCAAAATTACAGGGCAGACTGTGAGCCCTGCAACAACTCAAAAGCAAGAAAAGAGAAAAAGTCAGAAGCAAAACAATGTGACAAAGTTTGAAATCTCATATTTGAAACCTTTTGGACAAAAATTGTTGTTGCAGTTATATGAATATTGATGATCAATTTTATGCCTACCGTTTGCAATTTTTTCAGCGTTAGACTAAAAGACTTCAACTATTGTAAATTACAATTAATGCAAGTTCAATTATGCATTTCTAAATTTTCCATTTCAAGTTCTATAATTTTCGTCATGCTTTAGGAATTAACTTTGAGAATCGATTATGTGTACCTTTAATTTAAGTTTATCGGACAAACTATGGGAGCATTCAATTTCTCATGATCAGAAAAGCCTGAGCTTTCAAAAGAAACATTTTCTGAAACGAATTGAAGCTCAAATTTTTAACAAGCTTTGCACTTGCTGGATGAGGTAACCGGGTTTTGAGTAAATTTTTACTGTGTTCGTTACAAGCCGATAATGCTGATCTTTTTTTTGCATTTAGGTCAAATTAGTTTTTTCTCAACTGTGGCTACCGGGCGATGAGCTCTAGTCGAACGATTGATTAGGCCAAGAAAAAAATTGCAGCAATAACGCAAAAAATTTGAGCTAAAGTTTTGTGGACTTTAGACAAAAACCAGTTAAAACACTAAAGGGTGGCACTTAAAAACCCTGCTGACGCTTTTAATACTTCAAGTGATCTGTATACAACTGTCTTTACATGAATAGTTAGTAAAGCATATAAGTAAATGTTAGGAATGGTTTTTTGAACTGTTACCTCATTTCTACAAAATTGTGCAAACGATTTTCACAAAATTTATGGTGCAAAAGTGGAGAACAAGATGAGAAAAGTTTTCACTGCTTTATTGTAAATGTTTTAGCTGTATGTGGTTGGGTGGGAATGTGTTGCAGTCTCGTTGTTTGTGTGTGTGTATATGTTGTGTGTGGGACTGTGTGAGTGTGTGTATGTGCATGTGTGTGTGCTTGCGTGTGTGTTAGGGATTTGAGAAAATTGTTGCAGTATTTCATAGATGGACCTAGACTTAACGAGTTAATTGCTGCAAATGCACAATATTTGTGAAACATTTGTTATTATTGTCTAAGACAACGTTTAAGGTCACTTATTCAATATTTTCACGTACTGCTACAAAAACATTTTCGGGTACTGCGAGGTAATACTATGCCAACGTTGTGCCTAAGTTTGTATTTTAACTAACATTAACTAGCACAAAATCCTAGACAGCAAAGTGAAACTAATAAATCTGTGGGATTTTGCATGTAGTTACGACCAAAGTGCTTTGTGGTAAAATGCATTATGGTATATCCATGTCGAGTGGAAGGAATTTCTCTTTTGGATCTTTTCAGCTACTCTTAGCCGTACCGCACCCCGCGCCCAAACGAACACACATACCACGCACACACACACGCAGAAACCTTTATATATATATATATATATATATATATATATATATAATATATATATATATAATATATATATATAGATATAGATATATATATATATATATATATATATATATATACATACATTTATATATATATATATATATATATACATATATATATATATATACATATATATATATATATATATATATATATATATATATATATATATATACAAATTTATTGCTTGCAATATAGCCTATTTCGTTTAGCGTTACAACTAGTCATTAATAACAAATAGTAAAATTACAATTAATTGTTCAAAACACACACCCAAATTATCCACCCCTCCCCCCGCCCCATGTTTTTTACAATAGACTATCCCCTCCTCTCTCTCAGCTACCCTCAACATTAATTTAAGTACGTTCCCCATAGTTCACAAAAAATATATCGTTTCGAGCGCGATGGATGACAGCTGCTCAAGACGCGGTATTTAAACTATTTTGAGGCAATGTGGTTATGTGTTTTAAAAGGCTATCGCCCAATGTCCACAAAACTCTTATTCAATATTTTTGCGTACTGCTACAAAAACAGGCTTCGGATCTTTTTAGCAAATCCGGCCCCCTTTTGCAAAAAGGGGCTATTCTTGAATGATTACGTACAACTATGCCGACGTAATACTTTGGCGACGTTTATGAGTGCCGAAAGTGAAACTTATTTCAAGAGTGTCGAAAACATGAAAAGAGTCTTTCTGTGAATTCAAGAGCATCTAAAGTAAATTTTAAAAGTTTCAGGGTACGCTGATTATATGTTCGGTTGTGATAAATTTCTTTAAATTATCACAATTTATTAAATTAAAGTCTCACGGGCCACAGGCATGGCCAATGCCCGCAATTACTACTGTTTACTTAATGTTTGTCTTTCTGCGATTTTCTTATACTAATAAACAATAAGTTTCATAAGAATACTAAAAATGGTTCCGAACTTACTAATAACTTTCCTCGCATGCGCATACTATGTTAAACTCAATAGAATAAAATACGCCATGCTATGTTAATTAACCGAATAGGAATGCAAAGCGAAAGGAATGTCCGACTGGCGGGTCGGTGGTCGCGGCTTCGTCGCGATTACCGACCCGCGATTTCCAGATTACATCCCACAGGGCATGAGAGGCATGGCCATGAACAGCGGTCCGCAATTGCGCTTAAACTCATATTCGGGCTACTCATATTTCAAAACAAATGTTTGTAAATCGGTATATGATATCTGATTTTTAAAAACTAAAGCTATAAAAATATCTAATTTGTATAGCTCTAAATTCTCATCATACGCTATAACATGTATTGCATTGGGGTGGAAGTCCGCATTGAGGGTTGAGTACCGGCCAAAGAAGAAATATTTATAACAGACAAAATTTAAATTTGTAAGGGAAAATTGGTCATCGAGCACATCATTCGGAGCTTCTATAAAATACTTGTAATTTGAAGACGTAATATTTAAAATCGATTAAAACGAGCAGCAATTGTGCTGAATTAAAGCAAAAATTTTGTCAAAATATAAAATTCGTTAGTGCTAGAGATAAATCTAAATTCAACTCTCTCAAAATAACTCATATTCATGAACCATGAATAAAACTGGTGATTAATTGTATTTACTTATTTCAGAACAGTTATAAAACCGATGTCAAGAACAAAACCGCAATTCTTCTTAAGTTTCGGAAAGAATATAAATTGAACGAGGCTGTTTTTGTCTAATTTTGATAGAATGAAGTAACTTAAGCGTTGTGTTAGAGTATCAGCAATAGTGTTCGAATCTGTAAAGTTTAAACTGCGAATTCTAATAGATAATTGTTACTAAATGGTGAATTAGTAAATCTTTAGAGACGATTTATCAACATAAATTACGATAGTTCATCAGCTAACCATAAACTGTTGAAGGTATATTTCGTTAAAGGCTTGTATCGAAGTTTTGTAGAGGATAAATTCAACGGCGGCGCTAGCATTAAGCATATAAACCTCACTTCGTATATTTAGTAAAGTTATCCGCACTTAAAAGCTAAGAGTATGGTTGTTGTACATTTCATTACGGTAAATCTTAGGAAAGAGTTTCTAAATTTCGGCGTATAGAGCTTTGTAAGCTTGGCAATTTGATTGTAGTTCACGAAAATCAGTGGTTTATGCCTCAGTGTGCCTAAGTTTGTATTTTAACTAACATTAACTAGCACAAAACTCTAGACAGCAAAGTGAAACTAAATAAATCTGTGGGGTTTTGCATGTAGTTACGACCAATGTGGTTTAGAGAAAACATGCGTAGATATATAAAAGATTTCATAGAATTCTATGAACAAATTGAAATAAGAGTTTTAGAAAGAATATTTATTGCAAATTAGGACGCGGCTCGGCCAGTAAAATGCATTAGGGTCTATCCAAGTCGAGTGGAAGGAATATCGATTTTGGATCTTTGACTCTTAACCCTACCCAATCCTACATGCATACACACACACACGCGCGAGCGCAAACACACACACAAACTCTCTCTCTCTCCTCTCTCTCTCTCTCACACACACACACACACACACACACACACACACACATATATATATATATATATATATATTATATATATATATATATATATATATATATTATATATATATATATATATATATACATATATATATATATATATATATATATATATATATATATATATATATATATATATATATATATATAATTTGTTGGTTGTAATATAAGCTATTTCATTTAACGAAAGAACTAGACATTAATAACAAATCGTAAAATTACAATTAATTGTTCAAACACACACTCAACTTACCCCACCCCCCCCCCCCCTCCCGTTCGTACAATAGACTATCCCCTCCCCTCTCTCAGCTACACTCAATGTTAATCTAAGCACTTTCACCAATGCCTATAGTTCAGAAAACATATATCGTTTCGAGCGCGATGGATGACAGCAGTTGATTAAGACCATGTTTCGCATGGGCACTGCGGTGCAATCCAGAAGTCGGGGGGACAATTGTCCCAGTATTTAAACAAAAACGAAAAACAAAAACAAAATCAAAAGTAACAGGAACGATGATTAAGCTGCATGAAAAAGTTCCAAAAGAAGAACTGCAATAGGATTAAAATACATTTTTCAGCAGACCATTTCAAAAAACAGAACCTTGAATTGTTATAATTAATGATAATGGTATAGTTTGTATTTTAAATTTCTATCGTTTAACATTAACCAAGTGGTTGTTGTTAATTTGCGTGCTTCCTCTTTTGAACAAGAAGTTGTCAAAAATTGACAAGATGTTTTTCTCTTCACGACATACAATGCAAACCACCGCACCATGCTCGTCTCTTAATAAAATTTTGATGCAGCAAAAATATTGTCAGTCACAGTTTTCATGTACTAATTTGCTTCATCTCCAGCATAATTCAACTATTCTAAAGATCGACAATATTGAGGTATTCAAATAACGTTTTTTAGCTTGAAATTCGCCATTGATGTCCTCTACATACATAGCCAGTTGAAATCTGGATTCAGTGCATTCCTTAACATTATAAGCAATACAAGCATATGCAAATTTTGTTTTTTTCTAAATCAAACTCCCTCAAAACTTTTCGATTTGTTTTTAAATTCCATGCAAAAATTTTTCATTTATCTTTACTCATAGCATTACTTATTATAATTTAATACCTGTCAATGCATTTATTTTTTAACATATAACTTTTCATTATGGCAAGTTTGCCAAATTTGAGAAATCGGATCTACTCTAATGCAATTACCTAAACAGTTTCTTTTCTTAAGAGATAAGTAAACCATTTCAGAGGGTTTTGAAAGCATCATACGGTGCTCAGTTTGATTAGGCGCTCAATTTGGAGATACCCGGGTCGAGGTTTGGTCGAAAAATAATGTAAGAGTAGTGGTGAATAGCAGTGAAAAAAAATTCACTTCAAAACGCCCGCATCTTTTAGCGTTGAATGCGGTGAATTTTCGGTTTTTTAGCGGTGAAATTTTTTTTCACAGCTTTCACCGGATTTCTTACAAAAAAGAAACTGCCGTACACGGGATTGAAACTGTTACGTCCTGCATGTCAAGAACTTTTTATTCCACTGCTCCACCTGTCACTTACTTCAATGATATTATCTGTAAATTTAAGATAGCGTTGAAATTAGCGTTCAATATTTGTAAGATTTGAAAATTTAGCGGTGAAAATTTTTTTTCACCGCATTCTGCTGGTAGCGCTCAAAAATTTTTTTCATCGCATTCTGCTTGTAGCGGTGAAAAATTTCCTTTTATTTAAAAAATTAAAATGCTTCCTGGATCGAGGTTTGGCGATGAATTTTCGTAAGAATTGCACTGAAATTCGCGTAGAATTTTTGTGAGAAATGCGATGAAAAGCAAATTAATTTTTTAAAATTATTTTTATCCCATTCTCTGTATTATTTTCTTACCCCATTCACCCCATTTCTTTCATTAATTTGACACAAATGTAATTTTGTGACACAACCATTTTGTAAAAGGTGCGGTGAGTTTTTTCCACCTCATTCACAGCAATCCCCGCTTTTCTTACAAAATTTCACCGCATTCACCGCATTTCTTATAAAAATTCACCCAAAAACCTCGACTCAAATTTGGATTACTTATCAGGCATCCAGCGTCTGGTGGCGTCCATCAAATATGTCTAGATAACAAATTTGGAAAAATTTGCTGGAGAAGAAATTTAGATTTCAGATTGCAGAAATGTCCACAGGCGATTCCATCCATAATTTCTTAGAAAAGGAGGCATAAGATATAGCAAATCATTTTGAATAAGGCTTCTGGTTCAAACTTTATTGTTCCAACCCCCTCCTTTAGTGGGCAGGTAGGAACTATATACTCAAATGGGGTTTCTTTGTTCAGTCAATTTTGAGCGATCGATATATTCATCGTAGCGAGTTGTGAGTTGTATCCTTAGAGAGCACGTACATCCTACAAAATGGAAATAAAAACAATTTTTCAAATTGCAGTTTATTGAAGGAAGTTATCAGGTTTGAAGATCTGTGAATATTCTACAGTTTTTATTCACATTTTTTTATTTTCGCTAAAATTTGGCACATTTTTGCTAAATTATTTTTTCACAGCATTCTGCTTATAGCGTTGAAATTTTTTTTTCATTTTAAAAGTTAGAGCACTTTCTGGGTTGAGGTTTGGCGATGAATTTTTGTGAGAGCTGCAGTGAAATTCGCGTATAATTTTTTTGAGAAAAGGAATGAAATACCGCTGAATTATTTTTTTTACCCCTTCACCGCATTTGCTACATTAACTTTCCACGAAAATTGTTGCCGTGAGTTTTGAAAAAGATACGGTAAGTTTTTGTCCGCTTCATTCAATCCCCGCTTTTCTTACAAAAATTCACAGCATTTACCGCCTTTCTTGCAAAAACTCACTCAAAAGCAACCAGCGTCTTCTGGCGTCCATTAAATATGTCTAGATAACATTTTTGGAAAAAATTGCTGGGACAACTTTTCGATTTCAGAATGCAGAAATGCCCACAGCATTAACAACATGTTAAAGACTTTAAAAATAGAGTGTTATTTAATTTGCTAAAGATGGAAGAAAGGTGCTCAATTGTTTGGTTGGAGTTTTTTTCGCAAAAAATTTTTGATAAAAATTTTCAAAATTCGAAACTTTTATCATCAAAAATGACAAAAAATAAGCTTTTTGGTTCAATTTAATTAAATTTGCCTGATACCAATTAAATTGACCTAGAAACCAATAAAAAGACCCTGTAATCTCCAAAAAGAGCTGTTTAAATTCAGGCGCCCTATAAAAGTCTTCTTGAAATGAAATCTGCCCTTTTTTGCAAATCAAACCCAATAATTATACAAAATGCATCATTGTTTTTTATTTTTGAAGTATTTATCTTACCAAGTGATCTATTTCATAAAGAGTCGGAACAATTGGGTAACAAAATCAGGGATAGGTTTGATCTCATCGAGGACTCTTACAATCACAAATTTTTTAATTTTTGTTTGAGCGCTACCTTTTCAAAATATTTCGCTTTATTGTATTTTTAATGCAAGCTACTGACAATTTTTTAACTCACGGTTCAATTTTTGACAGCTCTCATTTGCATGAAAAAATCCGAATGTATGTATAGTTTTTTTTCAGGGAAAACTTAATGGGTTTTAAGGTTTTGACGAAAAATTTTAGTAAACTAACTGAACTCTTGTGCTCCGCATTCATTTGTTATCGTTTTTGCAGTCTGCTTACTATTTCTAACTGATCAAAGATCCCATGGTTTTCTTCATGAAGCACCAATGATCCTATAATCCTATACAATCGTTCGGTCGTTATCTAATGTCTCTTATCACATTGAAAACAATTGTTCTAAGAAAAATTAAGTGATTTTTTGACTTTGTTAAGTTTTATTTTTATTTTCTGTCAACTTTTAGCTTATTCTCAGTAAAAACAGGTCAAATTTCTCTAAATTAAAACGCAATTAATTTTTGTGGCCTTTTTCTCAAAAAGGCTTCTTTGTTTTGGTACTACGAGTTTTCAAACAAAATTTCGCAATTTTTGTGCTTAATTACCCGTTTTTGCTGTTCTTTTTTGTTTTTTTTTTGGTTAATTTTCACTTTTTTGAAAAATCCAATCGGAATAAGCGCTTAAAAAACGCAATCGAACACTATTAATTCTTTCATAACTAATCGTTTTTAGGGCTGCGACACAGTTCTCTTGCAGAATTTGGTAGTTCATCTAATATTTGCCCTGCCTTTATTGTTATTTTTTTGTCATATGCCATATTTTGGGTAAAAAAAGGTCTTCTCAGTGACTAACTGTAGATAAATAAAGGAATTCAATAGCTACTAACGGTATATAGCTAATGGTTTTATTGACTTTCAAATTTATTCTTTACAAAAAATAGAAGTATTCTTCAACTTTTGCCCTCTTGTCCTGGTTTTCGTAATTTTTTCGTATCTTACAATTTTGTATAATTTTTTTAACATATTCTCATTTTTCAGCAATCTCTTTTTTTGTTGAACCGAAGAACAGTTTCTCTGTTAGTTAAACGTTTTGAGTGGTTTCTATAGGATTTAATTAATTTGTTTCAGAAGAACTTTGTGGGTTTTAGATACTTTTCAATATTTGTGGTTCTTTTTGTCCTCGGTTTGAGAGAGTCAATAACTAAAAATTTTCATGATGTTGAATGGAGACTCCAAATGCAAATTGAAAGACTTTTTAAGGTTCAAAGCAGACGTAAGTGATTGATGAAATTTCTTGAGGTTAATATCTTATAAATATAATGGCTTCAACTCTGTGATTTCGTAATGTTGTTTGCAAAAGTTTTTATTCTGCTTGAGTTTATGGTTATTTTATTTTGTTAGAACTTAGTTTCCATAATAACAGGCGCAATTCGTTTTCCATGACGTTACATAATAAACTGTAATCTTTTAGTTGAAAGCTTATGTTTGTTCTGAATTATGAAAAAGTTTGTTAAAAAAGACAAAAATGGTTTTTTGAGCTTAGCCAATCTTATTTCTGTTAACTTGTAGCTGAGTTGCCCTATAAACAAGTCACATCCATTATCTAGTGATCTACAACTTTTTCTTCATAACTGTTTTATTTTCCTCAAATGTGTTTTTGGTTACGCGACTTTTCATAAAATATTCTTAATTCTTTCATATTTGCCCATTTTCTTAAATTACTGTTTTTTTTTCACAATGCCACAATAACTGCCGCTTTTGTTGCCATTTGAAACAGATTTCATCAAAAAAATGTTCTCAGTAAACATCTTAATGTTTAATTGTCTGGGAGGGCATTTTTCGCATTTTCGTGGAAATTCTGGACTTTTTGATTTTGGATTGTATTCTTCGTTCGTTTTGTTGTCGTATGACATATCTTGGATAATAAGAGGTCTCGATCACTTTTTGGGGAGGCATAAATGAATCTCTCAGAGATTTCAATTGGTACATAACGTTTTTATTCAGTCGGACAAAAATTCTTTTTTCAAAACGAGGCAACCTTTAAAATATTACTCTTTTGCTCTTCTCTTGTTGACTTGGTATCAAGTCGCATTGAGTAACAGTCTTATTTTTTTTCTAATGAAGCACAAGTTCATAGTTTTTTAGTATAGATTTCAACTGATGTCATTTTGATCTGATGAATAATTGTTTTAAAAAATGGACAACGAGTTTTAAAATAACGAGAATAATTGTAAAAATTTGAGTTTCATTGCTGTGTCCTCGATAAAAACTTAATTAACTTAATGTGTTAGTGTAAAAAATGAATCCTTAAATTCAAGCTATTGATCCAATTTTCTAAATTGACGCCCAAGTTGCTAGTTGAGAATTACGAATTTGGGCTCAATGCTCTACTAGAACAATATATTAGTAATATAATTAATGTTACCTTAAGTTAAGGACAGGTCTCTAAGGTATATTGTGTTATTCATTTAGTGGTTTGTTGAACAATACAGTAATTTTTTATCTCCTCATTTGGTAGACAATTAAGCTAAAAATGAAGACGAGCGTGGTCGGAATATTATGTGCGAATTCACATTACCGAGCCTCCTTGTTTGAATGATTTGATTCATATTAGTGGAAATTAATGGCAGTTTCAGTGAACGGTTCTCTCAATTGCAGCAAATATTTTTCTTTATAATTCGTTAAATTAAAAGTTTTTTATTATGTGTTCTCTATTGGTTTATTTGAAAAAAGTGATTTCATCCGTTTACGCAATTCTAATTTAAGTGATGGCCAAAAAGATCACATTGAATTTCGTGAAAATTATTTTAAAAATCCTGAATATGTTTGTTAACATTTAGTCTGACTCTTTTTGTTTTTCTACTTTTTTTAGATTGTAATTCATGAGTTTCTACATTTTGTTCAAATCTATCCGAACTGAATTGAGTCTTCTATGTCTTTTAGTAGACCTTGAGCAGAGTATTTTACAAACACGCACTTTTTTTTCAATTTCATCTCACAAAACACGCCCCTAAACAAAAAAAATCCCTTTTCTTGATTTTTCACGGAACAATTTTTCTCCATAGTTTTCCTGACGATTAACAATCGATAAAACTCGAAACTTAAATCGTATTTCGCCGATTCGATCATTTAGAACACAAAGTCACAAAGTCACTGTGTACTGAAAAGTCACTTTGGTAATTTCACGCACAGTGTTATTATTTAGATTTGAACACTTTGTCTGCGAATTCAGTTCATATTTTGAACCCTTTGAGGTGCAAAAAGTTCATAATTTGAACTCAGTGATCATTAATGTGGTAAAGAAAAAAGCGAACCCTTCCTTAAAAGCAAGCCATTGATCCAATATTCAAAATGGACGCCAAAATTGTAAGTTGAATTTTACAAATTTGGGCTCAATGCTCAACAAAAACAATTTATCAGTAATAAAAATTGAAATTACCCAATGCAAATTTTTAGGTTATAAGGTGTTAGTTTTGGAAAGATTTGGAAGATTATCTCAAAAGTATTGTAAGCCCCGCAAAAAAGAATGGCTCATTCTGAACTAGTGGTGAAACTTTGACATTCAAAATTTTTTGAGCGTGACTTTAGTGTCAGTGAACAAAGCAAACTTTGACCTAAAACGAATTCATTCACATTTTAAGCTCTTATCAATCCGTTTTAATTTGAAGGACAAAAATGAAGTTCAACGAGCCGGAAACAGCTCACAAAAAATGCATCCGGCAAAATAGAGGTCAAATCACTGCAGTTGATGTTCACCCTAAACAGTAAGTTCAATTTCCAAGTTTATATTTATAATTATGCATAAAAAACTAATAGACGAAAACCAGATAAAACATTAAGACATTGGTCGGCAAGATGAAGTCGTTGGTTGCGCACAGTTTTGAGAGAATGTCAACCGCTGGCTTGGCTTTGGGGGTCCGCCGTTTATTGTACATTAAAAGAATTTTGGGCCCAAGATTTCTTGAGATATCTTTATTTCACCGAACATAAGCTTTTGCCATTAAAAACCATTGAGCCCACTTGACTTTAATTTCAAGTACCGAAACTATATTTTATTCTGAGTTAGTTTCAGAATGAAGGTTAGTTTTTTTTTCATTGGAGTACTTTGGCCTATTTTTGTACAAATTGACATTACATTGTATAATAAGAACAGAAAATGAGAAAATGAATGGATAAAAAGAAATTCATAACAAGGATATTCCCAATTGCTGTGATCTTACCAAGCTCTCTGAAAAAACTGTACCAGCTGTTAAAGTTGTAGAAAGCAAAAGAACGATATTTGATTGGCGTAAATTACACGAGAACCAGGGTTAAAGTGTGCACCGTTAAAGGCTGGGGTAAAGAGTAGAAAATGGGAAATTTTTGCCACAGCTGGTTCACTGGTTGCTATAGAAGGATGCAATTGAAAAACGACAATAAAATAAAAATAGACAAATAAAATTGAAAGAAAAAATATTAGTAAACTTTTTTTGTTTGGCCTGAAGTTTCTCGTTAATTCAACGGTTAAAAAGTCTTCAACTCCTGACTTCATCTCTATTTTGTAATATCACAGAGTTGTCACTTTCTTTTTGGCCGTAGAATTGGTTCACAAATGGGAGAAGAAGAAAAAAATGTTCTCCACATTTTCAGCTCTTTTCGCAGATTTTCCCTTTTAATTCTATGGTAGGATGTGGTTTAATTTAATGAAATCTTTGCGGCGTCTTGCATCTTGCGTTAAACGTTCATAATTTGAGTATTATGTAGAAAAAATGTGTTTAGTTTGTTTTTTTTTCTGAGAGGAGAATCCTAAGTTTGATCTGAAATTAAATTTTTTAAAAAATCAATTTTTTACTTTTACGGAATTGAATTAGAAGTAATCTTTAATTGATCTGGAAATTGTTTCAATTTGTCGAGTACGGCGGAACCTTGGAATCCCTCACCTCAGGAGTTATTGAAAGATTTTTAAATTTGTCGAATTTTTTGCTAGAATCATCAGACAGAGATTTGCATCGTATTCGGTGCATGATATTGCCAATTCCAACGCAGTAGCTGCAAATGCCAACTGCACATTTAGTTTCATTGATTTATTGAAAAAATTTTAAAATTTTTCTTTTTTATTACAGGTAAAAAGGATTCAAGGTTTGGCTATTAGCAGCTGCTAATTTGTTGCAACACGTTTTGTCATTTCTCTCTATTCTGCAATTAATTGTGGTCAATTTTGAAATTGATATAAGCTCGCTTTTGTCTATATGTACGTCTAGGCAGCAATCTTGTCAACTAATGATTGAGTTTCAAGCTTGTTAGAAAATTATAATTCCTTCCTTGAAATATTTCCATCCTCAATGGACCAAGAGTGTTAAAGAACGTTTCTTGCAATTAATTTGGGTAGCTTAAAAATAAGCAAACAAAAAAAAACGCAATAGCACACCTCGAAGGCACTGCTGATGAAGTGTTCTGACAGCAGTCGTTAAATTAGACGTTTTGGAGCGTCAATAAGCTGCAACGATGTCTTTTGTTTCAAAAATTGTTTTTCCGTTGAATTATTTTTTTCCTAAAAAATTGTACTTTAAAACCACCTCCGAAAAACGGAAAACTACGTTCAAACTGTTTTTTGTGTAGATCTGTTACCCTTTTAACGCCTACGCTACATTTTTTTGTAGAAATTTTTCATAGGAGCTTCTTGACTTATTTTTGTTTTGCACTTTGCAGATATTAGAAGAACAAAATATTAGAAGATATTAATAAAGAACACGAAGTAATTTCGGATTTTTGCAGCAGCAGAACACACAAACATGCTTCATTGTAACTGAAAGATGGATAAACGATAATCAGAAGATACCCTTGAATTTTCTAAGCAAAATCACCACTTTGCTCATCAAAGTAGATCAAAATTGACGCAGTGAACAAGAGGTGGTAGAAAAGGAATAAGGCTACCAATTAAACTCAAACATAACGTAAGAAATGATCTCAACTCTGTTAACAGAAGTTTTTTTGAATCACTATGGGTTGAAATACAAGCATCGTTTAAGAAATAATTTCTAATAAATATTTCTTATTGTGCCAAAAAAAACTTGAGCGATTTTTTTCTAGACGAGATGACATCAGAAAAAACAGTCGCATATTCGATGACAGATAATGCAATACTATAGGGAGACCATAACATAATAAAAATATGTCAATCAAAGTGAAAGAGAGTAATTGACAGATTTAGCTTCGAATGATGGGCTTGAATTAGTAATAAAAAAAACTTCAACCTGGACAAATGGAAATAAGGAAACACTGACTGATCACTGTTTTATCACAAAACACGAAATTTTTGATTCAGCGATTATCGAGCAGTTGTTTGGAAGTGATCATTTTACACAAATTTTCCTTTCGTCACCGGATATTGATTATAAAAACAACAAAACGATTTTTAGGGACACTAGAAAATGTACTAGAGCTAACCTTAATAATACAATTGCTTCAGCGAATTCAAGTCCTATGTATCAACCAAAACGATGCAAACTTCTTTTTTGAAAAATTTTCATAGACGTTTGAACATTTTCTGAATAATATAGCTCCTTTAAAAATAAGGGACATCGTCAAAATTAACAAAAAAAATGGTCTTTCTGAGAAATTTTGAATCCTATTAAGGAAAAGCACAAGCTTTTCAGATGGAAAAATCAGGCGTTGACACATATAACTCATAAGAAAACATAGGAAACCATAAAAACAGACTATTTAGAAGAGCAGGTAACAATTATTTGCAGAAATTGAGCAAAAGTCTTCCCGATTCAAAGCAGCATTGGAAGTTCAATGAAACAAAAATAAAACACGAGGACAAAAATAGCGAAATTTCTAGAATTAAAAAAGAAACTGTTAACACAATTAATTTTTGTTTTTCTAAATTAGCTATATACGAAGAGGAGACAGAAAAGGTTGAGCTACCGAGCTTTGCTTCTGATAAAACTGTTTTTTCCTTCAGGCATATAACGGGAAAAAACCTCTTTACAGTAATTGATCAACTACCACAAAATAAAGCTACGGTCTTGAATTACTTACGACAGGGTCTTTCAAACGTAGCACAATCTCTATTGGACCACACCTAGAGTTTGCAAAAAATGAATGCACATCAAAAACATTTTTTCCGACATAAATAAAGAAGCATACGTAACTCCAATTTACAAAAAAGGTGAACCACTGAAAGCAGAGAACGACAAAACAAATTCAGTTACACGGACTCCTGCAAAAGTGTTTGAGAGACTTTCACTCCAGCAATTGCTAGAAAATGTTGAAATGTATGAAATGAAATAATCAACAAAAATCAATTTGTGTTTCTGAAAAGAAAAATTTTAAAATGACAAAGTTTTATCGTTGACAAAGTCAGTGAACAGTTTGTTATAAGAAAATGAAAGTGTTGTTATTATTTTCTCCGATTTAGCCAAAGCTTTTAACTCAATTTCTCACAAAAATTTTCCCAAAAAATTACTAGATATGGATTCAGTACGGAATCAATAGCAATGCTAGAATCATTTTCGCTCAACAGAAAACAATACTTAAAGAACGGCCTCGAAGATTCGGACTGGGTGACAACCACTCACGGAGTAGCTCAAGGATCAATTCTCGGACCTTTACTTTGTATAATGTATATCAACAATTTCAAAGAAAAAATGAAAAAAATTGAGGTTTGCATATGACAGATGCATTATTTGTCACTCAAAATCCAATGAAAAATTCTTGTGCGAAATTAGGAGTTCATTTGAAAACACTGACAGTTGATGAGGCAGAATATACTAACTTTAAACCGAGATAAAACAGAATTTTTGTTTTTTTTCAAAAAGTGGTGAATCGAAAATTGAATAGTTGAATTATAGTAGAATTTTCAGAGAACCAAAACCAAATTGTCGTTATTTAGGTATAATGATTGTTAACAAATTAAATTTTGAAATACAGCTAAAATAACGTTAGAAAATGGAAAATGCTATTGTGTCAATTCACTTAGTAAGACCTCTTCTACCACTAAAAGCAAGAGTCGGTCTTTTTAAATCAGCTTTTATTGTCCCATCTCAGCTTCAGAGCAATTTTTATTCAATCGTTGTGGGTTATGTCATTTCAGAGAGTTATTAGACCATTACACTGGGGAATAAAGGATTGCCACCTGCGAAAAAAGTTTGACAGTGCAAGAGATCTATTTTTGAAAGACACATTTTTACCTGTAGAGCTTTTGGTTAAAAAAGTTTGTCGTCATAACGTTTTTGACCTGCTCTCACAATAAAAAGAGAGCAGTCGAGAAACCAAAAATTTCTGATTCAGGATTTTTGGAAAGTACGAATCGATCAAAAACTCTAAAACTGTCATGTTTTTTCCAAAGAATAAGTGCCAAACCACAAGGAGTGACAGGTCAATGATCAGAAATTTTTCTAGGAAGTGGAATAAAATACCAATTGAAATCCGATAATAGAAAACCTAAGATAAAATTGAGGAAAAACTAAGCAGCGAAACGGTCAAACTGCATGAGGGTGTTCCAATAGATAGACAAGTAAGAGGCTTTAGGAATTTTTTCAACGGAAGTATAAAGACCAAACTATTCATTTATTTACGAGGCTATCTTCAAGATGTAAATATTTAACCCATCGCTTTTGTTGTAGTTATTTCTTTAAATATACATTTCTTGAAAATTAAAAGAAACATCTGACTAACTTCAATGAAAGCACGCATTATTTTTCCCCGGGCCGAGATGTCAACGCTAAAAAACGCAAAATTATGTAACTTTAGCGTTGAATGCGTTGAATTTATGTAAGATCTACGCTTGAGCATAGATCTTACATAAATTCAACGCATTCAACGCCAATCTTACATAATTTTGCGTTGAATTTGAGCGTAGATCTTACATATTTAGCATTGAATTTAGCGTAGATCTTATATAATATCAACGCAATAACGCCAATCTTACATTTTTTGCATTGAATTTTGGCGTAGATCTTACATATTTAGCGTTGGATTTTAGCGTAGATCTTACATATTTAGCGTTGAATTTAGCTGAGATCTTACATAAATTCAACGCATTCAACGCCAATCTTTCATATTTAGCGTTGAATTTTAGCGTAGATCTTACATATTTAGCATTGAATTTAGCTGAGATCTTAAATAAGTTCAACGCAATCAACGCCAATCGTACATATTTTGCGTTGAATTTTGGCGTAGATTTTACATAATTAGCTTTGAAGTTTAGCTTAGATCTTAAATATTTTGCGTTGAATATAGCGTAGATCTTACAAAAATTCAACGCAATCAACGCCAATCTTACATTTTTGCGTTGAATTTTGGCGTAGAACTTATATATTTAGCGTTGAATTTTAGCGTAGATCTTACATATTTAGCGTTGAATTCAGCTGAGATCTTACATAAATTCAACGCATTCAACGCCAATCTTTCATATTTAGCGTTGAATTTTAGCGTAGATCTTACAAATTTAGCGTTGAACTTAGCGTAGATCTTACATAAATTGAACGCATTCAACGCCAATATTTCATTTTTTGCATTGAATTTTGGCGAAGATCTCATATTTTTTTGTGTTGAATTTAGCGTAGATCTTACATAAATTCAACGCAATCAATGCCATCTTACATATTTAGCGTTGAATTTTGGTGTAGATCTTACATATTTTGCGTTGAAATTTGGCGCAGATTTTACATATTTAGCGTTGATTTTTAGCGTAGATCTTTCATAAAGTCAACGCATTCAACTCCAATCTTTCTTATTTAGCGTTGACTTTTAGCGTAGATCTTACATTATTAGCGTTGAATTTAACGTAGATCTTACATAAATTCAACACATTCAACGCCAATCTTACATATTTTGCGTTGAATATTGGGGTAGATCTCATATTTAGCGTTAAATTTCATCGTAGATCTTACATAATTTCAACGCATTCAACGCCAATCTTACATATTTTGCGTTTAATTTTGGCGTAGATCTTACATATTTAGCGTTGACTTTTAGCGTAGATCTTACATTTTTAGCGTTGAATTTAACGTAGATCTTACATAAATTCAACACATTCAACGCCAATCTTACATATTTAGCGTTGACTTTTAGCGTAGATCTTACGTTTTTAGCGTTGAATTTAACTTAGATCTTACATAAATTCAACACATTCAACGCCAATCTTACATATTTAGCGTTGAATTTTTTCCAATCCATTTCAGACCACTTTGCGTTTTCAAAAGTTATTTTTTTCAAAAACTCAATTTTTTCACTGTTTCGATGCCTATACTGCTAAAGATAGAAACATGGAGTCAGAAAAAAATTCATTTTTAGTGCCCTTTTATAGTGCAAAATCCAATACA